>NC_043962.1:47886593-48196593 GCF_902148855.1 Sphaeramia orbicularis
CCCGTTTAGCCCTCACCATTATCATCAGAAAGAACCGCACTGGATGTTGTTCTTGTTCGGTTTGCATTACCAGTTTGAGTAAACGTTCTTTACTGAATAAGAGCAAGATTGTATACATTTTTTGGACTAAAGCCCTGTCCACACTACTAGGGATATTATTATTCCTCTTCATTAAAAAAAAATGTCCACACAAGCAGCTACAAACCAGTACAAAGTCAGACAAATCACTGTTTCTGGCAAACCTTAAACTGCAGACACTGTGGACCTTCAGTTAACTCTTTAACCCCTGACATGTCTGTGGTGAGCATTCTGAATATATAATTTATTTTAAATATTCATAAAGATTCAACCATTTGCTCAAAAGTTAAAAGGTCAAAATGTGCTAATAGAATAGTCCTTGTTCTTTCTAGAGACATCTGAGCATGCTCAGTTCACCCCCCGCCACTTGTGGAATGGGGGGCTAAACACAAAGCAGTGAGTGAGACCAACTCACTATAAAAATAGACATAAACAGTTTGGGCCATTTTTATTTTTTATTTTTTTAACACCATTTTCCTTGTATTTTTTTGTTTGTTTGTTTGTTTTTACTGTTGTTTGCAGTGTTGTGGGGGTTTTCCTTTTTTTCCCTCTGTTTTTACCTAGTTTTGACCGTGCAACTGCTTTTTGGATTTCAACGAGGTGTCAGAAAGCAGCTTGACTGATTTATAAAAAAAAAAAGAGCCCCATTCTGCTGTTATGATACTGGACAAGACAGGTTAACAAAAAAAAAAAAAAAAGAGCCCCAAACCAAAAACTACTGGGCCAAAATTCAAATACTTGTTGTTCAGTGTGTTCCAGTTCACAGTTCATGATCAACATCCCAAATCTTTTATTGATGTACATTCTGAGTGCCTTATTTAATAAAAACCTGCCAAACTTCAATTCCTCTCTTTGTCTTTTTCTGTTATTCCACCCTGTTTTGACCCTAAAACACACAGTAAAACAAAACCACTGAAGAAAAGGAACACAAGCACATACTCACAGCAGCTTTTATGACACTGAAACAGACAACAATTCACAGTTGCATGTTAACATGGAATAATGTCTCAGGGGTTTAAGGGTTAATATTGGGCTCAACAGACGCAGAGCTTTTAGTTTGTCAAAATATCATTATTACTGTGCATGGTGCCTAAGACAGGTGAGATGTCTTGACATTACTCTGGTTTTAAAAGGATTCATTAGATATTCAGAGTATGCAGCTCATTTGTCAGTTTTATCACAGGTTAACACACTCACACACAGGCCATGTTTATCAGCTGGAGTAAAAAAACAAGTTCTTCTCAGTTGGTGAAGAAATGATTTGGATGAATCCAAAGAAAGGTCAGAGTTCCTGCTCAAGACACACATGTTCTATAAACCTTTATGAAATACGATATCAGAAAGTTTTTGTAACTGAAATGGACATTTTCCACCAGTAGGAAAACAAAGGATAAGCTCTAAAAGCTCTAACAAAAATATTAGTGGAGTTTAAATTTTTCTTAGTGATGCAAACAGTTTATTAACCCATAAAGACCCAGTGCTACTTTTGTGGCAGTTCATAAATACATTTTTCTCTCTATTACCCCTTTCTTGACCGATTTATCACTGTTTGTTGTAATAATATCCTCTTTATTTTGTGTGTCTTCAGCGAAAATTTGGTATTTTTCTATATTTAATTTACTGATCATGTAGATTAGGGGTGGCCAACCCTGGTCCTGGAGAGCCACTATCTTGCATGTTTTAGATGTTTCCCTCTTCCAGCACACCTGATGGTTGTTATCAGGCTTCTGCAGAGCTTGATGATAGGCTTATCATTTGAATCAGGTGTGTTGGAAGAGGGATACATCTAAAACATGCAGGATAGTGGCTTTCCAGGACCAGGGTTGACCACCCCTGATGTAGATACTCATAAAACCTGAGATTAAAGTTGAGGAATATTATATCAGAAACAAAGAAAACTGAATAAAAAGTGACTTTTTAAACAAAATATATCATTAACTGAACATAAACCCAGTGTGTCCATCCACTGTCATTGATCCAACTGCAGGGGTTTAACTGGTGAATCAATGTTGTAGATAATGACAGTGTTTCCATGTTCACTATGGAGCCTCTGATGTCCAAATGGGTCATATCTGATGACCATGAAAAGATGACAAACTGTATTTTATACCAATTATTTACATGGTTTGATCAGACTAGCGGATAAATAGGTATTAAACAGTTTAGATCAGTGGATGGTTTTGGTCACTGGTGAATGTTTAGGTCTTTATGGGTCTTTTCACAAAAATGTTAAAAAAAAAAAAAATTAACAACAAAAAAAAAGTTTTGTGAATGTAAACATCGTCACTGTTATGTAGTAAAAAAGTGTTGTAATCCTTCTACACTGTAGCATCATCATTAATGTGGATTTCTTCTTCATCTGAATGAATAAAAGATCCATTGCAAGTTATAGCAAAAAACAATAATTTATTATCATTTCTTTTGCAAAGATCACCATTGTCACACATTTTACCTGGCTACAAATGTGCCTACACATTACTCGAAATTAGACCATTGGACATTGACTTCAAATACAGGGATTGGTTTAAAATTCCAAATTTACAATATTTCCGTTAAAAACAAGGCATTTGAAATGGGCATACTGTACATGGAACTTAACTATAAAGTTTGTTGATAAATGGCAACCCTTTTATTTAACTCATTAGATATTTCATGATCTAATGTGCTGTGTTCTGAGTCCTGCTCAGCGGCAATCATCCTAACACAAGTTTAATGCACCTGCAAAAAAAAAAAAATCAGTAATGACTATACAATATAAGTCAATGTTTCCTGTTGGTAAAGAGTCAGATTATACTATGAACTGTATGAGAAAGGACTGAATACCCCTCTGTACTAAAGCACTGAGACTTACATTGCTACTTTGTCTACTGTGTGAGGTTGCCACACCAACATTACACTGATTCAGCTTCTATTGTTAAGGCTCGGCTGAGTAAAGGTGTATGTGGAAAGTATAAATTATGTAAAAATACTGGTACTGTATGTAAAAGCTATGAGCAGGTCCATCTTTGTTGAAGTAATATATAGAAAAAAATTAAATATATTAAGCCAAAAAAGTGATATAAATCATTCTTACCTAAAGTTGCAAACCAGGTGAAGCTGCAGCGCTGACAGTAAAAACCTTTAGTTTTTGAGTTCTTTACTTTTAAAAGTCCCTTTTAAAATCTATTTTCAGATGAACAGCTTGTTTTTCATCAAGCTGTCAGGGAAGCAGCTTCTTTGTGTGTAGCTGTGTTAAGAAAGTAGCTCCAGTCCCCAAATTACAGAAACACATGACTTTATCTGTAAAAGGTGGTATTGATTTTTGAAATAAAATTGCTAATGATGACCAAACCTTCATTTAAAAAAATAATAAAAAAATAAATAAATAAAATAAATTCTTAAATGTCATTAGCAAATAAGGGTAAGTCAGGTTTGTCCTTGCTTTTAAAGGGGCTTTATGTAGTATTTCTGCTCTCAAATATGTACTTGACTTAAAATCATCATAGTGTTTAGAATCTAAGCTCTGATGTTCTGCCAAAGATGCCAGTGTTTTGGATTATAGAGATATGAACTGAATTTATTTACACTGACAGGTCAGGGGATTTATGTGACCACTAGAGAGACTAGTGAGCCACAGGTAGACTAACACCATGGGACCTTTGACCAAAGCATCCCAAAGTGACCAGATGGGATAAGAACTGCTAAGAAACAACTGTTAGACTCAAAGAATGTCACAAAATGATAAAAGCTGAAAGCACTGTTGTTGTCACTGGACACACCTCTAAATGAGACAGACGGAGTTTGATGCTGAAGTGCCAGCAGCTTCTAAATGAGTGAGTTTATATAGAATTACTATGTGATGCTATTATCTTTACTAAGACACAGTGTTATTTTGACTGACTGTTAGCATCTATGAGTTTCAGTCTGAAGTTCAAAACTTGATGATACCATAACACAGATGTGTGTAAAAATGAGCTTTATACTTTATTCATTGAGTGACACAGTCTGTGGATACATAGTGTTGACTTGTCAGTGGTTTTGGTATACCTAAGTGTGTTCTGGTACGTGATGTCTCCCAGCTGTTGAGAGTTTGGAGCGTCAATACTACACAGAACCCCTGAAAATGGGACAGTTTTGCATTGGGAGAACAATTAAATTGTTGGAACAGACAAACTATTCATGATTATTACCTCTGCCAAGAAGGTTATGTTTTTGTCGGTGTTGGTTTGTTTGTTTGTCTGTCTGTCTGTGTGCAAGAAAACTCAAAAAGTTATGGACGGATTTGGATGAAAATTTCAGGAAATGTTGATACTGGCACAAAGAACAAATGACAAAATTTTGATGGTAATCTGGGGTGGGGGTGGGGGTGGGGGGACCACTGATCTGCCTTGGCAGAGGTCTGCGCTCTCCAAGTGCTTCTAGTATTACCCATGTTTTTAAGCTTTACCTGTAGGCCTTCGGGATTTTTCTTCCTAATTTACTTAAAACATATTTAAATAAAATTTACATGTATGTTCACTGTTCTGGACTTGCTTTACATTTGATGCTCAGTGTCCTTGCACTCAGTTGCTACTGGTTGTTGGTATGTGAACTACATTATAAAATAAGGTCATGTGCATACACCTGAGCCATTGCACAGTACATCTTGCCTCTCTCCTGATAACGTACCTTGAGGTTTCAGCATTCAGGGTTAAGAGGAGTAATGTGACATTGGACTGGAGTGTTAAAAAAGAATAAGGCTGGAGAACAACTGATTTCACTGCATTTTCCTTCAGATGTTCATAAAATTTTCTTGAGTTATATGGTTGCAACACAAATATAAAAACGAATAAAAACATAAACATGTACAGATTGAAGTAAGAAAAATAATTGATTTAACTATTATAATTCCATAGAAAATTGTGAGCGAAGTAATATGAAAAACAATACTTGAAAACATGAAGAAAATGCCATAACACCACTCATAAATCCTTTACAAAATGCTTTTTGGATTACAAAGTGTGAAAAATATTCCTATTGTCCTCATAAAAATGCCACATTGAACGAGGCAAGTATTTTATACCACATGGGGTAGAATGTGTGTGTGTTTGTTTTATACAGTAGTGACTGATAGGAAGGCGTTGTGTACCTTGGCTCCCTCAGGGGCCTTAGTACCGTGAGTCATCAGTTCCTGGATGGTCATCCAATTGTCTAGGATCTTCTTGTTGCGTTTCTTCATCATCTTCTTGTGGCTCAGCTCAATAATGCTGACTTCCTTGCGACCCTCACTGCTGCTCTGAGGGTTCTCCTTTAAACTTTCCAACCGACTGCGCTGCATGAACTCTCGTCTTTTCCGCTGTTCCTTTGCTCTGACCAGGTGCTGCTTTCGCTCCTCTTTGCTCCAATACCTCCCCATCTTCATTTCACTCATTGCATCATCATCGGTGGTCATCCCTCCACTGCGCTCTTCCTTAATCTTGAGGGCTCGCTCCCTCAGAATCTTATCTCTTACAGGCCTCTTGGTGATGTAGCGCGTGCCGTCGCTGCGGATCTTGACCTTCCACTCCATCTTGGGCTCATTAATGGGCCTTTGTGGTTCTTTGCAGACACTGAGCAGACTGAGCTGACTCTGAGCATACTCTACAGCTGAGCGCTGCTGGATTAGCTGCATATAGCTCTGGTAGTGGCGGGCATGGGCTGGTATGATGGTTGGCCTGTGCTGGGAGCTGTGAGAGGGGGAAAAATAAGGAATCTGCGAACCTTGTGGTTTGACTTTCCCTGCCCTCTCCTCCTCAGCCTGAGGTGTCTGGTCTGACTCGGAAGGATTGCTGTGGTCAGGACTACTGCTTTTACCCAGGACAGGAGCTCGGCATGCTGGGATGGGGCTCGGGCTAGGAGAGTGGCCACTGGCAAGGCCGCTGCAGAGGTTCCTCTGGTTGGTGAGGCTTACCATTCTCTGGAGAGAGTGTTCTGGGGAGCGATCCATTGCTAGAGGGGTGCTCCGTGAACTTTCAGCTGTGTTGTAGGCACTGGAGCTGTCCTTGTCCGATTTCTCAAGCCGCTCATTAATGTCTGTCAGCTTACTCCTGGTGGGGTCACTCCGGTGGGGGCTTTGGTTTTTGGAAGGGGCAGAGCGTCCAGTGGAGGGAGACTGCTGGCCCTTACGAAGCTTATGGGCCTGCATGATGTTTTGACATTCAAGCTCAATGCTGCGCAGCTCTTCGTTAAGCATACGTAGCTCATGCTGTACACCCCCCTGCTCCCCCACACTGCACTCTATGGTGCTACGGCGACTGTAAAACAGGTCATACTCTCCGCTGTTACGAATTTGACACTTAAGCTCCAACAGCTGCTTGAAACGATCACCCTCCATCTCATCATCTTCGTCATCGTCTTTGTCCTCCAGCCGTGTGGAGCCATTGGCACGGTAAGTGTCCCGACTGTCTCTCAGGCACTGGGACAGACGTCTCTGAAAATGTGCTAGAACATTATGGTCTGAGCTTTCCCTTCTGTCTTTTGTACTCGGTACATTGCTCTTATGATGAGGGAGAGTGGAACAGGTGGGCTTGTCATCTTCTTCTCTCTGTAATTAATAAAATTAAATTAAGAGCAACTCATGGTTATTTTCATAATCAATTAATCTGTCAATTATTTTCTCAATTAATTAAGTATAAAATATTGAAATCCCACCATAATCTCCTGCAGCCCACAGTGAAATATTCAGAATGACTTTATTTTCAGCCCCAATACACAAATGCACAACAAATATTTTACAAAATGTATCTAAAATGCACTTTTTTCTTGCCTTATTATGGAATGAGGACAAAATTCAACAAAAAGTCACCAGAACTACTTAAAAGTTCCAGAAGTGCAACCCATCTTTACATTCTCTCTGAGGGATTACATATGCAGTTATGCATAACTCTGTTAAACAGCTCTGTTACTTCAGGGATTGTTTCCTTTCTGCTACGCCCCTTTGAAGTCCCATTTATATGGATTTTTTCAGAATGCTATCCTCCCAACAAAACAGAATTTTAAATTATGATTACTAATGTTTGGAATTTAAATGCTTCATCGGTCCCCTTCCATAAATATTCATTATCGCTATTTTGTGTTCACATTTCAAAGCTTGTTTTAACTCGGTTTTGCAAAAACAGTCAATGAGGAGTTTGATTTTATCTGTGCCACTGGGTAGATCTTCAGTAATTTCAATGAAAAAAAGGTTAATATTGACTGTGAATAATGACCTAGTACAGTCAACACAGTTATCAGTCAATGTGATGTTCTCAGTATGTCAGATGGGGGAAGGTCAATTTTAATCTACTGCTAAAGAGAGGAAATAAAAAGAGTGTGGGTTTGGAGAGTTCAGATCACAGAGTTTTGTCTGATTCTAATCCAGTTAAACAAAGCATATGTTTTTGCTGTTATCTGACCTGTTCATTCTCTTGCTCCTCCTGAAAGGCAGCCAATTCCATCTCCTCTCTCTGCTGCTCCTCCAACATTTCCATCTTCAGTTGCTCCAAAAACTCACTGTGCTCATCATCCAGCCAGGCCTCCTCCAGCTGCGGGTGAACAAGTGTGCAGAAAGAACAAAAGCAAAGATGAAAAACTTAGATGGTAGAGATGGATTCCAATTCTGTTTTTTTTTTATTTTTTTAGCATATCCTAGTATGTCTTTGACACCACTGTCATGTGATTTATACAGTATCTCTACTTCTTAACCAACATAATGGACCTCATCTTTAAAACATGCTCTAATCTTAAAATCTAGTAAGTGTCATGTAGCTGACATAGGAGCATCACCTTTGACCTACGTGCACCACACCATCTATCATCTCTTTGTTTGCACAATGGGAACCAAATGGGGTCCATATCTTAGGACTTCAGATTTACTACCGAGAGACACATTTAATTACAAAGTGTCTACCATCGCTCCTGGCTCATCTGCACTGCGGCAGAGTTCTTCCGCTTATTTGCCATCGGCCTTGGGTCTGAACTCACTCCACATTAGCATGCCATTAGCTTTTATGGCTTACTGTTGGAAGTCAATTACAGTAGTGCTACATAAAAATAAAACATGATGAGGTGTCTCAGTGGTGGCTTTCACCAGGAGTGGTTGAGAAGAGGGGGGTGGAAGTGGTTACGTCAGGCTGCTACGGTAAACTCTGAGAAACAATACTGTAAATGACCAACAGGGCTTGTTATTTTTGGCATAAAAATACAAGTGGGGTATTAGATGTGGGGTAAAACCAAAGACTACATAGAAGTAGTGGATGAGGCCTCCATGATGTCAGTTTGTGAAATATCAAGTAGTTTTTTAGAAAGAAGTATTCATATGGACAAGTCATTGGAGTTGGAGAAGAGTGAGGGGTGATGCTAAAAATGACTGAAAAAACACTGACCACACTGACTGACAGTGTCATATTTAATATCACCAAAGAATTTCACCACTTGGTAGATGTCAGTGCATTAGTTGTGTTTCATAACAGTAATGTCGACACTGCATAGGGCTGCACAATTTGATGAAAAATGTGTTGTGATTATTTTAGGTAATATTTCAGTTACATTTCACAGGTTACTCATTTTGTGATTTGTGTATTTTTCATCTCAAACATGCAAACTTAAATTAATATAACTTTAAAGCAGTGTATGACTTTCATCACAAATATTTTTCAAATTTGTAAAACCCGAGTGATAGCCGAATTATCACTAATCCATCAGTCTTTCCTTGCTTACGCACCTGAATCACTTCCCTCATGGTGAACAACTTTGAAGATGAATCCATCACAAGCAGTCCGCTTGTTTAACCGAAACATCACTTGGGCCTTTTTGGAAATTTTGTCACAAAGTGCATTGTTGGAATGGGAATTCCACGCAGCAGCAATTTCGCTGTCTCTGCCTAAGTGCTGAACCCAATGTTGCCTTTACCTCCATCCACCAACTATACTCATTCTTTAAAACTACCCTGGTGGACTGTATAATTTTACCTTGTAGCGATCGAGCTCAATTTCTTGCCTAATGGATTAGTGATAACTGGGCTATCACTGGGGTTTTACAAATTTGAAAAAAAAAAAAAAAAATTGTGATGAAAGTCATACGCTGCTTTAAAAACAGCAAAAATACAAAGTCTAGTCTTTTGTGTTGCATGTTTTACACAGTACCTGTGATCAGTGAGCCTGTTTACATGCACACCAATACTCTGATCTTTATCTGATTTCTGGAGTTATCAGACTACTCAAGTGACTGTCAAAACAGGCTAATCTGGTATGGTTTATCAGATAACAGCAGTAATCTGATTATGAGAAATCAGAATAACATACCTGGATTTCTCCCCAATACTCCAATGTCTTCTTGCATTTATACAGGTTAATACAATTCAATTTATTTTGTTCTTTTATGTCTGCGCATGTGTAAACACAATTAAAATTGTAGAAAATGGAAGTTATATAGTCAAATGGGAGTGGAAGACAACAGGAAGTTTGAGTCTACTGTCATTACGTACATAGGTACTCTGAAAGAAATCTGATAATGGGCTGGAGCGTCTGAACCAGGGTTTTGGATTATTGCATTTGTCAAGTGCATGTAAACAGGTCAGATCTGATTATTACAATTATCTGATTACTCCCAGTTATCAGATTTTTATGGTCATGTAAACAAACTCAGTGTCACTGAGCCCAAAATATCATCTGACAGCAGAGATTGTGCATATTTTCTTTCCAAATTTCTGCAACTAGATCACACTAAAATCTCTTCAGTTTGGGCCTTCACTGTCTCTTGCAAATATAACATTGCACAGGTTGACATTGTAACTTCATTAACTCCATGTAATACATAAACACATTAACAGGTTAGGTGAAAGACCACAATTAAACAGATGAAGAAAAGATCCATAAGTCTCACATCCTCTCAGATTATTTTATGTGCAATATCCTGACTTCTGATTATGGAATTTTAAGCGTAGTGACACCAGAAATCCATAACGTGCTGATAAAGTTAAGGGCAGAATCTTCTGACAGTCTTGTTAGTGTAATATTTCAACTCCAACCACAGCCGAGCTGACTCAGCAGGCGAGCTGGGTGTCAATCAAAGCCCACATAGAAAAATGGTAGTCATACACCTGTCACTCAAAGCAGCTACTTCCTTTATGCATAACTCTTATCTATTTATATGCTATTACAGCTGAGTTATAAATATGAACTGACTTCTTGCACATTTGTCACGAATGGGGATATTAGTTATAGAGAACCAAAACTGTCTCTCATACCAGGTTGTAAAGATGTTTATGTCTTTAAAGTTGGGCATTTTAACATGGGGGATCAAAAGGATTCATGTGCTTTTAGATTCAGCCTCAAGTGTCTATTCAAGGAACAGCAGTTTTGGACACTTTGCATTGACTCCACTTCTCAGCCCCAGTGGTTACTTCTTGGTTAATACCTTACCTGCATTTCAGGTCTGGCAACCAGCAGCACAATATTCCTAGAGTCCTCATTGGAGAGTGCAGCCATCGCTTCCTCTCTGTCTTGCACATCTTGGCCATTAACCTGGAGATGACATCCAAACATGAGACACAGACACAGCCAAACAAACATGCAGTGTTCACACAAATACAACCCTATATAGGCATTTGGGTAAACAGCACAAGCCTGTAAATCCTATACATGGACATACACATACGTGCGCTTACAATACAAAGCCACAATAAAAAGGGCAGTGCACAAATAATATCTTGTTTTCCTTAGGAAATTGTGTGACTGTTGTGCTCTCTAATATGAAGGCCGACAGCAGGGATTATGAATGGGACAGTGGTCGTAGGCCGACGGAGCCGTTGTGTTCGCCAAAGTATCCTGCAGCGTACATACATCTAGCCGTACAATTAACTGGCCACTGACAGGGGGCGTCCATCTTTTTGCAGGCAGAGTAATGGCCCTGTCACTGGTGGATAATAGTGCTGGAGTACTGGTCTACCTCACAAACACACACCCCTTTGCTGGCTTAAATCAGTCAAACAACACATGGTAATGATACACCCCACACCACCCCTAATGTTTCTCCTCCTATAATGCACTTTCACTAAAACATATTTTTGCAGAAGATGCTAAACCCTATTCCCTCATTTAGCCTACAAACAAATTTAAGTAAACCCTAATACTGTCAATTCAATATCATTTATCAATGAAAAATGGATAAAAAAAAAAAAAAAGTTCTGCTCTGAATGATAATATATTTCACCCATCTAGGCAGACAAAGAAAGTTAGAGATGTTTTGTGAACACAGATTAAAGAGCCACCCAATATTTCCAGTTGGAGTTAATGATTGCCGTAACAAAGCTTAAAACAGAATGAATATCGGAGGTAATTATTAGTGGCCAAAAACATGACTTCATATAAATGCTAATGTTGCTCTGTGTTTGCTAAATAGGTAATTGCTTGCTAAAATGAGGTTATAAGGCAATAAAAAGTCAATGTTTTGTTTTCAGCTTGCCCCTAAGTGCCCAAGACAAAACCATTAATGCAGGTTTAACATTAAAATTAGCTCATGCACACAAAAACAATAATCATCCAGAGAACCCACAGAGGCAACCCTATTCAACCCTCAGCCAAACAAATGGCTCTCTATGTCAGGAGAAAAAGTCCTATAAATCTCAGGACTGAAGATGAAGCTAGGGGCTAATAACAGTCAGAACCTCTAAGCTATCCTCCAGGAGGCAGCGAGCTGCAGTCTAGTGCCATACTGAACCAGGACTCTTAAAAACCCTGGTTGGTGCTGAGTCGGTAACTAAAAAAGCCAAGGGGGCATTTCTCCCCTTCTAACAGTCACAGTGGGGGTGAGTTCCCCCTTTAATGTGCTGCCATTAAAAATGAATGGGCTCTTGTGCAGGGAGACAGTGGTGGAGCGCGACACAATAAAAGCGGGTTTTTATGTTGAACCTAATGAGCGCTGGTATAGAGGAGGCCAGAGAGAAAATGTGTTGTACTCTACCTGTAAAATGCGATCCCCTTCTCGAATGCGCCCGTCTCTGGCAGCAATGCTGTTTGGACTGATCTGCAGGGAAACGAAAAGTTATAACATCTTAAAAAGTCTTTAAAACTTCCAATTTTATTCAAGAAAATAAAGAAATGATTAAAAAAGTTGTAATTCACTTGATGATACTAACAAGCCAACATGTGTTGTTTTTAACTAGAGCTAGGGCAAAATGTCAATAAAGAGGTATGCCACGATTTTTGTCTTTAAACATACATTGTGATGTATGGAGTTGATGGTAAAATATTACAACTCACTGTATAATGATGTTGTAATTATGGACAACATATCATGATAGTATTGTAAGTTACTGTAGCCGCTCTTCCATATGTCAAACAAATTTGAAGCAAACTTATAAAAAGTCACAAAAATGCAAATGTGAATTAAGTTTGCTCCCATGAACCCTAACTCTAACCCTAACCCATGAACTGGTTTGATTGTGTTGCATCATCAGCAGGGGCCACTGTAGGTTAGGTTACACATGGATCTATGAAACAGTAGATGAAACAAAGTGTTTTGTTTTCTGTCTAAAATGGTTGTTATGTCTTCTTTCATCGATCAGACAGAAGAATAATTCAGTTTCCTCATCAGTCCATGCTTTATCTGAACATCTGGGAAGATGATCTGAAACACATCTATTATGGTATACTGCAGATGTTTGCCTTGAAAGTATCACAGATGCATTGTATCATGATATTAGCATGAGCAAATGTATACGTTAGTTTAGCTGTACTTCCATAAAGTGCAAATCTGAAGTAAAAATCCACAAATCCAAGATGAAAATATCATGTTTCCAAAAACTGTGTTGGAGCGAATAATCTAGACTGTGTCATGTCACCAGTAGGTGGTAACTATACTTCACATGGCTCTATTTAACAGTAGAAGAAGCAGAGTGTTCTGTTATTGTTATTTTCCATCTAAAATTACTATTGTATGTTTGTTCATGGAAGAGACAGAAGAATAATTCAGTCTTGCATGACCTGTTGGACATGACATGTTTCCATTCTTTATCAGAATATCTTGAAGGCAGCAAACAGCTGATTAGTCACACAAGTTATTTGCTACATTAGAATTTTTACCAAAAAAAGTGTTTCCATTACTTCTATATACATTTACTCTTTGGAAAAAGAAACACCTCAAGAGAGAAAATAATTTCAATTTTCTCAGTTTCCATGTTTCCATAAACATATCCAGTGTGGAACTTAGCATCAAATACATTTATGAATACGTATTTGTTTAGATGTATTGCCAATAACTGCCTTGGAAAACACCACAGGCCCACTGTATCACAATAATGTTAATGTATTGTGATTGTTTTTTGAGTCATTATGTGATTTGCACGCCTATTTTAACGGTTTGAGGGGCTTGCATTTGGTATGTTTATTAAGGATGCATTGTTTGGTATGTTTATTAAGGATGTATTGTTATATTGTTATATTTCCTGGACACTGATACTGGCCAATATTTTCTGATATCAGCAGTTGTCTGTATCAGCATATGAACTGTATTTTTGTCAATAGCAGTGGCACATATTTGTTGAGTTGTATATGTATATGTATATGTATATGTATATGTATATGCATATGCATATGTATATGTGTATGTGTAAGTATATGTACGTGTGAAGTCAAGTCATCTTAATTTTATTTATAAAGCACTTTAAAAACAACACAGTTGGTCAAAGTGCTGTACACAGACATAAAAATAATTAAGACACATAAAAGAATTAATAAAAACAATAAAAGTAATTATACAATAAAACAATATAAGTCAACTTCTCACACTGAGTTAAGAGCCCAAGATAAAAAAAAAAAAAAATGTTTTAAGAGAGGATTTAAATATGAATCTGTGTTTATTCAAAGATAATGTAAGGTTATGTCTAGAGTATTTATGACTATAAAAACAAACAACAAATTTAATAAAGGCTTTGATTGATATAGAGTTTGCTTGTGATACTAAATCTAAGAAGTACTAAGTATGCATTAAAGTTTTGCTGTGCAAAACAGCAGTGCAGTAAAAACAGCCCCACATCTTAAGTGCGGGACCTTACAGTGTTAAAAAAAAAAAGTTCAGCAGCCATTGACAAGAAACAAATTATTTTCAGATACTGTTTGAAATATGCCATGGATTGCACGTTTGTGCATTTAAAAGTCAACTTTACAAGTTAATAAATTCATAGTTTTTCTTCAAGACAGTATCATGTAGTTTAGTGTGAATGCTCAGTAGACTACATCTTTTGTTTCAGATGATACATATCAGCGACACCAAAAGTCCTGGTATCTCCACATGTTTCACCTTGTTGTGTTCAAAGAGGTGAAACCCATGTTGCTTTTCAGCAGGACTGAGCAGCTTGTGGAGTTGACTTATATGACTTTGGAGAGCATCAACTTTAACAAGCGGTGCCAGGCACAGCAAACCCCGCCCCTCGCACATATGTCTCCCATTATAAGTAAATGGGAAGATTTTTTTTTAAAAATCATAAAAAATTTTTAACTTTGAACTACCTACCCTAAAATGTAATGACATCTACTCTGGGTCACTGGCAATCTGTAAACTCAATTTGGTATGAATTCAACCAACTGTTTTGCTGCTAAAGTGTTAACAAAGAAACAAACTGAACCAAAAACAATACCCCTTGCCTCCCCTTTGGGGAGCAGGATATTTATGCATTTTCACAGTCTTATCATTTTTATGCTTGAGAATTTTATGATAAACTGTAAATATTTGCGATGTACAACATTTCCGTTTAAATTAACAAACATAATATGTTATTGATGGCATAATACAACGTACATCAACCAAGTGTTTCTTGTCATTGATTGAGATGCATATTTTTCTCAAGTAAGGCCTATGGGACACAAATGGAAGGAACAGGAATTTTCCTTTCTATACCTACAACTTTAACATTGTTTCCTTTTCCAAAATTAATCTGTACCATCTCTAGTGGCTCTGCTCCCAGCACTTCTAGCACTGAACAGTCTTATATAATTTCCTTGCCTGTACTTTTAGCCATAGCTGAGTATGAAGATATATGAAGAAATCATATCATACAGGAAATTAAAGATGGTTAATCTGTTATATTGGACCACAATAGGGGGGATTCTTGTATCTTAGCTTTAAAGTAAAACCCCGGTCAGTTAAAAAAAAAAAAAAAAAGCTAATTGGCTCATTTTTAAAATCTGTAGAAAAACCACAGAAGACTGAACTATCTCTTCCATTATTTAATATCTTGACTGAGCTATAACCTTATTATATTCAGTATTCCTGGTATATAGAGCCTACAGCCTGCCTCTCCTGTAACTACTGCTAGTGAACATGAGGGTGGGTCGCTCTTTGATCAGCCAATGAATTGGCATCTGGGGCCATTCACTTCACTGTCTTCTATCGGTGGGGATCTCTGGAGTTGTTAAGGTGTTGTGGCACTCCATCTTCATGATGGTCCACTCCCACACATAGGAGCACTCATTAAAGCAGGAGGGAGGTCACTAGACAGGAATGTGAAATAGGATGGGAGCAAACATTGGAAAATTCTGCTGGACCTTTTCCTTCAATAACTGCCACCTTGAATAACTATAATAACTGTCGCTTTTAATGGTAGTGGAAGGAGGTTGCTGAGATAATGATGGTCAACATGTAGTCAACCTGTCCTCATCCAGTCCAAAAATAAGCCCATTCTTTAAATGAATGATAACAAAATTACATCTGTTAGAAGCTGTATAATCCAGTTAGTCTTAAAATGACCTTGTGTTGTTCTCTGTGCCATTTTGATGTGTTCTTACTACTTATGCAAGAGCATGTAACACCTCCTAACACATCCCTCTATACAGTGACATTCAGCAGTTCATCTACATGCAGCACACTCCCCCTAGCCTTACTTTTTTTTTGTAACTGAACACTTAAAGATGCTGCCAGGAGCCACAGACCACAGTGATTTATATTCCACTCAGCTCTCAAAGCGAACACCTTTCAGGGTCCGAGTCAACTTCAAACGAATCGGTGAGAAAAAGTTAAACAGAATGGAGAACAGTATTTTCTATGCTTCCAACACGTGAGAGAAGGGAGAAGCAGAATGTTTTTGTTAACATGCATCTCACAACCTGCCCGTTGATGTCGCTGAAAGGACTCAGTGAAGACTTGAAACACTTTTCGGTCTTTCTCTGCGTTGGCAGTAATTTTGTGTTGGCGGCTGACAGTGTAATCACACAGTCAGAATATTGCCAAACTGTGCGATAATGTCATATGCCGTTGATGAAAGAGTTCAATTTTAAAATACTACACCCAATAGAGAAACCTGCCATGCACACATGAATATTAAACTAAATCACAAATTGGAAAATGAATATTAAATGTCACAATTGATTTTTTCTCTAAAATTGAGCTTTCTCAGTTGTTTAGATATTTTACTGAAGCTCTGTGATCTAGCCATCATAACTGTCAGATTTCATATAGAGAATGGAATGTATGTGTGACTTCAAAGAACTCAAATATAAAAAATCTTATATAATGCACATACTTTTCTCCCCCTGAGTATTATTTTCATTTTTCAAACAACTACCAGCTCTCACTGCAGTAGCTGGGAAAAACCATAGCCAGCAGGAGAATATGTGTCTGTTACGTGTTTTTTTTTTTTTTTACAGTATCTTCAAGCGCAAGGCAGAGTGAAAAAAGATAAAAAAGAAAGGGTTCAGTGTTTGGAAAGTTCTCAACCAGGAAACTTTGCGCATCTGCAAGTTGGAAGATGCAACACACACACTCTTGTATGATGGGAGATTAATTTTCAACTTGCCTGGAGGAGTTTTTTTTATCACCTTTATATCATTTAAAACATTGCCAAAATGTACGTGAACAGTATTTTCTCACCTCACTGACATAGATGGCCACGTCATCCTCCTCATCTGTCCTGTAGCACAAAGTTAGCCCCAACTTCTCTTGGCTGTTAAGTCGACATAGTTCCACCTCCTGTGTACACAAAAGAGCCAAAGTGTCAAAATTGCAAGATAAACATTTAAACCAATGGATATTGTTAGGTTTGTATCCAGATTGACTTTGAATCTGAAATACTTTGTGACCTTTAAACAGAAAGAAGTGGAAATGGATGAGAATTGGAAGAAATGTGTGCACTTCATCAAAAAATAAAATCTTGACGCATAACAATGGCTACAGAGACACTGAGGGTCTGCTCCTCCTAAGATCAAATAAAGATCCTTTTTTTGAGTTTCTGCAGAAAAATCCAGCTTGTTTTTGAGACACTCATTGAGTCTGGATTGCCAACTTGCGTCTGGGGTTTTTGAGTCTGAAAGCGTTTGATCATGAAAGACACTCTCAGCTTGCAGAGTTTGATCGGAGGGGCTTTGATAAATGTCAAAGGACCTTGAGTGTTTTTCTTTTTCAAGCCATTGCCAAGTTGCAGGATATTAGACTATAAATAATCTATAATTATGCTAATTCTATTAGATATACAGTACATATTTGCTTCAGCAAGTATTCATCATCATCCCTTGGGCATAGATCAACAAACAATTGACTTACAAATCAGTGATTGTCAAATTTCCCATGAGCCTCATGGAACATAACTCACTTCCCTGTTGTCAATGTGAATTATTTGTTTTACCCATAAAGACCCAGCGCTTTGGCACTCTATTGGCTAGGCATCCCATACTCCTCAACTGGAAACACCCTCAACTTCCATCTCATAGCAGGTGGGTGAAAGAGCTGTTACTGTCCATTAGACTTGAAAAGCTTAGATTTTCCCTCAATGGCTCCTTAAAGTCATTTGAAAAAAAATTGGAGACCTCTCTTAAATTATATTGAAACCTTGTCATTACTGCCTGATTGTGATGACTGAGCCCCCCCTCCCCCGCGCCTTTTTTTTTTTTTTTTAATTTTTTTTTTCTTTCTGTTTTATTTTAGTTACTTATTTTTCTTAATTAGGCAATTGTCGATGTATTCTGTTCTGATCGCATGTCACAATATTGGAGGGATAAAAAGAAAAATGAAAGAATGGAAGTCCTTTCTATCACATTGCACTGTCATGCTGCTGCCTGTGAAATTGCTTCCAATAAAGAAAGTTAATAAAAAAAAAAAAAAAAAACAGCGTTACTTCTGTGGCAGTTCTCAAATGAATTTTTCTCTGTATTGACCCTTTTTTTAAGAGATTTATCACCATTTATTATTATACTATTATCTTCTGTATTTTGCGTCCTATATTTAATTCACTGATCATGTAGATATTCATTAAAGCTCAGATTAAAGTTGGGGGTTATTATATCAGAAACAGACAAAACTGGCTTTTTCAGCAAAAATATCAATAACTGAATGTTAAAACAACTGTCTCCATCCACTGTGATTTATCAAACTCCATGGGTTTTACTGGTGAATCAATGTTACTGAAGCCTCTGAACGTCCAAATGGGTCATATCTGATGATCATGAAAAGATGACAAACTGTATTTTACACCAATTATTTACATGGATTGATTGAATTAGTGGGTAAACACTGTACATCAGTAGATGGTTTTGGTCACCTATGGATGTTTGGGTCTTTATGGATTAAATACAAACAAATACAGTTTAGATAAATACAATTAGAACATTACTGACACAGTTCTTCTCTACCTTAAAGTAAGTTGTTCCAATCAGTTTGAAGTTGTGTTTGATGCAAAGTGGAATGAAACATTATCTAGACAATGTAGATAAGTGTCTTTGCTCCCACTTTGCAGAAGTTAGCCCAACACCGAACATCATAGCCTGTGCTCCTTCTCCAAACACTGAAACATATCAAGGGTGTTGGAGGGAATCAAGTGTGAAATGGCCTCTCCTCCCAAGGTCTTCATTAGAGAAGAAACACACTGAGTCTCAGCAGCAGAAGCAGCAGAGTGAGGTGGTTGAGTGGAGAGGACGATGGAGGGGGCAGAGAGAAATGAGGCAGCGGCGAAGGCTCCGGTGGGGCTCAGAGGGGTCTCGCACAGAAACAGAAAGATTCATTTCCTCTGTGATAAGTGTGGGTTGGCTGGTTACACATGTCAGCTGTGGCAGGCTTCTGAGAGGGGCCTGTAGGGGTGAAGTCTGACCATGGTGGGATGTGATGAGAGGGGGTTGGGGGATGGGGGATGGGGGGTAAACCCACTATCACCACTGCTGCTGCCAAAGAGCCACCAGCTGGTGCCTCTGGCTACGTCGTCCAGGCTGTTTGCGACCTCCCACTCCCTCTCACACACAGAAACATCCCATTTTTTTTCTCTTTCTCTCCCGTTGCTCATTTCTTCCTGCACTTTCCCACCTTTGCTCGTCTTACATCCATTGACGGATGATTGAGGTGTTTCTGGACCAGGGACCTGATGCTGCTGGGCTACACACACATTCATACAAGACTATTTTTCCTGTACCCTCAGAACAAATCCAAAGCTTAGAAACACAGCCACACAAGTACAGCATACTCAACAGAGCACGCACATTCACAAAAGTGCCAGGAAAAGAGCTGCAGCAAAACATCATCTGAGCTTAACGTTTTATCTTTCATGACAGCTTCCACCTGACAGGGAGCTCAGATCTTTAATTGACTGTCTCAGAAGTGATGACAACTTCAAATCCCGACTGATATGTTGAGGATACAACTGGAAAGAGGAAAGGACCTGAAATCTTTGGTGCCTAGTACCTGAACAAAATTAACTGCAAAAGCAGTCATTAGCTACATTAAAACTGTTACTAATGAGCTTACGCTGTTTTTGTAGGTAGATATTATTTAAGTGGCACATCTCCTGATGCAATGAAGCAGTCAAGGACGTAATAGGAGCTACGGAGACAGCACACATCTTGCATGTTAATATGGAATGAGGAGTTGTGGGGTTTCTGTGGGAAATATTGGAATCACTGGCAAAGTCTTGGAGACATCTGTCTAAAAATAAGCCACAGATTAATTGCTGGGGATGAAACAGCACAAAGGTGTAAAGGAGGTACTACATCTTCCCTATGTGGCTCAGTGAAATAAGCCTAAAGTTACTTCTGACTAATTAATGGCTAGATTTAGTGCAGGAGACCTGTGGCTAAATGATCAGAGAAAATGGATTGCTACAATTACTGCATATTGGATGAAGCATCAAGCATTCATGTATATGTTTAACTACGTGCAGCACATACGTGTGACCCCTTTTCTTTGCCAGATGTTCTTTTGCTTTCTTGTCTCATAAAAAACAAAACAAAACAAAAAAAAACACCCACTCGATATTTCGCAGATTCACTAAAAAGAGGCCATCTCCTGGTCCATCAAACACATTTACCAATCTCTGTCTCGGTCTGTCTTTTATTTAGATTTTTTTCTCCCCTTTATTTTCCAAGCTCTCTGCCTCTCAGGTGGGAGATTGTGGTACTGGCTCGGGGATGAGGGCTGACAGTAAATTAATGACTGTGATGGTGCATTTTGGGGGGGGGGGATTGCCGCCCACCATTAAAGCACAGTGGATGCTGTCATAATAATCACGCCTTTGATTACGAGTAATTGAAAAAGCAGTCACAAATGCATGGACGTGTGCTGCTGACAGGAGGAGAGGGCAGGCTATCTCCGAACCTAGAGTGCTTTGCTTCTTTAGAGCTAATCAAAGGAATGGTTACTTACAAGGCTCCTAAGAAATGTACATCATTTCATCAGGAAACTGTGCCAGGGCGTATGGGCTTGAATTATCCAAACAAGCCAGAGGAGACAGAAGACACAGAGTTCAGGGTTTGTTCACTTTTAACTTCAAGGCAAGAGTTTCCAATTTCCCTTTTCTACAGAAGCAATTAAACCAGCTGAGCTTCAATATATACATTTTAGTCTTTTATCCTTTTCGTGTGCTTGTTAACTGAAAGAGGGCTTATTTTAAAGGGGATTCAAAAGTTTAATGTCAAAGTTTTTGAGATGGTGGATGAGCTTAGAAGGGGACAAAGTAGATTTAGGAGTAAAAAGTAAGGCTCATTTCATCAGTTCCACTGATGCATTTACAGGATATCCACTCAGATGAAAAAGCTACCAAGTAAAATTAAGTTAAACTGGTAGTTTGGAGAAGTTTGGAGTAAATATGCCCAGTAGCACAAAGTTAGCCTTAGACTGTGCTAAGCCTCCCCCTGATCTTACTGTATTTCAAATCCAACATGACCAATTTCAGTGCATACAGATCTTTAGCGAAGGCTCACAGCACCTGAGACTGTCAATGAATATTAATGTCACAAATACCAAAGTGTGACAGTCTCTAGAAGCCAGTGTTCTTTATTTTACCGTTGAGTTTTGCATTTATTTACACTCTTGATATTTTCTTCCTTTTTTCTGTCCACATGACCTTCATTTTACAAAACACTTCTATCCATATGAGAATGCAAAAAAACATCTACAAACTGGTCCAAAGGCTGAGATAAACCATAGCTTACAGCAGCAGATCCAGAAAAAATGGAAAGGGGGGGGGCTATATATATATATATATATATATATATATATATATATATATATATATATATATATATATATATATATGTTGTTTTTTTTGGTTTGTTTGTTTTTTTCTGATGTGCAGACCCAAATGCTGCGTGAATACAGTTGTTTGAAGACAGTTGTTTCTTCATGATTGTTACACTTTAGTCTAGTTCAGATTTAAATGGTAAATGGACTGCGCTGCCAGACCCTACTAGGAAGCAATTTAGGGTTCAGTGTCTTGCCCAAGGACACTTCGACATGTGGACAGTCAGAGCCAGGATTTTAACCGCTGAACCTTTGGTCATTGGGTGACCCGCTCTACCAACTGAGCCACAACTGCCCCAGATTTAATTTCCTTTACTACATAAATGCTATTTATGAATGGCGCATGCACAATAGACCCCCCCCAGCCTCCTCCAATACAACAGATAGGAGAGCCTTGGGGTGCAAAAATCTGCACTCAAGCACCACCCACAGGGGTCAACATCACTCCTGAAAAGAATGAAAACAAGTAGATAGCAAATGGAGTGGTGCACTGTTGGTGTATAGCTCACTAGGTAATGCAATGATGATGTGGAAGACCATGGTTTGAATCCCGACTGTAATGGTCATTTTCTTCTTATGTTGGACTTCCAAGTGTGGACACCATGGATAATACTGGATGTAGCAGTCTCTGTCTGCAAAACCCAAAGCATCATTTATGTGTGGACGATAGGAACCAAACATTGTGATAAATATCCACTTTGTAAAATATCTGTAGTAGTGAGGAATAATTACACTGACAACAAGAAATCCAAAACCTTTTAAAAATAAAGTAAGGGTATGTACTGAAAATTCCAAAGATGTGGCATTACTCCAACACTTCAAACACTATATTCCTGAACTCTCACATCTTAATTACCCTGAAAAAACCATCAAGGATGTTCTGTATTAGAAAGCTAAAACAGGTTTCGGTTGGTTGGTGTGTGATGGGGGTGAAAAACTGCTGACCCTTGTGTGATTTTTCATCTAACAAAAAGGTTACATGAAGAATGTCTTTCCTTCATTCTCTTTTCTCTCTTCCCATAGCAAGTGAGGGATCAGACAGCAGCGTTTCAGCTCTCGCCTACATCTTCCTTACAGCGTTCTCAGCTGACATACAGTAAGTGGGGTTGCATTAGTGTGGTATCCAATTCTCAGAGCATGAAATAAAAAAAAAACGGCAGAGGCTACAAAGCATACATGGCATAATAGGATTTGTTAATAGCAATGAGGCATAAAGAAAGGCTTTAATATATTATATTTGTTCCGATTTGACACTTGGGCCGCTGCGATCCAAGTGGGTGCACAAATCTCTTTAGAATGTGAAGAAACGGCTCAAGCTCAGTGGGTGGAAATATTCAGAGCAAACTCAAATGAAACAAATAAAGATGGGTTTGGGGTTGGGAGGGGGGGCAGTCAGAGCCAGAGCTTGAAATATGCTTGTTCCTCAGTGACTTGTAAATACAGAATACTAAACCATAGGAAGGCCTGTTTATCTTATTCCATCACTGTTGAATCAGTATGTACTGTGTAGCTGCATGAGTCAGAGATCAACAAACATCAGCTATTCAACTGTTCCAGCACGTTCCTGTTAATTTCACTCTGGCAGAGATGCACAAGAAAAGAAAGGTGTTTCAACCTTTTTCTCCCCTACCAGCACCTGCCACAAACACCTCACTTTAATTGGGGTTGATAAACCTCTGAGTCGAGCTCACTATTTTTTTCTTCCCAAGTTGTGAGATCAATTAGCAAATCTCAGGTAATGCTATTTGGAGCTTTTCGACTACGTATTTACTTCCTTGGCTTGTATAAAAAGAAGTGGAAACACAGGGAGGCATATTATTATTGCCAGTGGAAGTGAGGGCTTTGTCAAACTGTCTGCTGTGGGGCTGATCATCTGTCACTACCGTCCCCCAGAGACTTGCCTGTAGAGTGAATTAGTGTTAGCCCTTCCACTAATCGCTAGGCATCATTAAATGTGGTGAATTGAGGGAGCATTTGTCCATGTGTTCCAGGGGTTAGCTGTGTTTTGTGTTTCTACATATGAATATATCTCTATGCTAAAATTTTCAGCAGTTTGTTAGCTGCAGAGACTTTGAGCTTTAATGTTTTCTTAATTATATGTGTTAATGATAAGGCAATGGCTAATGCCACAGTACTGTGGCATAAAATATCGGTTTGTCTATTGCCACAGACCAATCAAATGTTGGCTCTGTGGTAATAGACAAACCAACATTTCGTGCCACAGTACTGTGTCAATAGCCACTTCGTAATAATAATGGGACATTTTACACAACATGCTTAAAATTGCGTATGACTTTCAACACAAATTTTTCTTCAAATTTGTAAAATCCGAGTGACAGCCTAGCTATCACTAATCCCTCATGGTCAACAACTTCAAAGATGACTCCATCACAAGCAGTCCGTTTGTTCATGTCCCAAACTGTTATGTCACTCGGGTCTTTTCAGAAATTTTGTCACTAGGTGCATTGTGGTTAATGGGAATTCCACGCAGCAGCAGCAGCAACAAACATGGAGACAACAAACAATGAAACGGTGTTCGCTACCGGGTCAGAAGAAATAGAAGAAATCACTGTCATCTTATAATACAGGGTGTGTGGTCGTGAAAAACAATACTTAAACACCAGTTTTATGGCATTTTCGGAATATGTCATTGTGTAGGCTTGTCATACACACCTCACAGGCATACAGGGTATGGCCGGGCCCTCACCGCTTACTCGCTTCTTACAGTACATGCATGGATTAGTGATAATTAGGCTATCACTTGGGTTTTACAAATTTGAGGATAATTTGTGATGACAGTCATACACTGCTTTAATAATAATGTCTTATTGCAGGTCTCACACAGCATATGTGCATCTAAAATATGATCTAAATGATCTTACATTGCATAGCACTACAACTGGAAATATACAGCAATGTGTACCAGGAATGGATTACAGGGATCTGATCAAAGCCTTCTGTGATTGTTACCAAAATGCATCCTACTGAACCCCTTCACGACCAAAGAAATGAAAGTGGATTTCTGAAAGTCTAGACCCCCTCTACAGGATGTCATCAGTCATGGGGTGGACATTGAGGTGGTGCAGACTTACAAATATCTTGGTCTGCGTCTGGACTGAACAATAATGAACCGGAACAATGATGTTCTCCATCAAAAGGGACAGAGTTGGCTATTTTTCCTAAGGAAGCTCAGATCCTGCACACAAATTCTACACATTTTAGCAGTCAGTGGTGGAAGGTGTGATGATGCTAAGGACTAGGACACAAGAGATCTGGTAAAACTGGTAAAGAAAGCTACTTCCATGTTTAGTGAGAAGCTGGGGGCTATGATTGAGGACATCCTGGAACATCTGGATCATCCTCTTCATCACATTTGACCAAGAAGGGAAGTAGCTGCTGTTGATGACTTACATCACTATGATGTAGGATAGAATGTTAAAGAAGATCCTTCATCCCTGCCATCAGACTGAAAAGCTTTCAGCGGGAGATCAGCTGGAGACTAAACTGATTATCATTTGTTTGATTTTTGTTTCTGTTTGTTTTTTTTTTATTATTGTGCTTTCTTTTATTTTTATTTCTTGAGTTGATGGATGACAATGAATGGAGGCCCCTGGTGTTGAATAAAGTTCAGCTGTATTTATGTGGATTTCATTCATTTTCCTTTGTTCTTATAAAAATGACAGGTAAGCATTTTATGATAGCATGTAGCACTTGAAGTATAGATGAAAGACAAACTTCAGAGTGCACTGTCGTGTACAAACTAACTTATTTCAACACCTTTTGTAGCAGTCATTCACATTTATGTTTTACAATAATATTTGCCAGCATTTATGTGTAAATGTACGCAGAGGTATGTTGTTGATGAGCTAAAATCAGGTGAAAACACTATTCACACCAGTGTGTCATTTTGGTTGCAGATAGGAGTGATGTCAGGAGTGGTTCATACCTCATACTCAAACTCCTCTGTCCTCTCTCCATCAGCGGCAACAGGGGAGAGGTAGGCTGTCCCATCATAATAATCCTGGTCCATTGTATGAAGAGAATGACAGCTGTCAGGGGAGACAGATAGTGGAAAAAGAAGAGGAGAGAGAGAGGAGGTGGGAGACAGAAACAGAAAGAGGTGGAGAGTTGGGCGTGAGCAAGATCCTTTTTGTCATTTTCTTTCAAATCATTCAGTACCTTGAAGTGACAGGATTTCCTCGCCTTTGTCTTCACTGGAATCAGAAGAATAAAGGATTTGTCAAGGGCTTTCACTGCTCTTGGTGGAGTGTGTGTGATAAAAATACAGCCCCTCGCTAATAACAGCATACTCACATAATTTGCTTCCTGCTCTTGACAGACAAAACCCCCCGCATTGCACAGTGTAATTCTATTATGCTTCCCTCAGTCACTGAACAAAACAGCACTGTAAAGGTCTAACAAGATGAGCAGCTGCAGTGCCACACAAGATAATCACAGCAGACAAAAACTTCATATAGACACTGCTGAACATATTGAGTGATGTATTCAGGGAGGCTGAATGTCTCAGTTTATTCTACTGTTTGTAAAACGGTTTGAACTGTCTCCCACCAAAAAACACAAGATTGATAAATGTCAAAAAGGTTTATACACCGATGATCTAATATTCCACATTTAACTACTGTGGACAGGGCTTTAGATTACCTTAATTTGGGCACATCAGATGCTGGAATCGGCGGAGGGGGTGGGTGCGGGATTAGATTTTTCAACAGTAATTCCTGTTTTCTCAGACTATTTTAGGTATATTCAAGAGTATGAAGGCATGGATTCCACAAGTCTAATTTCCAGAAGTATTGATCAGCATATGGCCAGCTGATTTTAATTCCAAAATCACAGGACTGCATGCAGGCAGATAATTCATATGTCATATGTTTCACTGCGTTTGTTATGTGAGCGGCCTGAACTTATAGGTCGCCCACGAGGCATGGTTGTTGAGAGAAAACCTTTGGCGTACAACGTACGAGTCAATCTCCAAGCTCTCATCACCTCTCATTGGCCGAAACGGGTGATTTAGACCAATCAAACGGCGCAAATATGTCATACCTGCTGCCAGACAATAGTCTGGTCTTGTCTGTCTTTTATGTTTTGTGTGTCACTTCCTGTTTTATTTTGTTAAGTTTTCCCTCATGTGTCTTGTCTGTCGTCTTTACTTCCTGTTACCCGCTCATCCTGACCTCTGTCCTGATTACCTGTCTCCGCCCTAATTTGCTTCACCTGTGTCTAGTTGTCTTCCCTCCCTTTTGTGTATTTAAACCCTGTCTTTTCCCCTTGTCAGTCGCCAGTTTGTAACTCCAGTAGTTCAGACCAGCGTACTTGACCTCGTTTGTTCGTTTGCTTGCCTGTTTTTTGACCTGTTTTGGATTCCTCTGTTTTTCGTCTTCTGCCTGATCCCTGTCGGTTTTGTCTGCCTCATCTGATCTGGTTTTGACCTTCTCGCCCTGACTACCGGTACGTGAGTTTGCCTAGTCCTTATGTCCTGTTGCTCGATTGTTAGCCTGCCTGTGTATGACCTGTTTCCGTCCCTGACCTCCCTTTGCTTTTCCCCAGTCGGGGAAAAGACTCCTAACACCGCTCGGGGAGACGGGCTGCTGCCCTCGATCCGGAGGACGAATCTGAGGAGAAAATCCCCAACCATTATCCTCAAGATTCTGTCACTCATTATATTTTTTCACCTGTGTGTGAACAATAAACCTTTTGGAACTAACTTTTGTTGTCGGAGTTCTGCATTTGGATTCTGTGTTTGTGCTAACGTTATCACAAAATATGACTTCTGCGGGAAGCATGAATACTTGTGCTTTCCTGTTCGGTACATATGTGTTGTTGTTGTTGTCAATGTTTTCTCTGTCGTTATGAACAAGCCTTGTATATTATAACCGATGTGTTTTACGGGAGGAAAAAAGCAGGGGCGAGTGAGTCAATACTTTCGTTTACACTCTGCTCTGGCCTTTTTTTATTTTTAATTTGGGGACACTAATTTGGGGACATTTAATTTGGGCACACCGTTAGTCGGCCCAGCCAAGGTGTAATCTAAAGGCCTGGTGGATATTCATGGCCAAGAACGCAATTGTAAATATTATAATCCATCCTCAAAATAAGTGCAACAAACATTTGTTATATCTATAAAATCTGCTGTATATTGAGTTGTGCACCTGATGTCAGACAAAGCAAATGAAAATGTGAGTTTTATGGGACACATTGATTACATTTGGGCTTGGCTCGGGGCTGTAGTAACCTGTAGTAGCAGGCAATGTGTTGCCTAGTTTTTTATTAGCCCATTTGCTTTAATCACCTTGTAAACCTTCCGTGAGTTGAAATGGATATGCCAAGCAGCTTCAATTATGGCAAGAGGGCCCTGTGGGGAATATTGTGGGATTGTGAGACATACATGTGGGAATCATTTTGATCAGGTCATGTACAGTACTTTAAACTGAATGTGTGACAATAACACACATTTTAATGATGTTTGTAATAATAAGAAATGCAGGTGGAACTATGAGGGCACTTGTGGCCCTGTTTGATCAACTAGTGCTATTCCTGTTTTTGAACGGTGACCAAAAATAAATTGATTTGGAGCTTGGAGTGATGTTTCCCAGTTGAAGCCTAAAAATACGTTTTCTGTTGACCTGAAGTGCAAACCATTATGGGTGTGTCATATTTTGCAACACATGAAGATGAGTCAAGAAAACTGAAAAACTTTCAAAAAACTTCCTGTCTAAAAACAACCACATGAAGATTACAAGACAGTGTTATTTTGACCGAATGTCAAAATAAACAGCTCTGAATTTTAGTTTGAATGAGAAAATTTGATGATACAGTAATACAGATGTGTGTAAACAATGATCTTTATATTTTATTCAGTAAATGATACAGTCTGTGGATCCATCGTGTTGATTCGTAGGTGGTTTAGGTAGTCTGAAGTGTGTTCTGGAATGTAACTTTCCCCTGCTGTTTGGAAGTAATAAATCACTTACAACAAGTTAAAAATAGAGGAAAAAATCATTCAAGAACTGCCACAAAATTAGCACTGGGTCTTTATGGGTTAATACCACATAGAACCCCTTGAGTAACTACTTGAAAATAGCACAAGAAAGAGTAAATGGATTGGTTTCACTTCAATGTGTAACAATTACCTATAAGTAAAAAACTGTAGAGACTGAAAAAGCGACAGAGCCTTTTCTGTAACAGGTCCAAACCTCTGGAACGCTCTGCCCTAACATGTCACGTGCACAGTCAATTGAGCACTTTAAATCTCTTTTAAAGATGCACCTATTTGCACTGGATTTTAATATAAGTGTGTGACTTTTATTTCTTTTACCTTCTGGTTGTGTTTTTAGATGCTTTATCTTATTACTGTGTATCTGTTTGTTTGTTTTTTTGTTTTTTTTTTTAAATCTGTTTTAGTATATCTTGTGTTTATTCTTATTTTACTAGTCTTTAATATATCTTGCATTTGAATCTGCAGATTTGTACAGCACTCTAGGCACTTTGCGTTGTTTTAAATGTGCTATATAAATAAACCTGACCTTGAAAAAAAATGTCACAAAGTGGAGCTGGATTGGGTAATATGTTACTATATTAGTTCTGTTGCACCACTGCCTGTTACACTGCCTTGATTAGAACAGTTCTACTCAGAATCTGTGGAAGTGCACCAATCCTGAACAAAAGTGGTTCAAGAACATGAACTAATTTGGTGAAAAAGGCCAATGAGAAAACACATAATGACCCACAGTTGATGGTAATGCACAATTCAGTCCAATGGTCTGTCACAATGTTAAAAGCTTTAAAATATTCCAGGATCCATCGCTTTTGTTTGTCCATCTACCAAGCTCCATGCAAATCAGTGCAGTAGTTTCTGTGTAATCCTGTTATTTATCGTTGTTGGATTTAATTATGCTCTGTATCGAACGTGTCTACCCAGTATGGTATTATACAACTTGCGCATCCCTACTGTTTCATTCCCAAGTGATGAAACCCAGATATTTCCTTATGCTGAACTTTTTCTGCTTACAGTTTATTCCTCCTTTGAGATGAACACAACATAAACTAAAATACCAGAAGAGGAAATAATGAACCATGTTTCTTTTGTTGTTTTCCAGGGAAACCTCTTGTTGATACTTTAAACTCTCAATTTTTTACCATATTTTTTATGTGTTCCTCTCACAAAAATAAAAACGTCTTTGAGGTATTGCGCAACCCAGCATCCAGTTGAGATGTGATTAGACCACAGATGTCATTGCTTTGAAGTACTTTGTACAGACACAACGAAACTCAAATGTCTTTTCATCCCCTCTTATTTAAGAGATGCTTCTCAAAATCAATAGAGACAGGATTGAACATTATTTTCTTATTTTCTACACAGACAAAGATGTTTATATATATATTGAAAACACATTTAATAAAGTATTGGTTTTATTTTCGATTATTTTAGTAATTATTTTCTTGATCAAACTTTTAGTCTGTAAGTTCTCAGAACACAAAGTTATGGGTTGTGGAGGGGTTTGTTTAAACCTTATTAAAAGTCCAAATAACATATTTACATTGCATATATGTCAAACACTCAGTAGTTTTGGCTAATCAGTTATGTTTGATGGTTGTCAGAAACATGGCTACTAACTTGATCGGTTTCATTGGCTTTTCCAACATGCATTCAGGGATACAATGCAATTTATGTTTTTTACCAAACCAAATACTAAACTTCTGCCCACTCTTCACCCACAGATTCAGTATTAATATTAATTAGGACTATTTAGTTTGTCCTTTATTTCTCTTCAGTAATTTGGTGGGTCCTGTTGCTGCAAATAATACGAGCACTAAAATGTGAAGGACAGTGTGGAGCTCATTTATCAAATAAATCCATATTATTTCCCAGAATCAACTGTGTGTGGAGTTGGAAATTCATTTATATTTTACCGATGCCTCACATACTTGCAATGCTAATCCTGCAAACACTGATATTTCTGCTTCACAGCTCAATAACATCCCTCACCACTTGATTTTTTTTTCTTAATTATCTTCACTCCCAGCCAAAGTCAAAACAAGGACACCACAACAAACTCTATTCTGTGAAAAATCATCTATCACATAATATCAAATTAACTCAAAATGAATTGAATTATATTACATTGCTGTTATCACAGCATTCATTTGGCCACTGTATAAACAGGATAAGCCTTGAGAAAGACAAAATGTACTGAAAATGCTGAGTGTATTTTTAGTGTAAAGTAATTATTGAAAACAGCCAATGTAATTCAAAGTAAATTGAAGGGTTTTGAGTATAATATGTTCATTGACTATGTACCTGTCAGAGAGTAGAAATGGACAGACGTCAGGCACAGGGGGGGTTGAAGGCCTGAGCTTTGCCAGCGCCATGATGTGTTCAAAGGTGATGTCGGTCTGAGTGCACACATCCACCACATGGATTTCCTGAGGGGGGCCATGGGGGCGGCCGCTGGGGGTCCGCCTGATGACCTGCACCACAACGGGGTCCTTGGCAGTGTGAAAGGCCTCCACAGTCTCATCATGGCTGGTCTTGGACAACTCCCTCCCATTCACCTATGAAGAAAGGGAAACACAGAAATACACCTTAGTGTTTCTGTCATACATGCTATCGAAACTTGAGCTGTATTCATTGGGCGTGTTTTGATGATTTATGCCACAGAAGCACTCCATGTAAGCTGAGCTCCTTCAGGGATACTCATATCTCAGTAGTTCAGCTAGACTTTGGTGTGCAGAGCCAGAGAATTTGAGTTTTCTGGCTAAATAAGACTGCAGCCAAGAGACTGATGATATTACTCTTAGTCTTATTACTGTGCTTGTATTGGGAAAAATCCATGTGTGGTTTTAATAAATGCACATAGAACATAGTCACTCTGTATTTACTGAAAATCTCCCGCTTCTTTCAGGTCTCTGAACATGCAGCATAAACATCATGCCCTCAGGGCCATTTTCCTACATTACTACTACATTTCTACAGCCGAACTAGACTGGATGCAATAAGACAGAAATCTAAAAATGCAATGTTTTTTCCCCTACATTTCTTTTCAAGACAGATGATCAAAAAGAAATCTTTATGAATATAACACTGGAGAAAAGACACACAAAAACATAGTTTGATGCAACATTATCAGAATGTCAGATCAAAGCCCAAATGGCCCCTGTTCACTCGGTCCATCTTCAAACTGATCTCCACAAAATGAACTGGATTTTCTAGTAGTTTGAAATCCATTTGCACTACAGCTGGCACATATAAAGAAAATCATTGCTTCATTTAGCACCAGTAATGTCTATGGAAGAGAAATCATGACTGCGGAATCCCTCAGAGAATGTGCTTAGGTATAAACATTGAAGCCAGAGATTATAATTTAGATAACCACAAAAGTACAAGAAAAAAAAAGGTAGAGACTATAATTGCAATTGCAGTTGTATTTAAATACATTTTTGGAGTGGAGGATTTTGCTTGCACAGCAAACAGAAATGAATTCAAATGATAACCACAAAAGAAAATGAAAGCATTTTCATTCAAAAGAGGCAACAGTGGAAAACTACAGCAAAAATGGGGAAACTCAAGCAGCAGCATTGTTTTAGGACTCAAATCATAAATTCCCTTTAAAATGCAATGAACTGCCAGACATTAAAACACATAGCCTACTTCAGACTCTAACAAAATGACCTAAATTCATGAGCAGATGACAAAATCAACTCTGTGTATGTGTACGTGACGCCTTTTAAATGAACATTAGACATAGAAACCACCAGGGAACTGCTACAGTGAGGAGAGCCAAGGCAGCAGCAGTTATATTTTCAGCTCCTGATATTCCACTGCTAATTCAATGCTGCTTCATTTTCAGTAGCACATCTCATAGAATTTGACAGGGTATTTTGAGGAATGACTCAACATTCAACATGTTTTAAGCACCACTAGAGTATTAATAGAAAGTGACAGCACTAAACCAGGCTGAACATGGATGTTTGAAACAGCTACGTGTTCCTACATGTTACTTGTCTTTGTTAGAGTATGAAATATACATGATCAGACGGTAAGATCATTTATCTAAGCAAACATTATATGGCTTGGGAGATCTAGTGTGGAATACTGTGCAGTACTCATACCACTGTAGTATTCTGGAGAAGCTTTACTATGTCCCAGTATATGCGTGTCAAATGCCGTACACCAAAAATACCAGGATGTCTTACTACATCTGCTCACATTGCACAGTATGGAAGCCATCATGCTCTCTGGCTACTCCTACCCTAATCTTCTAGGTGTGAAGCTGTCACAGTCTAGCAGATCATGGAAATCGAGTTCACGGGTCAATGATATGATGTAGTATGTCCAGCATATATCTAATAATTGCAGCTGGAGTAGGTAGTAAAAAGAAAGAACCATGAACTCAATCCTCCATTAGATGTGATTTTCATGTTGCATCAGAATCTGTCCATTCGATTCTATTCAGTTAGATTTAGACTAAATCCTCAGTCACAAATGCTGTTACGAACGGCTACAAACACCATGCAAATGATTTATGGACCATTTCGTACAGCCTTCTCAAGGCGGACTTATAACACTGAAGTGTTTGCGGACCGTTCCTAAGTTCATAGCCAGGTGAGTGATCCTGTCCAAAATTTTCTACGAACCTAGTACAAAACCTCCTTTCACAGGACGCACTAATGAGTGTCTTAGAAAAAACCTAAGAACAATGCACGACGTTTGTGGATCAGGAGGCCTTTCCAGGACCTACATGTTCCTGAGCTGGCCGCAAGTAGATCACAAGAACACATTACGTTGTTATCAGTGTTGGGCAAGCTACTTGGAAAATGTAGTGAGCTAAGCTACCAGTTACTCTGCCATGAAAGAAGCTTCACTGCACAGAAGCTACCACCCAGTCAAATAGCAAGCTAAGTTACACAAACACCACAGAAGTAGCTCACTACATGTGAAGCTCCTTTAAGTTGTGCCTTTGGGGAGAATACATTGGGGTAAATTGTGCCAGTGATTATTGAAGTAAAACAGAACATTTTAATCTCATAAACTGTAATGCTATATAAAAGCAAGACAAATTCAATACAAAAATCACTCATTTAAGGTTTATTTAAATATCGTCACCCTATTAAACTATTGACATAAGTCATATTTTCTAGTTTTTGGGAATACACAAAAAAAAAACCTTAAATACACAATATATGGTACTTGTGAATCATTTCAGGCAAAAAGGCTTTGGCAATAGATGACCATTGACATACATAGAACGCTGTCTGTCATATGTAATATATAAGAGGCCACTTAAAAACTGAATAAAACTCGGTCCCTTTCAGAAAAATGTGAGTGTGCGATCACATAATTCAATGCATAATCAGGGCACTAATGGCTACATAGTATTTTAAATGCCCTCCTAGGCGTTTTTAGCCCATTTTTGATTCCCAGCAACCCTAAAATATTTTAAGGTTGCTGAAATTTTTCTTTTTTCTTGTGTACTTTATGTCCATACTTAACATGCTAGAAAAATGTCAAAACCATATACAGTACATGGTTGAAACGCAATATTTTAACAACAAAAATACAGCACCCCTCACCCATCCAGTCTCGAAAATGGTTTGATCCACTCCGTCCCTCCTCCCTTTCCCTGACTCGGACTCTGGCCTCTACCTGTACAGAGCAGTGTGCAGGCGCTGCCTTCTGGAGTTGGGTGCAGTAGTGGTGGAAGTACCTGGTGTAAACCAGGACATTTGTTTACTTCTACCACTTAATACCAACACATTATTATCATCACCAGTCCCAATTTTAGCTGCATTGAAACGTAGATCACTGTTTATGCTGTTAGGTGGGAGTTAGCGGATGTTTTTTTCCGTCTAGGAAATGTTCCATGTGGTTCAGTCCACCTCTGTCCTCTGTTTGAACTGGACTGACAGAAGCTGCTGTTGTGTCTGTGTATGTGTTCAGATTAAAGACAAGGTGATACTGACTTTACCTGACTGGATAACTGACTGGATGACCATTAACTCCTAGTGTGTGTGTGTGTGTGTGTGTGTGTGTGTGTGTGTGTGTGTGTGTGTGTGTGTGTGTGTGTGTAGACAGGAACATACAATTGTTTTTTTTTTTTGTTGTTTTATTTCCAAATAAAAAATAAAAAAAAGAGCCAGATTCAGGTAAGAGTGTAAGATCAACTTGTGTAACTTCATTTTCCACAACAACCAAATATTCTATTACAATGATGTTATAAGTTGAATAAATGTAACAGTTTATATCTCTTATTAGATATAAAACACATTGTTTGGTTATTTGCCTTTTGGTTAAAGCTCAAAGACAGAGAGGAGAGCAGAGAGATGCTTAACATATACACTGGTCTACATTATTATTATTATTTTTTTTTTTTTGAAATTATCTGCCTCAGAGATGAAATGTGCTAAATGTTATGTATTTTAATCAGATTAATTGGTAAACAAATGACAAAAGTGCTGGTTTGGTGATGTTTTGACGGCGTATGATGGTGTGTTCTTCCACATATATGTTGGTTTCTGTCCATTTATACAACAGATTTATAAATGTTCCACTGATAGAACCTGTAGAGTGAATGTATTGTCATGTGCAGACAGTGTTTTGAAGTAGATCTGGTAGATCTGACACTAATACTCCTCTGGAGTTAAACCCATTCTCGCGTATATGTACATATACATGTACATGTACATGTACATGTACATGTATATGTATATGTATATGTAGAGGAGCTGCTGTATCAAAATGGAGGATTGTCTTCCACCAGAAATTTGGGTTAGGGTATATTTCTTTTATGATTGCAGTCCATTCCTCTTTTACTGTGGCTCAGCATTTAAATGACTTTTATCAGATTTGATGGTTTAGTCACAGAGTTTCTCATACCCAAAAAATGTTACGCTTTTCTTTCACAAATATGGGAATGATGGTCTGAAATTGCATTAAAATGTATTAAACAGTGAAATTTCTCTTGCTTGGCCAGCCAGCACTCTGGGTGCTCAGCACCCCTAAACCTCTGATCCTAGAATCCCTCCTGAACTTCATTCAACATATGTTGGTGCATTAAAGAAAATCACCACAATCATTTTACCAGCATGAAGCATATGGAAATGGTCCTAATGGAAACATTTGGACATTGGAATGGATATCACCTGCAGTGATAATAATGATCTATGAACATAAAGGCTCTAATAGCCTATTCTACCTAACTTTTGTGAAGCAGTAATTAATTTATTTTTAACACATGTGAAAGCCATAATGTTCATGACCTTTTAGAGCCATGATTTAAAAAATCACTCCCCTCCAGAAAAACACCATTACGTGACTGCATAGTTCAATGCCTATGTCAAGCAAATTGTATAAATTATGAGGGTCCACATTTTTTCAAAAAGGACCATAATAATGTCCTGTGAACATAAAGGCTCTAATTGATCAGTCTAGATCTACTACTTAAAATCCCACTTGTCAGTGCTGCAGCCCTGCATGTCTTCTGTTTACAAGTGCATGCCATGATGGGTTTGGTCTAAAATTAAGAATGTCATATAGTTTTAGTGATAAAATGTAAGCGTACAATATACATTCATTCATTATCTGAACCCGCTTTGTCCTCACTAGAGTCACAGGGGTCTCTGGAGCCTATCCCAGCTAAAAACAGTTTTGTGAGCTAAAATGTCCTTACCTCTCATGCCATGTGTCTCTCTTCTTTGTAGGATGAGTAAAATGGATGGTTCTTGGTCACATGACCAATTTCTTTTATGGTTTTCTACAAACAAGGGGTGGCAGTACTTCCCCCCCTGGCACAAATCACCCCACTCTCCCCTATTACCTACAACCTGCTCCTAATCAGGTCATGATAATTTTATAATAGTGACCAAATACTACTGACAGGTTTTTGGGTAAACTAGAGTAGTCTTACATGTCACTGTTTCAAAAACAGGGCGTTTTTCTGGACTAAAACAAAATGCAAAAATTGAGAGTCTACCCCCTTCTCCAGGACCACTACACCACTGACAAACTGGTTCCTTTGGTGCTTGTGTCACTGCCATTAACCACAGAAACAGAGGGGAACCGGCTGTAATGCTCTTTACTGTGGGTTTGGCGGCTCTGAAAAGAGCTTGTGGTGATCAACGTCCACACACCTCAGCCAACAACCATCCGATGTTCAGCAGAACACCGTTTCCCTCTGCACTGAAGTGAACGCCGTCATCTGACAGGTGCTCCAGGGTGATACCAGGTGTGCGGTGCAGGTCTCATTTCCAACTCCTCCATGGAAACTCAGCCCCACATGATGCACCTGGTCCGCTCCATCCTGTATTCACTGTCTGCTCACTGGTACTGACAGCAACGACGCAGCAGGAGGTAGGGGAACATCAGTAAGGAAGTGGGGAAAAGCTCCAACACTGCCCAGATTCTGCTACGCGGTCCTTAAACGCGAGCACAGCGCTTCCAAGAATGTGCATGACGACGTTCCAGTAAACCACGCCAACGCCCAACACCTGGTTTATAGTGAGTCCCATGCAGACAGAGTGTGTGGCCCTGTTCCAAACAATCTTGAGTGCTTGTGTTGTGCATGATATAATTGAATTTTTCTAGACTACAAACTGCTTCTCCACTGCATATAAAAATAGCTTCTGTGGTCGTTACCATGCTATTTGGTCAATAAAAGAGTTAAGCTACTGAAACGTTACTTGACTCGGGAAATAGTGACATTACCGCCAAGCTACTGAGAAATGTAGTAAGTTACTAGCTTCGCTACAAGTAGTGAAGCTACTGCCCAACACTGGTTTGTAGCATAATTCCTGGTTTAGTTCACTTGTTTTGTATTGTGACACACACAGACACAGTAATGATGCTGCATTTTTGTACACTGACTTCAGATGTAGATTCAGTAGGTGTCATTATCGTACAGTCAATGCATATGTCAGACCCAAAGTTATTAGATCCATGTTGTGCAGTGTGGCTGCCAATAAACTAGAATCTTACAATCTGTTAGTGTCTTAAGTGTGAGTCTGTTACACAAAACAGAAATAACAGAATTTAAGCAATGATTACTATCCCTTTTACCAAAAAAATTTGCTGAATGAACAACCATCATCAAACTCTGAAAATGCACTACTCCCCTCTGTATGTGGGTGGAGAGCTGCAAACTTCCCAAACTTTTTATACCTCAACCCCGAATGAGAAATTTGTTGTTTTCCCTTCCTTAGTAAATACATTATGAACTGCTGAAACATATCTCTCCATTAAGTTTTCAGGTTCAGGTTTGCACAAAAAGAAAGAGAGACCTGCATACAAGATCCGAGCTCAGCAGATCAGATTTTGACTTTCTGTCATCGGGCAACCCAAAAAAAAGACCAGTGACACATTTGGGATCCTGACTCAAAATTTTAGGAAGACAGCATTAAAAGAATACCTGCAAATGTCACAACCCATTCAGAAGCTGGTGTGGTCCTGACCTCTGAATACTACTTCTTATAAAACAGTCATATAGGAGTTTATTCAATTCAACCACAGCGACTCACAGTCACAGATGAGGCAAAGTGTAAAAGAGGGAACTTGGTGGTATATGATTGCGCTGCATTTATGAGCTGCTGCTTTATTCACCAACCTTGTGGCTTGACACTTTTGACATTGGATGCTTCAAGGGTTCATGGTAAAGATTGGCTTTGACTTTGTCCTTTGATAAAAGTTGTCCTTGCGCTGAATAATTACAGTAAGAGATTGGATACTGAATACATGTAAAACGCCAGACAATGAATTTTACAACAGATTGTAAGAGGTGATACACATTGAACGAGTTGTGCAATAAAGGGAGCACTCTGCACAAGATTGGTGCTCAGAGAAGAAAATTGGCAGAATACATCAAATGTTCTGCGGGTATAAAGTCTCAGCAGCGGTATGTAGGGCCTTTAATGTGAAAAATAGCCCAGGGGCCTTGTGGAGTGTGTTTTATGTGGTTGGAGGGGTTAAAGCACGCCTGTATGTCGGTTCGTGTAGAGATGTTGAAGGGATTGTCAGATTTCCCCAGTGACGTGCTCTCTCTCTCTCTCTCTCTGTATCTCTCTCTATCTCTCGCTCTACGTCCCTCTCTCCCTTAGTTTCATGTCATTGGAGCGTTGCTCGAGTCCCACAGACAGTAACGTTGACTGTCTGGGAGTGATTTATGTAGTCATAAGGGCTGTACCGTCGCGGACCTTGGCCCGTATTTTATTCCGACACTTATTATTGAAATGAGACATTTGGGTGTAAAGAGGAGCCCAAGCCATTTTCTTACTGTGATGATGAGGTAGCAGTCATAGCCACAACTGATCTCATATTTAAAGTATTTGGAAATACCTCAGGGACTATTTTCTGCCACTTCTCTACTGACTGTGACCATTCTGACTTGTGTACACTTTTTATAATGAAAATGCAAAATGAATTTGCTGGCAGACAGGCTTTGAGAACAATACAGTATTGTTGGAGCTGCAGTAATAGCAGCTGCAGTTCAGGTGAATATGGCAGATTGCAGCAGTCACTCTGCAGTGAGCAGCACTCCTGTCTCACTGCCCTCCTCTGGATTGCTGAGTTGAGTCAACTGGAAAAATAACAGACAATAAACTAGCTAGAGAAGGGATAGATGATCTGTGAACTGTAACAACGAATGACAAGCAGTCAGCTGTAAGTCCTGTAAGAAATAAACTAGCTCTCCAAGAATCATAAGAGTTCATGCAATTAATCATAACTTTTACCATATTTTGGACATTAATAAGATGCCTGGTGTTTGGTTAGAAGAGAGAAAGTATAATACATTAGTGTGAAACATTCCAACTGATAAAGGGTTCTTAAAGACTAATATGATGACAATTGTTTCTAACAGCAAAATGTCATTGCACTGTTTTATTACTTTGGACCTGACAAGAAAACTGTTGAACTGAACATCATAGTCAAGCAATAAATACCTAAATAAATCCAATCCCTGAAGATCAAGCTTAGTAAAGAGCCCATAAACCTAACAAATCTAGGTGACTTGAGGTGCTTTTTTTTTTTTTTTTTAATTATTATTTTCTTATGACCACTAACAGAGCTAAGTCCTCCCATATCGTCTCCTATTTTCAGCATTGTTCCAAGAACCTAAACCTAAAAAATGGTAGAAATGCTAATTTTCCAAACCTAATAGCCGGAATAAAACTGAAGCATTTCCTACAATTATAACATCAGTTAAATGTGTATTTGACTGCTTATTTTATAAAACAGTAATCCTCTCCAGCTAAAAAGTCTCGACCTGAGTGAAACCTCCTCTCCGTCGCAGTAAATAAATGTGTAACAGGAGGCTGTTCTACAACAAAGCCCCACTTCAAAAAAGTATTATCTGGCAGCGTTATTTACTGGAGGAACTTAAGGTGAAGACACACTGGTTCTCTTATTTATACTGTGCTCAGAACATACCCATTAATAACCCTGTACATGTGAGCTTTTGCTCTTTGACATGAAGCTGCACTGGCAGAAACTGATCCTGTTTGAAACTCTTTACAGCAGAGGAAGTGTGTTTGAGGGGATGCATTTATTAAACATGGAATAATAATATTTTGCACCGCCATAGTTCTGAGACTTAGTTGACAATTCACTGTACCAGGCAGAACACATATAGTTAAAATGACATTACATCAACGAAGATGAGAAAAAGTTGTGTGGAAGTTTGCTACTCATGTATTATACTCTTGGAACCACAAATTCACAGAATTCACAGTCTGGTGTAAACTGAGACATGGTGGTGATACAGTTTCATCTCTGAAGACTATTCTCTAAAATGCATAAGTTCTGTCTCACTTCTAAAACGATACTGAATTTTACTGATGTTATACATAATATCAGTGTCTAGGAATAAGTATGTAAAAAAAAATAAGAGGTTCACAGTTAGACTTGTGTAATCCCTTTTTTCTGAAGTAGCTCTTCAGCATCTCAGTTTGTAAGTAAGGTAAAGACCAAACTGATTTACTGTACTATGATGACAAGCACATTAATTTAATTTTTTCCCTATAATTCTGATAAGACAATATTCTGAATAAACTATTTACATGGCCAAAGAAAAATGAATATTCCTTCAATATTCCTGTCTACATGTTCTTTCAAACACCTTACCAAAAAAGGTCAGTTTTTGATATTTGCTCATATCTATAAACGTGTTAATCTCCTCTGTCATAATGTTCAACAGTAAGTTTGTTTGTCCCAGAAATGTGGACATGTTTTGAGCACCCAGTGATCTTAACACCAGTGGCTGTAATTAAAATTAGATTAAATTAGATGCATTTTCTAAATGAGCTGTCTTGCTCTAGTTGAGAATAAAGCCTAATTCAGAATATCCAAGTGCAATATACAGTTTAAATGACACCTGTCATATTCAGAATAATACTGGAATGTAAGTATGTGTGCATGGAAACTTACTTCATCAAAACCTTTCTGTAAATCAAGAACAATCATGCCAACATAAAATCCTTCAGGGCTGTTTTATCTATAAATAAAACAGATGAATAAGACGTGTCTGCTGAGAATGCTGCAGGACTGAAGCTATTGCAGTAATCATGTTTTGCAAAGTTATCCTCAAAATATTCAAACATAATACTTCAGCCATGTTTGACAGTTGTTAAAATTGGCACCAGCTTTGAATTTCTGCCAATTTAATATCATTTTTTTTACATGATGGATCATTTTTACTCAAATATATCCACCATAATCAGATATTTAAGCTCAGGAAAATTCTTGTATTGCATCTCCAAAATGTAGTGAAACATTTAGAACAGTCTCTCTTTTGCCAATTTGACAGTTTTCAGAAACAGAGAAACACTGACATACTGGATTGACATAAGCACATTAATGTAAGTTGTAGAAAAGTCTTTTTTCCCTGCATCAGCACTCAGTTGTGATGACTGACCAGATGCAGCGTGTGCTTCTACCCTTCTATCTCCAGTATCCAGCTGTAGCTCCCTTTGTTCTGATCTACTCTATCGTCACCTCCTCTGGTGCTGTCACCACTCCTCAGCTGCATCCAGCGTTTTATCAGACCGCCTCGCACACAGATGACTGGACCCTAACACTCTGGGGTCATGTTTCCTGCTCCCAAAAGATGAGATGAAACAGGCGTGTAATCAACATCTCTAAATACTACACTCCTGAGGCTGTATGACCTACATGTTACACTTTCTCCATCTGCCTGTGCACACTTAACACCCCACAGGCTGCCACTCAAACCAGCAGGTGACAGCATACAGGAGAGACAGACTGTGTGGAAAGGAGAGGCTCGCTGCATTTACAGATGTTGAGCACAAAACCCAAGGTTACCTGCGCTGGTTAAATAAAAGCCTCTGATGCCCTTTTTAAGTCGCTGAAAGCCAAGTTTACTTGTCAGTGCAGTTGAAGTAGAAAGAACGACCTTGTTTCATCATTTTTGCTCCTTTCTTACTCAACCAGGATTCAAGTACAGACAAACGTTTTCTCCATGTGCACAGCATTAACTCCTTAAACTGAAAACAAAAACATTTCATTAAGATTCAAAGTGCTACATGTGCACCATAATGTAATGTATGCAGTTAATTTGAAAGCATAAAAAGCTAATGGACTATTAGTGTCTTCTGCCTCAGGCTGCCGTTTCTCCTTGCCGAAGAAGTACATCAATCACTTCTATCAGTAATTCCCTGCAAGCTGCTGGCAGTGTCTGTGCCTCCTGCTACAGAAACTCAGATGAAACAGCATCAGATGTGGCTAAAGTTGACACCTAACAGATAAACCGACCCCTCTTTACTACCACTGTCACTACATTCTGCCCTCGGTCTTTGGAGATATTGATGGGAGGCAGCAGTCGATGAGACAACAGCACCGACAGAGCAGACGCCTGAGGAGCCGAGCTAAGCCCCTGCATGTTCGCTCTTTCTTAGTTGTCCTTATACCTGGAGGATAAACGATAAGATGGGACACAGATGAGAGCACCTTCAAGATTGCACTTTGCTGTAGGCATCTATAGGCTCGTTGCTGTCAGAACAGTAACTTTAGGTGAAGTTTTCAAGTATTTGTTTGTTTGCTCATACAGTGCAGAACAGCTTAAAGTAACAAGAAATATTTACTGAAGCGCAGACTTAATGCACTCAGCTGCTTCACAAGTACACACATTTTGAATTTTGTCAATGTGTGACTGCCACAGTGAGGCTGAAAGAAAGAAAAGAGGTTTCATCCATTTGCTTCACTCCACTAAGCTGGTTTACTGCATTTGTTGTGGGAAGGCTGGTGGTCGTCTCAAGGGCTTTGGATGAAAACACATTTCTTTTCTGGCTCCAGCTGCTGCATATCCATGTGCAAACAGCCAGCAGATGTGTCTTGGTCCAGCTATTCCATCCCAGCATCTATTTCCTTCCAACTTCACATTTACCTGATCATCTCCATGGTCCAATTGTAGAGCAAATGAACTCTCATGAATAATCACTATTGTTTAGTTCCAAACTACTAACATAATTCATGTTGTCTGTTTACATATGGAGCTGTTTTGGCCATGAAGCGTTTGAAGAGCTGGACTCGATAAACACTGCAGCTGCTAAATAATTTGTTGCAAGCAGATTTTGTTTACCAGCATGTGTTTATGAATGATTATGTATTTGCATACTTGGATAAACACTTGAAGAGAATAATTTTAGGCTAGTGAAACCACGTTAGAAGTATATGTGATTAAACTTTTAAAGCCTACGGTGTAAATCAAAATTGTTTTAGTTGTTCACAAAAGCTTTTTTTTTTTTTTTTTTTTGCTAATTTAAAATGTATATGCCAGTGTCAGCAGGTGGAATCGCATGCTAGATACAGACTCCCCTCATCTCCAAACAGAGCTAATAGCAGATCTTTAGCAAGGGAATAACAGAGAAAATCTGAAAAGCGGCAGTGAGCCTTAAAGAAAACCTTCCCCATCTGTCAGATAGGACTTCAGTGTACAGAGCCACAGAACTAACTGAGGCAGAGGATTAAAATGGGTAGACATCAGCCAAAGAGATGCACCGAGGATGGCGGCACCACATCCCCTCATGCAGGAGTTAAAGCTATTTAATATTCCTGTGTTGATTGGGGATTAATTGTTCCATCTGGCTGTCATGAAAACCAGTGAACAAAATGAGCAGAAGCACTCCCCCTCTTGTTTCCCCTCGGTTTGTTGTGGCTATGGCGTATGGTTAGCAAGTGGCAAGGCTGGAAAAAGGAGGAGGAGCCTAGTACTGGACAGGCTGTACCAGAGGGAGAGCTGGGAAATTTGATCATTTTTCTCCGGGACTGTCATACGCCATAGGCTGCCTCATTTGTCTGCTCCAACTCCTTTGTTTCCACCAGGCTCCCTGTTCGAGGATTAGACTGCAGAGCGAGAGAGGATGAAAGACTGAGGGAAAATACGACACAGGAGACAGTCAAAGAAACTGTATGAGATAATTATTACAGTGTTCCATGTTTCGTTAATACAGTACTTAAAGCCTAATGTATGTGCTGCGGTATTTAATAACTGCTGACTGGCCAAAAAACAGAATGAAGGCAGGTTTCAAGCGAGAAGGAAAAAGGAAAGGGGGGTGGTGGGGTTGCACAACTGCACTTTTTCCTGTAAATTGCCCTGCAGTTACACAGGAGGAGTGTTGACCCAGTTTATCTCCCGTTCAGGTGATTAATGCAGCATTGCTCCAAACAAAGGTCATATCAGGAAGCGGGGGAGCAGGCCAGAGCACAACAAGAGCTAAGGGAGTTGCATGTGGCTCCTGTTGGTTGAGAAAATAAGTTGTTTTTTATAGGGTATCACTCAGTCTCTAGAGGTACAGCAGTATATGTAGAAGAAATACAGAGCACACACACAAAAACACAGGTAGAGAACAACAAAAGAGCTCCTGTATTCTACATCATTGTAAGAGAATCACACTAGACACTGTCTGAACACATACCTCGACCAAGGCACTATGTTCCTGTAATCAAATCAAACACACAATCTGTCAATGTTAGAAAAAGTAAAAAAATAAAATTTTAAAAAATTGAGGATCTGTCCATTTTTTATCAGTGTTCAGAATTGAATGATTATATCCTTGGATTTCTGCAAGTTTCTTGAAAGTTACTGTTGTGTTTCTTAGAAAGGATTGTTTGACCCTAATGTGTTGTTTGGTTTGAGGTTAAATTCCTACTCTGTGAAGTTATCATTGGTTAGAGTTACACAGGATGCAAAATGATGAAACAATTATGGTCACAGTGCCTTTTTTATGCCTCTGTTTCCTCTGTATTGTTTTCCTTCTATATTGTTTCACATCTGAACATGCTGTTGTGAGTTTTAGTTTAAATGTATTGGTCTGTCTGCATTATATTCAACCTTTTAACATCCACATATTATGGGACTTAATGATAGGGCTAGGATTTAAGATGTGACATGTTGTGTGTTCAGTGATGCTTTTCTGTATACTTTGCCAGTAACCAGTTGTTATTTGAGTCTCTGTTGTCTTTCTATCAACTAAAATCACTCTGGTCATTCTCCTCTGACCTGTGGCATCAACATGACATTTTCAACCAGAGATCTGCTGCTCACTGGATATTTTCTCTTTTTCCATCTACTCTGTGTCAACCCAAGAGCTGGTTTTGTATGAGAATCCCAGTTAGATCAGCAGTTGTACAGTAAAATACAGCAAGTATTTGGCATTCGCAGTCACTTATATCATATTTTTTCTCCATTCTGCTGCTTGCTTTGAGCCTCTGCAGACTCTTGACATTTGTCTTCATGCCAAAATACACTGAGTTACTGCCATGTGATTGGCATATTTGTATTAAGCAGTTGAACTGCTTTACTTAATAAAGTGGCTGGTGAGTGTATCAGTCCAATGTGCATGTTATTAGGCTTTATTTGAAAGGGAATATCTCACAGTATCTGGATTTAACATGTCAGAAAAACCAACATTCTAACTAAGATTCAACATACATTTATGTATGTTAAATATGTTTTAATTGTTTTGTTGTGGATGCTGCACAGGTAGAAGCTCAAGGCAGATTTCTCTTCATTGTGGGACAATAAAGTGAATCAATTGTGCGCTGTCCGTGGTGCTGAATCAGCATTCCTGTGATGTATGCAGGAAAACTGACCTGTACTGTTAGAAAGTAGGCGTCATAATAAGGCATCAAATTAAGAAATCTGAAGTAGAAGGTATAAGAATAAAACAAAGATACACAAGAATAATAGAGATGAGTGAACGTTAAAAACTCTAATCATCTGACACCGAGTGCTGAACCTTACCTGATCCTGCTTCCTGTGGACTGTGCATTATCTTTCTCCAGGTGTTTCTTCATATTTATCTTTCTGTTAATAAAACACTTTATTCCCCTTATTTGAGTCCAGTCATTCACTCCATCTTGACAGTTTTTATGTTCGACCCCTTCTAAGAACGCCACAAATGCCGCATGAATGACATACTACTGCCTATAAAAACACCTTACGTCCACCTTCAGAAAGCCGTGGGAATCTCTGTCCATATGACCGTTCATGTGAATGCCTTAAGGGACCCCTAATAACAACAAGTGTTGGGCAGTAGCGTCGCTACTTGTAGCGAAGCTAGTAACTTACTACAATTCTCAGTAGCTTGGCGGTAACATCACTATTTCCTGAATCAAGTAACGTTTCAGTAGCTTAACTCTTGATCAAATTATTATATATATATATATATATATATATATATATATATATATATATATATATATATATATATATATATATATATATATTATTGATCAAATAGCATGGTAACGACCACAGAAGCTATTTTTATATGCAGTGGAGAAGCAGTTTGTAGTCCAGAAAAATTCAATTATATCATGCACAACACAAGCACTCAAGACTGTTTGGAACAGGGCCACACACTCTGTCTGCACAGGACTCACTATAAACCAGGCGTGTAACTCGGAGTGGGCGTGGTTTACTGGAACGTCGTCATGCACATTCTTGGAAGCACTAAGCCCGCGCTTAAGGACTGCGTAGCAGAATCCAGGCAGTGGTGGAGCTTTTCCCCACTTCCTTACTGATGTTCCCCTACCTCCTGCCACGTTGTTGCTGTCAGTACCAGTGAGCAGACAGTGAATACAGGATGGAGCGGACCAGGTGCATCATGTGGGGCTGAGTTTCAATGGAGGAGTTGGAAATGAGACCTGCACCGCACACCTGGTATCACCCTGGAGCACCTGTCAGATGACGGCGTTCACTTCAATGCAAAGGGAAACGGTGTTCTGCTGAACATCAGATGGTTGTTGGCTGAGGTGTGTGGACGTTGATCACCACAAGCTCTTTTTAGAGCCGCCAAACCCACAGTAAAGAGCATTACAGCCGGTTCCCCTCTGTTTCTGTGGTTAATGGCAGTGACACAAGCACCAAAGGAACCAGTTTGTCAGTGGTGTAGTGGTCCCTGGAGAAGGGGGTAGACTCTCAATTTTTGCATTTTGTTTAAGTAGTCCAGAAAAACACCTTGTTTTTGAAACAGTGACATGTAAGACTATGACATGAACATTATGGCTTTCACAAGTGTTAAAAATAAATGAATTACTGCTTCACAAAAGTTAGGTAGAATAGGCTATTAGAGCCTTTATGTTCATAGATCATTATTATCACTGCAGGTGATATCCATTCCAATGTCCAAATGTTTCCATTAGGACCATTTCCATATGCTTCATGCTGGTAAAATGATTGCGTTGATTTTCTTTAATGCACCAACATATGTTGAATGGAGTTCAGGAGGGATTCTAGGATCAGAGGTTTAGGGGTGCTGAGCACCCAGAGTGCTGGCTGGCCAAGCAAGAGAAATTTCACTGTTTAATACATTTTAACGCAATTTCAGACCATCGTTCCCACATTTGTGAAAGAAAAGCGTAACATTTTTTGGGTATGAGAAACTCTGTGACTAAACCATCAAATCTGATAAAAGTCATTTAAATGCTGAGCCACAGTAAAAGAGGAATGGATTGGAATCATAAAAGAAATATACCCTAACCCAAATTTCTGGTGGAAGACAATCCTCCATTTTAATACAGCAGCTCCTCTACATATACATATACATGTACATATACATGTACATGTACATGTACATGTACATGTACACAAGAACAGGTTTAACTCCAGAGGAGTATTAGTGTCACATCTACCAGATCTACTTCAAAACACTGTCTGCACATGACAATACATTCACTTTACAGGTTCTATCAATGGAACATTTATAAATCTGTTGTATAAATGGACAGAAACGAACATATATGTGGAAGAACACACCATCATATACCGTCAAAACATCACCAAACCAGCACTTTTGTCATTTGCTTTCCAATTAATCTGATTAAAATACATAACATTTAGCAAATTTCATCTTTGAGGCAGATAATTTCTAAAAAAAAAAAAAAAAAATTGTAGACCAGTGTATATGTTAAGCGTCTCTCTCCTCTCCTCTCTCTCTCTTTGTGCTTTAACCAAAAGGCAAATAACCAAACAATGTGTGTTATATCTAATAAGAGATATAAACTGGTACATTTATTCAACTTATAACATCATTGTAATAGAATATTTGGTTGTTGTAGAAAATGAAGTTACACAAGTTGATCTTACACTCTTACCTGAATCTGGCTCTTTTTTTTTTTTTTTTTAGGAAATAAAAAAAACAAAAAAGCAAAAACAATTGTATGTTCCTGTCTACACACACACACACACACACACACACACACAGACATACTAGGAGTTAATGGTCATCCAGTCAGTTATCCAGTCAGGTAAAGTCAGTATCACCTTGTCTTTAATCTGAACACATACACAGACACAACAGCAGCTTCTGTCAGTCCAGTTCAAACAGAGGACAGAGGTGGACTGAACCACATGGAACATTTCCTAGACGGAAAAAAACATCCGCTAACTCCCACCTAACAGCATAAACAGTGATCTACGTTTCAATGCAGCTAAAATTGGGACTGGTGATGATAATAATGTGTTGGTATTAAGTGGTAGAAGTAAACAAATGTCCTGGTTTACACCAGGTACTTCCACCACTACTGCACCCAACTCCAGAAGGCAGCGCCTGCACACTGCTCTGTACAGGTAGAGCCCAGAGTCCGAGTCAGGGAAAGGGAGGAGGGACGGAGTGGATCAAACCATTTTCGAGACTGGATGGGTGAGGGGTGCTGTATTTTTGTTGTTAAAATATTGCGTTTCAACCATGTACTGTATATGGTTTTGACATTTTTCTAGCATGTTAAGTATGGACATAAAGTACACAAGAAAAAAGAAAAATTTCAGCAACCTTAAAATATTTTAGGGTTGCTGGGAATCAAAAATGGGCTAAAAACACCCATGAGGGAGTTTAAAATACTATGTAGCCATTAGTGCGCTTGATTATGCATTGAATTATGTGATCGCACACTCACATTTTTCTGAAGGGGACCGAGTTTTATTCAGTTTTTAAGTGGCCAATTATATATTACATATGACAGACATCGTTCTATGTATGTCAGTGGTCATCTATTGCCAAAGCCTTTTTGCCTGAAATGATTCACAAGTACCATATATTGTGTATTTAAGTTTTTTTTTTTGTGTATTCCCAAAAACTAGAAAATATGACTTATGTCAATAGTTTAATAGGGTGACGATATTTAAATAAACCTTAAATGAGTGATTTTTGTATTGAATTTGTCTTGCTTTCATATAGCATTACATTTTATGAGATTAAAATGTTCTGTTTTACTTCAATAATCACTGGCACAATTTACCCCAATGTATTCTCCCCAAAGGCACAACTTAAAGGAGCTTCACATGTAGTGAGCTACTTCTGTGGTGTTTGTGTAACTTAGCTTGCTACATTTGACTGGGTGGTAGCTTCTGCACAGTGAAGTTTCTTTCATGGCAGAGTAACTGGTAGCTTAGCTCACTATATTTTCCAAGTAGCTTGCCCAACACTGCTACAAACATGGTACAGAGTCAAGGAGGAAGAGAATGTGGACTTGGGGAAAAGAGACACGTCTGGAATTCTTATTTTGCAGAAAAAACATGAGATTAGTGTTTTTAGCTACTTATACACACACCTCACTGACTAATGCCATTTCACACTGAATTCTGATTTGATTTCTGAGTAAATGGAACAAATGGATAATAAAATGATTAGATTGGACTAGTTTTCTGAAACTGTACCATTTTGTCCCAGGCATTTTTTTTTTAATCGTAAAAACCAAGACAATGGGAACTTCTCTCAAAATACAAAGGAGGGCCAGGGCTGTTTTTTAGCCATGACCAAAAATACCAGTGTTCTCATCTGTAGTATGGAACAGCTCAAAATCACAACATGATGCATATACCTTGCTTAAGCATGACCATTCATGACAGACATTAGTCAATCCCTCCAGAAAAATGCGGGCAAAAATCCTTGATTATGCGATGGAATATGCAGTTTTTATGTGATTTTTATGTGGTGAAATTGTGCGAATTTGCAAAAAATGCATGAAGTACTATCTAAGAACTGAAAAAAAACATGAGTTTCAATGAAAAAAGCTGATTGTTCTCCCACACCCTGCTCTAACAAGGCTACTACAAAATGAGAAATGTCTAATTACATCCTAAAATAAGCAAACATCCAAGAAGTAAGCATACACTACATCACAGAAAGTGCTGGTTATGTTTTAGTTCTTTATTTTCTAAGCATGGCTCGAACATAGCTTTAACATCCCTGATTCACAAGTGTCAAAAGTAAAATAACTGCTTCCTGTTTCACAAAAGCGAGTTAGGATGGCCATCCGTTTCATAGCTATTAAAGCCTTTATGTTCATATCACATTATTATCGCTGCCGCAGAAACCATTCTCAAATGTTTTGCGCTGGAGAAGTGGCTCCAGCATCAGTTTTCTCCTATGTTCCAATGTATAGTTACGTGGGGTGCAAAATAGTATGCCCCCACTTTCATGTAGGACATCGGGGTACCGGTTTGCTCTGTCTTTTGCAGATATTTATGCCGGCAAATGTCTATGTTGGCGATTTTTTTTTTGGAGGCTCATGGTTAGTTTACCTGCTGTGGACACGTGTGCCAATGACATTACACGTCGCATATTACAATGCAATATTTTTTTAACTTTATGTGGAAAAATACAGGGATTATGAAATCATGCAAGCCCGGCCTATTTTGCTTATTTTGCACAGAAATATGCTATTATTGTGGCGAACATGAGCACTTTCTGAAAAAAGGCTGACCCCCGTACAATATGTGCTACTTGCTTGATTATGCATTGAATTATGTGGTTGCATAATCAAGTTTTTCTGGAAGGACTGATTAGTACATTTTTTGTTTTGACAATTTTGTTCAAGGGGCAAGGACCTCAGCCCCAAAATGTAGCAAATGTAAACAGGGGCATAGAATTAGGTAGGGACGCTAGGGTCCCTACCAATATCCAGCCACTACTGTGCAGTCACTATCAATCCAACCGCTGTCCGTAGTGTTCAGTCAATGATTATGGCACACAATGGTTAACAGTCGGTCTCTGGTAGAAGTCCTGCCTCCAACCTAAAATGTTTTGCTAACGTACATGTGATTGGTCGTCTGTGCTGTCACTCCATCTACTTGTAAAATGAACCTGCTACTTAGACAGTTGGACCACTTAGCATAAATTGTCAATATGTTTGGCATTTGTTCTGCTTGGGTCACATCAGCTAGGCGGATTTTAATATCAGTGGTGTAATTTACATTTACATTTGTACATGTGTCTGTGTGTGTGCGTGCACATGCGTCCGTGCGTGTGTGCTCGGTAATAAGGATTTTAAGGATGTCAAAGAAAAGAAAACTGGTCAGAAGACACTTCTTTAGGAGTCAAAGTGTAAGTTATTTCAAGGTTATAGAACTGTAGAAGCGCAACAATACAGACACTGAATAAAAGACACTACTTAATCCCAAACAGATAGACTTTTTAAAATTATATTTACTTGTTATTTTCATGTATTTCTATGGAAGAGAGCAACTGTTTAAAAAACACAAAGAACTTTTGTGGGGAAAATACAATAAAACCTCAGATTCTAAATCTGATCCTAGATGTCATTTTATGTGTACTTTTGGAGAATAACTTACATGTAATAATTGAAAGTAAAAGCCTTTTTTGCTCAGGCACTAACTGTACCATCAAACTCTATGATCATTGTATCTAGAATCTGTTCATATGTCATGCATCAAAATATTTATGTCAGGTGACAGACAGTAGAGAGAAGGGAGGAGGTAGAGGAGGAGACTCTGTAGTTGCATCGGCCATCCTCTACAGTGTGGTCTGCTGGAGCAGCAGCATCACGGCAGCAGAGAGGAAGAGACTTAAACTGGTGAAGAAAGCCGGTTCGGTTCTAGGCTGCAGTCTCTATCCACTCGAGATGATGGGGGACAGAAGAATGACAGCGAAGCTGTCATCAATCATGGACAATGTCTCCCACCCCCTACATGAGACTGTAAGAGCCCTGGAAAGCTCCATCAGTGACCGGCTTCTTCACCCACACTGTACGAAGGAGAGATACCGCAGGTCCGTCCTTCCCTCTGCTGTCAGACTCCACAATCAGTCCTGCTCCCAGTAGATCACCACATATGTGGTCTACATATGTGGTGTAATAACAACCCTCCCTCAATTCCATCTATGCTGTATATATTCAAATCCGTATTTATATATATATATATATATATATATATATATATATATATATATTATAACCATTGCACTACATCATACCAAACCGTATTTGCACTATCCTTTTTAAACACTTTTTTATTCAAATTTATATGACTGTTTTACGTGTATGTTTATGTGTATGTTTTACGCTGCTGATAAAACTGCGAATTTCCCCATTGTGGGATCAATAAAGGAATATCTTATCTCTTATCTTATCTTATCTTAGATGCAGGAGGAGGTAGAGGAGGAGAAGCTGGAGGAGAGGCTGGAAATTCACAGGTGAGGTTAAATAATAACGGATATGTTAGTTATGAGAATAACATTGCAGAGTGCATTAAATTCTTGTATTGTCTTTAGATATTCAGATATGCATTCTAAACATGTCATATACTGAATTTTTTTCCTGACTATGATTGTTTGCTTGTTTGATCAGCTCTACATGACGTGAAATTATGATTGCAAATGCAAAAAAACATTAACTTTCAGGAGTGCTGCCTTTGAGCACTTTTGTGTCTCTACCAATGTCAGAATCAAACCTACTCCCTTGAATGTAAAAACACCTATAGAATACAGTTGAGAGCCAATGGGGTTGGCTCCTAAAAGCCCTGGCTCCAATATATGTAGACTGGACCTTTATCTAAAACTACTGACAACATTCACTTGTTCCAGGACTCATTCTAGTCTCAGCCATTTTATTTGGACCATCTAATAAGTGATGTGGTCTGTCTTGAAATTTTTCCTCCATTAGTGTGACCTTATGTCGCATAAAAGGCTTTCATGTCTGCCATATAGGGTCATGACAGCTCACTCACCTGCCGAATCAAGAGTTTTGGTTTATTTAACAAAACACATTTTTCTTGACATACAGCCCCACTGTAGTTCTGATTAACAGGTTCCATTAACAAGACTGTAAAATTACTTTGTTTACGCTTGTTGAAGTTTACCATGTTTCAGAGTCAGTAGGTAGGGCTTTTGAACACCTTCGACCCATCAGGCGGCAGTAGTCCCACCCCTTTTGTCTAAATATGGCCACATCTGGCAGCAAAAAGCCAACACGGTGACAAAATACTCACTTAAAAGCAGGAATTCAGAAAACAATGGGTGAGGCCACCATTCCTCTGTCCACTAATACAGTCTATGATTGTATTAAATAAATTGCGTGTCATTTACATACGTAGAATGTAGAGACAAAAGGAAGAGTCTTTGTAAAGTATGGAAGAACAGATCATTCATTCCATGGATCTTCCCTCTTTTGGTGGAGTTGGAGAACCCAATCCAAGACATTGATTTCCTTAGGTATTCAATTGCATTGAGATCTAGTGATTTTGAAGACATAATTTTCATTCACATCAAACCATTCAGAGACCCTCACATTGTATACTGCATCCATTTAGAGACCACTGTCAATAGGTTGCTCCTAAGTTGCCCCCTGTATGTACAGTATACATGCTCATCAGTAATCACTCCATTACCAAAACATACACAGATGAGAACACACCCAGATGACACAAACACACTCTCAAGCAGCAGCGTTCATAATCCTGCACAACTGTAAACATTTCATCAGCTTTCTATTGTACTCAGCCCTATTTGTCAGATAAACTGGGTAATAATAACCAAGACATCCTCCTGCTCTGCGTATAATCATTTTCCCATGAAATTAAATCAATATGGCGTTCTATCTTCATCACTAACACATTACAGCTAAATGTGAGATAATTCTACTACCCTATTTTGTCTGGATTATGAAATTCTGCACAGAATTCTAAATATCATTTGGGAATAGTGGAGGATAGTTAATCAGCTTGTTCAAGGTTAATGATACATGGAGGGTATATTTGCTAAAGAGATTTAGAGATGCACAGTTAATCTCTGTGCTTAACTTTTAAGATCTTGCCATCTTGAGGTGGGTTTTAATGTAAAATGGAAGAAAAATGTAGAAAATCGAATTAGAGTAAAAGCTGCTCTTGGGTGGGTGAATAACTAATGGATGAACAGCCTCCTCCTTGATGATAACTGGTAATTGGTATGGGGAAGGCGTGGGGGGCGGATGATGCTGTGTGCCGTGCAGATCAGCAAAATGGCTTGGCTGGCATGAAAAGATGCTGTAAGGAGTAATGGTGCCATCCATATGCTGACTGAAGAAAATCATGTGGGTACTGTCATGGAACACCTCTCTATGTGCAGAGTCAGAGAGAAGGTCCCTGCTAGGAGTATTCTCAACACTACAATGTACAAAGTACAAACCAAATATATAGTAAGTATAACAGACTAATAAATATTATACTTCTCACTCAGTCCATATATTGTAGGTTACATCTGTTATCAATTGTTTTTTCTCTGTGTAAGTCTTACATAACAATACAAAGAACACAAGAAACAGCTGAGATCTGATAACACAAACAACTGTATCACTAAAAATAACACTGGACAACAAAAAATTAACTTGTCCTCTTCTCCTGGAAAACAAAACATCTGGGAAAAACATAGAAACACTCATTTTACAATCTTGCACCAACTCTTTTTTAAAATGATGTATTCCCAATCTAAAGATTAAATGTGGTTGGTCACATTTAATTGGTATGAACATGAAGTCCAATGAAGAATAAACCAAAGTACCAAAGCCCATCAGCTGGACCAGAAATTTTCTAAATGTATTAGACACTGTTGTTTTTGTGGACTGACAGTTTCTCACTGTAAGTATTCACCATCATGTTTTGGTTGAAGGTTACTGGTTTCCATTTCAGAAATATCTGGTTGAAACCATGTACTTACTCATCACTTACATCAGCCAAACTGGAGAGAAAAAAATTAAGGTGTGAAACTGAATTTTGAGTGACATTCTGTACATATGCTTTTATCATGTCCTCAACTAGTTGACCATAATTTGAGACTCTATGGTTGAACATAACATTTTACACCACTTATGCAAATGCATCCAAAGCTATTAATTCTAAAGCTGAGTTTTGAGGGGAATATGGGATCTCCAATGAGTTCTCCAACTTGAATCCTTTAAAAATTCCAGGTTTGAGCTTTGCATCACTTTGGACTGCACCAGATTTTTCTTCCAGCTATTGAAAGCATCTGAATTCTGATCACTTAGAATTTATAGAACTAAAAAAACTGGTGTGATATGCCGCTGATGGTTGCATAAAGACTTTTGTATGATTCAAAATCCTGACATGCAAGAGACATTATGACATGGAATCAGCATGCCCAGTTTAGGTTAAATTATGTATTGTTCTCCCAGTAACAAAGTTATTGTTTCCCCCTTGTTCCCATTGTAACTATTAGACAGTTCTGAAGGATCTAAACCAAGCTCACAGGATGTACTCTGCCTGAATATTCCTGCCATTAGATTATTCTTTTCACCAGCATTCTCCACTATGGACATTATTTCCTTCACATTCTCCCTCACTACATCAAACAAGTACAACAACCTGCGACTAGACGTTAAATGTAGTACATTTTGATAAAGATATCAGTCTTTTTATGTGATGTTTTCCTTTGGAGAGACTGAGTTATTTTCATACCATGGCTTGCTTCCCAAAAAGTGTTCCACCCAAACAAGTTTTTCCATGACACTTTTAGGGGCTGTCACCTGCAAGAGCAACCCAAGACATATGTGATAGTGCCACTCTAATCTAGTAATGTAGCCTCCTATTCCAACCAACAATCCAATAACAATAGACAAAAAAAAGAGAAGTCTTCAAATGACAGAGGCAGTAGGTAACAAGGCAATCACTGTGAAAAGTGATTAATTATTAAAATGCTAATTCCAATCAACTAATTGCAGCTCTAAACATGAGTGTTCTCATGATGTCAGTAACAATAATAATTACTCATTTTTATCAGAAAACTGTATGTAAATGATCATTTGGATGACTTGAAGATAAAGTCAGATCTTTTACCATGTTGTCGTTCAGTGTTCAGTACTTCTGAGTCTGATATGAGGTAGATTTAACCCGTAAAGACCCAGTGCTACTTTTATGGCACTTCCATTTTTTCTCTATATTTGACTTTTCTCAAGTGATTTACCACCATTTATTACAATATTATCTTCTGTATTTTGTGACTTTTTTGTGCAAATCATGTATTTTCCTACATTTAATTCAATGATCATGTAGATGTTCATAAAAACTCAGATTACAGTTGAGGGTTATCATATCAAAAACTGAGAAAACTGTGGAATAAGTGACTTTTTCAGTAAAATATATCATTAACTGAACAGTGTGTCCATCCACGTCAGTGATGCAACTCCATGTGTTTTTACTGGTGAATCAATGTTGTAGAAGATGATGGTGTTTCCACGTTCCCTACAGAGCCTCTGAACGTCAAATGGGTCATATCTGATGACCATGAAAAAGATGACAAACCAATTATTTACATGGATTGATAGGATTAGTGGGTCAGCAGTTACATCAGTTGATGGTTTAGGACACTAGTGGATGTTTGGGTCTTTATGGGTGAAAGCACAATACTGTGTTACTGCCTGGAAAAACATATTTTTCCCTAAACCTCACTGTAAGTACATGCCCATTGACATGACATCTATTAAAAATCTATTTGGTTTTTGTCCCTTTACCTTCCACCATAGTAACTGTTGATGTCACTCATAGTACACTCTTACACTCCACAGTTTCCATTTTGATCTATCCAAGACTTCTGATGTTATGAAAAAATATAACTATATTCTAAGGCACTAATAGTGAGTGCAACCATCAATCTTTGATTACATGATTATTGATAAAGATAAATACCTAGATTTGGCACACAGAAAATACTTTTCACCTTAAAATTTTATTCCTGAAACAAAAGTATATTTTGGTCTTGGGGAACGAAGCGAATGAATCAGAAAAAGTGGCCAAAACTATGAAAATAAAATCTAAACTGTAACGAACTAGATTTATGCTGTAAACCCTGCTATACCCCAGAAAGTGTTAAGAATGTAGATGAGATGACACAGGTAACAGATGGCACACACTACGCTGCTGAATGCCAGGACCGGTCTAATTCATGATGATCTTGGGAGACTTTAAAAGCGGTAAATTGTTTTCTTCACATTTAATATGCTCTTCCTAGCAGCAAAGGCAATTAACGGTGGATAAGCACTATTTACATAATGCCAGACACACTCATGACCACAACAAAAGGCTTCTCAGCTGCCTTTCCTCTGTCTCCAGTGGGCTTCTTGTTTTTGAGGTCATTGCATGGCTTCTGCTTTGGGAGTGAGAGTAGTGGAGGTCAGATGGTGGCACATGGAGCTTTGACAGTGCAAATAAGTAACAGGGAAGGTTTGAAAGGTCAGTCAGGACCCCTGCAGCTAACCACCGATCTGCCTGTTAGTGTATTAATGGGAGGGAATTCATAGAAGGTAGATGGGGGGGGGAAAGGAAAGAGCAGAATGGTAATGTAAAGAGGAAATGAAGAAGAAAAATTCCAACAATACAGAAAAAAGGATGTCACTACACAAATCATTTTTGCTCATAGTGTTTGACTGCGGGTATATTGTGCCTTGGGGTGCTATTTTTAACACTTTCCTCAGAGGCAAATAAAGTAATTAGTGTCCCTTCACAAATGTCAACTACCACAAAGGACTTGACATCACAGCAACCCAGTAAAATCAAGACTGTCTCACAGCAAGCAGGTCTAGTCGATTCTTCCAATGTCAAAGAGAACAAAAGGAAGGGATTAGTGATGATAGCCTGAGGCTGCGAGGGCTGAACTCTCATTCTAGCTTTCCTCACATCAAACTCATCTTCAAATCTTAATTTAAGCAGTGGAAATGCTTCAGAGAAGGCAAAACTGGGGGATATCTTGCAGGGAAATGGCTGTTGTTTTTAATGAAATGTCAGGTTTACGGAGTCACAGGATTATGAGGCCTTTCTCAAACCCAATGAGTAAATACAAGGTTATTGACTTCAGAGCACTCAGCAAAGCTCAACACCACAGGGATCAGCCTAACATACTGCAAATAGCACCAACTCTTTGATTTTATAAAGAGCAGATTTAGAAGTCCCGTAGTGTAATGATGTTCACCTGACAGCTAACAAGCTACTCTCCTGCAGTAAAAATCTTTACATGTGGTCTTATAAAAGTAAACACTAAGCCTGTGTCCTGCGACGTCAGGAAGCTAAAAACAACCAAAGTGATCGTATTTTAGCTGAAGGACACAGGGCAGTAAATAAGAACGGAACTTTGAGAGAAAACCAGAGCTGTCCAATTAGGATGGCATTTACAATGAGACAGTGATGAAGTTGCTGATGATAATCTTATCCTTGTAGAGAGCAGCGGCAGAATGCATGATTAAAAGGAAGGACATTATCTTGGAAGAGTGATCACAAGTGTAATCAATCTATTTCAAGGCTCCCTGCTGTGTAGTTCATGGCACAGTCAAAGTGCCAATGAGAGGTTCAGAGAGTTGATGTCTGTGGTTTCGTCTCAACCCACTCGAGTCTCACTTCTTGTTAGGTCCCTCAGTCAATAAACAAAGGGAAGTGAGAGGAAATTGGATGCAATTCAGTGCTTCCCCACTGCATGCTGATTACACCGCTGGAACAATGGAAGAAGAGCTGCTTAGAAGAGATACATGACCAAAAAAATAAAAATAAAAATGTGGGAAAAAGGGACATGAATTTCTTCTTCACAGTGACTAAATAAGTCAAATACCGCAGTTATCTGTATATTTGCATATATGAAAGAAACTGAATCTATTTCATTAAAATTTAAATGCGGTGAAAATAGAAACTTCAGTTTCTTATTATTAGAGTCACTAATATTTCCCAGATGTTACAGAAACATCCTATTGTACAGTTAGTTTAAGGTTACATAATCTGACAAAAAATATTATCACAATATGTGACCATGTTGATGAATATATATTTTGATAATACTGCCAGTTTAGAATATTAATATGCATTCCATACTCATAGCATAAATGACAGACATAGGTTTGCACATGTTGAAAAAGGAAAGTATGGAGAAAAGTAAAGTTTTACCATTTTGAAAATTATGTAGCTCTTTGACAATTGATTTAACATTTTCAAGGTGTACTTGAAAGCACCGCAAGTCCCTGTCCAAAAGAAACAGCTGGCAAAAAACCCAACCCCAGCTGTTCCATCAGCCATGATTATTTTCAAAGTTTTATAGTTAAATGAATAAATATAAAAAATATATAAAACAGACTACATTCATATTTATTAAACATGTTGGTGTGATCACTCTCCTTCAGTACATGATTATAACATGTCATTTGGTTCTGTTTTGTATCTTTAAGAAAATGTTTAACAGAAAATCATCTCAGAAAGAATTGTTTAACTGTTGCCTTTATGAATTTAGCAATTTTGAAAAAAAAAAAAAAATGTTTGTGAAGTTGCCTCTTTACAGTATCAGCAAAGATACTTAGGACTGAAAACAAAAGACTGTTCATGAAAACATAACAGTTAACCTGCAGCTAATTAGCTTAAACTTCAATATTGACTACCAATCAGTTTCCTGCCATCTCCTAATATTTATAATAGAGGAGATTTCTTGATGTGAAATTAAATGAATGGTGAATTTGGCTGATTTCTTCCTTGTTTTTGATGATATAAATAAGAAAAAAGATATACAAAGTTATATGTGTTTGGTCCTTGACAGACTGCAGAGCCTCTGTAAATGAGTGTCACCACCTCAAAATGCCACAGTCTCAAAAAACAATCATTTTATTAATATTAGATCTTATGAATAACACATTAAAGATCATACCAGAAGTCATCTGATTATAATGAAACCATAGTTTTTTACAAAATACTCATTTATTCATTGAACTGAGCCACTTTTCCCATAGGACTCCATGCACAAAGATCAGGTAGTTCATTCAAAGACCTCAAGACTGTGATATAATTACATGCCGAGACTGAAACCTTGCATCTTTATTTAGAATATGATTGGTATCAGTGACTATGTTCACATGCCCAAAAATTGTCTTCTGCTCTTATTTCAAAAAGGATAACATTACTAAACAGCTGTTTCCACAGCTGCATGGCACTGTAATTTGTGTTTATATGCAGCTGTACTAGTACGTTGATGAAGTCTTTTATATACACTTTAATGAAGACAGCCTTTTTTCATTCCTTCAAACATTAACTTGGAAGGGCCAGCTATTTTATATTTGTGCGTATAAAAAAATCCTGTTCATATGTTATTTCATATTCAAAAGTAGATCCACTTTCCTTCCTTCCGGTTGAGAAATGCCTGTCTTTGCTCAAGCTGACTCCGATTCAGAAAAGACACCTCATTCTGGTTATTCTACAGGAATAACATGTTGTTTAAAGACCTGCCAAATTTAGAATATTGTCATATTCTTTAGAATTGTGGGATAGCAATGTACATCTTAGCATAGAAGTGGTGAGTATGTTTTCAGGTAAGGTAAGCTAAGCTAGTTTGTTACTTTTAGCAGTTGACACAGATGAAGATGACCTCTTCAAATGGGAAATGTGCAGCATTTCTACTTTCAAACACTAAAAATAGGACCAATGGTCCTGTATCTCACCGGAATGTTCTATCAAGAATCAATAACAACTTGTATTTGCGAGGTTGTCAGGTTCTGCCGCTATGTTTGGGTCCTGTGGTCTTGATGCAAGAGATCAATCTCCCAAGAGAAGTGGGTGGTACTTTCACTGGAGGAGAACTCCACTAATTAAATGAGAGTCCACATATGACTTCCTATCAGTGCTCAATAGTAACTATATTGATATCTCAAAGCATTTCCATTTTTATAAATAATCAAAATATATCCTATTATAAGTGAATGCAAATTTTTAATATTTCAAAAACTGATCAAAAAAAAAAAACAAAAAAAAAAAACTAAATTTCTCAAAACTGAACAAACTTTGCAGACATTGTCCCAAGGAAGCTACATATACATTTTTTAATAACTCCGACCAGTAGTTTTGTCTGAGATGTTTGAAGAAATTGCAATTTAAGATGAAGATGAAGATGATGACGATGAAGATGATGCCGGACACAGTGCTTTCACAATGGCTAAGGGTCTATTGGCCAGTGAGCAAAAAAAACAAAAACAAAAAAAAAAAAAAAAAGTACCAAAATGTATCATTAGAGAGTTGAGAATAACAGAATTCTGTTAAAGATGGTTATGTACTGACTGTAGAGATATGAACTGAATGTGTTTACACACATGTTGGGACATGTACAGGATTCTGTTGGGTTTCTGTAGAATTGACTTAGAGTCTGGTTTTGACCAACTCTATATATAAAATGTCAAGAGATAACTTTCTTGTGATCTGGCGCTATATAAATAAAATTTGATTGATTGAGTGATTTAATTGGTTTTCCCCTGTAAGTCGCTTTGGAAAAAAGCGTCTGCCAAATGCGTAAACATAAACATAAACATAAACATGGGTCAGGGGATTTACATGTGTATATGAGTAGTGGGTCACTCTGCCAGTCTCTTATGGTGAGGAAAACTAACACCATGGGGTCTTTGACCATAGCCTCATAAAGGCAACAGATGGGATGAGCACTAACAAACGACTTTTAGAGTCACAGAAAGTGTTAAAAGATAGAAGCAAACACAGCATCTCAAGATTATTAGATTATGCGTTATTTTGATCAAATGTCAAAAACATATGCAGCATTCAGGTAAAAACAATGCCATAATGATTAGTTGTATGTCTCTATGAAGCAAAGCATAATCTCCCATCGAAGGAAAAATTAGTGAACTCTTAACCCATTATCGGGCAAGTGACTATTTTTGGTAATTTCCAAATACATTACCAGACAGTGACAGCAACAGTTACAGTGAACACAGTGGGTCAACAGTCTCAGGTACAATGTGGTCTACAGGGTCTGCAAGGTCCACCTCTGCATGAACAGTGAGTGTACCTGGGGCTCGTTTCTGCACTAGTTCGTTAAATCGTCAAGCCCAGCGAAACGCAAAATGCGTTTATTTAACGCATTTTGGGCTATCCCATTTCTGGGCTCGCTTTTTGTTCGTTAACAACTAAAATGCATTCAAAATGCGTTTGTGCGTTAGTTCGTTAACTCCAACGCAACGCAAAATGTGCTATCCCGTTTCTGGGTTAGTTGGTTAAAAGTGTGCGCTCGTCCAGTTCTTCGCTAAAGGGCTGATTTTAACGCGGACTTCAGAGGTCCACATTAGAAGGAGGATGTATTCTTGTAGCTTCATTTCACTTCATCTCTGTCATGTATTTCTTTTGAAATATTATTTACATTTGAAAAAGAAAATTTTAACACAAGTTTGACAATATCTTTAATGATATCAGATTTTTCCCAATGGACATTTTGCGCCGATAAAAACGAATTTACAAAGTGAGGACTGATCCACTCACTGAATTTTATTCTCTATCAATTTATAGATAAATATAGATTAGTTCAGGACAAAGTGTGTGTGGCTTTGAGAGATGAATGACTGATTGAATGAATGAATGAATGAATGAAAACTGTATGGGGGCAGAGCCAGTGAACTGGTGACACACACACCAGTGTGTGTCTGTGCACACGCATAACGAGATATGAGCGCGTGGATGAGAGGAACAGAACAGTGTTCATTTTTTCTGTACAATCTGTTTGTCCTGTTGTTCGGCGTGGTTACGATGAACAGTGACCGTTTAGAGTTCTGTTAATAAAGTCACCTGTGTGGAATAACTGAGGTCATCCTTAGACGCACGATATATATGTGCAAATATGCAAATATTTCAGTTCACTTCAGTTCAGTGTGTGTGTGTGTGTGGGGGGGGGGGGGGGGGGGGGGGGGGGTACATGCAGACAGCTGAGGGGGTAAAACTATAGTCAGATGAGGGTGAGGAGGTCCATCCAGACAGGTTGAGGGTAAGGGAGGAGGTCACAGATCCGGGGTCACAGATAGTCTCTAATATTTCTTCATTCTAACCATAATGCTGTCAGATGAATGGAACAGCGAGAGCGGAGGCATTCATTCTGGGTTAAATAGTGAACGTACCTGTTTAGCGCAGCCTTCAACACAAACAGTGAGCAAACAATGGCTTAGCAAACGCAACGAGCGCAGAAACAGATTTTGTGTTCATTAAGCCTCTGCGTTCGCCGACCCATCATTCGCTCACTATTTGTACTGAGGGGCACGCAAACGGCTGCCTTTACTATTTAACCCAGAAACATGCCCCTACTTTGTTAAGTACCATGAAGTAATGGTACTAATGTAAGGAATAATGTTCACAGTGATAATGTTTATATTAATGATGTGGATCAGCAATTATGTTGTTGTAATGTTCTAAAATACATGTTCCTTTCACGTTAAGTGTGTTTTTCTTGCATTTTTTTTTTATCTTTACTTATATTTTAAATTTTTTTGTAAGGAAGCAAATATGGTAACTTCATTGACCTTTATTTTCTACATTAAAATACAACATGCGGAAAAATTTCACAAAAGGAATAAAGTCTTGTTATGTCCTTTTATAACACACCAAGGTTGAAAATGTGAATTTCAGAGGATTTGTGAGTGCCCTTATAAAGGTTTAAGAAAAGATTTAGACTATGCTTACCATTATGACTATTGACTCATCAATCATTGGCACACATTCCTAATTCTATTGGTACAAGGCTCTTTTTTATCATTATTCACAATTTTTCATTCATGAAGCAATATTTCAGGGGAACAATTATGTGCAAAACAATGACAACATAATAACATAGAGAAGGCAGGTGCTGTCACATCCCACCTCACCAGTTTGAAGGTTAAGTAACTATCTACTGCACAAGCACGTGAAGATTATGTGCTATTTTGAGCGACTGTCTAAATAAGTGGCTATGAGTTTTAGTTTGAAGACAAAAACTTGATGATACCATAATTCCAATGTGCAGAAACAATGGCCTTTACACTTCATTCAGTGACTGATACAGTCTGTGGATATATATAGTTGATTCGTTGGTGGTGTTGGTAATAATATGTGTCCTATAGTTTGGAGAATCAATACTACATAGAACCACTTTAATGACAAAAAGAACTCAGACGGTCATGTGTTTGGTTTTGGCCACTGTCTCGGGCTTAATGACTGTAAGTTTTCCATCAGATCTGTAACCACTGTTTGAGGGAGTTATGAGCTACTGTCATGACTGATCAGAGATTTGTCAAAGACCAGAGTATTATCAATTATAAATGCCATTAGAGCTTTTGCTTTCATTAACATGGCAGGATGTTTTATAAGAAATTGAGAATGGTAAGAGCCCCAACATCTCTAACAACAAGATTAAGTCTGACAGTCTATTCTGAAAGTAATGAAACACCTGTCAAACTGTGTTTATATGACCTGAAGCTTTACAGAGTAAATGAGCTGTAACATTACTTTACTCTTGATGGCGAATATATTAATGAAAAAATAGTCCACCTGGCATTTTTAATGTATGCAAAAAAGAAAACAAGCAAACAAACTAATCTTGATTAAGAACACCTGGCACGGTTGTTGTTGTTTGAAGCGTACACTCATGAATGAGCCAAATCATTTACATGCAATACACAGCAAAGTTCCTGATTAATGATTCTGCCATGTCTTAAAGTTCCACCAAAACAAAAAACTGACGATGAACATATTGAGCCTGTGGAGGGATTCCAGCGCCGCACTTATTAGTTGGCACCTCAGAAATATTTTGACATTACAAGTTAATATTCAGCCGACCATACAGCATACACTGATTGTGTGAAAGCATGAGAGACTGGGGGACGTGGGTAATGTGGTAATGTTATGCATGTGTGTAGATGGGGGCAGGGAGGGTCTTCACACTGTCATGGGAAGCATAAGTAGGCCACGTATGTGACAACAAGGCAGCATCTTTGGTGTCCCTTTTTTCATAAGGCTCAGGCTCCTCCAGCTAATGGCTGTAATAAAGGACTGTTCATGCCAGGGTCCCCTCATTTATTCTCATTCCTAGGAGTGTGAGGGGATCACTGCAGCAATCAGCCTCTACTCACTGGTTAATTCCAAGGCAGATTTATGGTCCAACTGTGTAATGGATGCTCTCTGTGCAGATGCATGTGATTGTTCCTATGTGTGTGTAATTTAAACACATCCTACCTGCACACAAAGTCGGTATTGTTTTACAAGCCTTTATCCTTACATCGGTGATGCCAAGATTAAATTTTAATCAGCTTTTAAACCCAATCACAGCAATGGATTTGATCCCAGTGAAGCTTAGACCCTGAGCCACCACCTGGACCAGAGAGGCTGCAGCGGCGGTGTCATCCATCTTGGCTCAGAGGCATGCACAGGTCACTGGTGGCTGTGGAGGACAGGAGAACACTTCTGCCAGACAAAAGTGACAGCTGCTCTGCCTCCCCAGCACAGAGGGAGTGGGATTCAGGTTAAAAAAGCCAGGAGACGGACAGAAGCTATGACTGAGCTTACATGCATATTACCATCCCTGAAAATGGAGGTTTTTTAAGCACTTACGACTTCAATAATCTGGAAAAGTGTTTATCCCAGGATATTGTTGCATGTACGTTCCCCTTACGGCAGTTCCTGGCAGGTGTGGTTCACTGCACAGGCCCTAACGTCATAACAAACACAAACATGGTGGCGGAAATTAAAGCATATCGCTTCTTAACCCTTTATCGGGCAAGTGACTATTTTTTGGTAATTTCCACATACATTTCAAGACAGTGACAGCAACAGTTACAGTGAGGACAGTGAGTCAACAATCTCAGGTCAAATGTGGTCTGCAGGGTCTGTAAGGTCCACCTCTGCATAAACAGTGAGTGTACCTGCTTTGTTAGGTACCATGAAGTAATGGTACTAATGTAAGGAATGACGTTCAAAGGGATAATGTGTATGTTGACAGTAGGGATGTAACGATGACCGGTATAACGATAAACCGTGGTAAAATTCTCAACGGTTAGTATTACTGTTTAAATTCTAATTATCATTAAAACCATGTTTGATTACAGCACTTTGAAAACTCACGGTGACACTGCTCCTTTCCTGGAGAAGCAGCAGCACCCCAGGCACGGCAGTTTACAATGTTTGGCCTCTGAAAACATGGCTGAATGCACCTGTACGGACGACACTCCAGAGATACGGGGACCACGGGCTCATGCTCGTGATCAGGGTGCGATTTGTTGGGAGGGATCAACCCCCCCCTCTGGTTTTTACATCCCTACTTTTGCTCAATGAATTTCATCCTTGGGGGGGGGGGCGGGGCAACCAACCAACTGAAATAACAGGCAAGTTGTGACGGTCTTCTTACACCTTTATCCTACATTACTGGCACTAACGTTCACCTGAACCGAACCTGAGTCTTAGAATTCGTGAACGTCCCCATGCACTAGGGAGCCGTAAAGGGGGGGTAAACATGACAAATTCCTGGGGCTCAGCATTTGTGTGTCCAGTGGATACAGGTTAGAAGATGTGAAAATGTCATGTAAGATCCGCTGTATAATAGAGGAACAGAACCCGGGAGTTGCCCGCCCCCCGCCACCCCCCCCCCCCACAACCACCACCTGTTTTTTTGACAAATCGCACCCCGCTCATGATAACCCCTCCCCAGCCCCTGCTGCTTCAGATCCTCACTCGACGAAGAAACTGTCTCAATATAGTAGATACTCAGGACAAACTCATGCCAGTGAAAATGGGGCCCAAATGAGTGAGCTTACAAAACAAAGACACATAATATGTGGAAAAACCAAAAGGAGACGAGGCTTTATGAAATGAAGGACATTCAACAGTAAATCCAGTGACTGACCTCCAGAGGAACTGGACCATATGTCACTGTTGGGATTTGTCTGTCACTCACCAGGAGTGAACCACTGACCAGTCTGGATCAGATCACCCTAACATGTTTTAAAATCCTCATTGTTTCAGAATATTTACCTTTGTTCATTAAACAGTTCAGGGAAATATGATTGTGTTTCACTTTCTGTTTGTGTGTGTTCAGTAGTGTACATGTGTGACATTGTGAATGATGGTCAAACAAGCTCCACTATGACCTGTCCAACTACTTTTTTTCCCCCCTCAAAAAAACACTCAGGAATCAATAGGAGAACTGATAAGGAATTGGATTGTAAGCAGAATGTCAGTGGCATTGATATTGATAAAATCCTATCAATTCCCACCCCTAGTGCAGTTATCTCTTATGTCCATAAAGTGCCATCTGTAATACACATTTGTATGTTTGATGTTTACATGTTCATATTTTAATGTTTCTGCCAACAGAAAGTATATTGTGCGTGTTATTTTATTTGGGTGTTTTTTTTTTCCAAAACATAACTTGGTTAAATTATTTCAGTGTGTGTATACATACTTTCTGAACATTTTGAGCACATTTCAACAACACCGCGATAATAATGATAACCGTGATAATTTTGGTCACAATAACTGTGATATGAAATTCTCATATTGTTACACCTCTAGTTGACAGGTGCACTTATGTTGTTGTAAATGTTCTAAAAGTGTTGTTCTAATGTTCTAAAATGCATGTTCCTTTCACCTTACATGTGTTTTACTTGTATTATTTATATATACTTATTAGATTTTTTTTTTTTTTTCTTTTTTTTTGCCAAATATGGTAACTTCATTGACCTTAATTTTCTAAATGACAAAAAACCTGAAGGATGTGTTTACCTGTTGATCTCATCTCCTGTTGCTCATATTAGATGCATACTGGCAAGATGCTTAGCTCACAATAACCTTGTTGTGGCCTTGTTTTCTATGGCCAAAGTATCTTTAAAATTGAGCAGGAACTACTGAAATGTCAGATTAATTTAAGTTCTGTTGTAAAAATCACAGGCACCTGCACAAACACTAGCAGCAATCCCAGTTACAAGTTACTATCTCAGTTAGATTTAACTTCATTAAATCTGACATTTCGGTAGTTGCTGCCATTTATCATGTATTCATCATGTATTTTAAACACCATATCCTGAATATGATCAAAACTGGGATACGAGTGTGCATGCAAACACAGTCATTAAGGAGAAGGACAAGTTGCTGACAGGTAACTGACACTTTTCCACATTAGAACACTTGGACCTCTTGCCGTTTGTTAATCCACAAACTGTGACAGTTCTGACCTTGTTTGGACAATTCCAGAGAGATCTTTAGAGCAGCTATTGACAACACAAATCATAAAGAAAATGGGCGATGATTTGTGGTTTTACAGTAGCTGTTTTCAGTCTAAAAACAGAACTAAACTAATAGAGCTATAATGTAAGCTATCATCTGACATGCAGATTGTAAGACAGTATTATTTTGACCAACTGATTTTGACTGAGAAAACAGTGATTATACCATAACTCAGATGTTTGCAAAAGAATGAATTTAACACTAAACCAACAAAGTGGAAGTGCTGCTGGGTCTTCTTGGTGATTATCCACAGGTGCTCTTTGGAAACTTGTGGTACGTCTTACTGTTTGGAGTAAAAAATACATAAACATGCAATTAACATGCACGATTTCAAAAAATATTCCAAAGCACACTGTAGGATTTGTGCCTTTATTTGTGCCTTTATTACTCCATGGCAGTGATTTAAAATACAGCCAATGCATTGTGACCTCTGGTCTTCATCAGGGCTTTTTTCACCAATGTGAAAAAAGCTTTTTTTTTTTTTTTTTACTCCAAATGAGTTTAACACTTTATAAAGATAATTAATTGGTTTCGGGTCTACTCTGGTTCATGACTTCCCCCCGATAATTTGGAACATCAATACTACATATAACCCCTTTAAGCACCTGGGTATTATTTTCAGCCCTATATAGAATCTGACTTACAATTTAATCTAGTTAGTTAATCTATGATGGATATCTTCAGATGATGTTTAAGACAATTTTGCCCAGTGTGACTGTTCAGCCATAGCAGTGAATTTGAACATCATTCACCATTTATTGTTTTATCTCCAACAGAAACGACTACTATTGTAATAAATGAAACGTATGAATTATCCAAGTAGAAGGCTTAAAAGAGTATTAGTAACTTTCAAGCTTCTGGGGAAAGCAAGGAAATTAAAAGTGTACCAAAAGTTGCAGCATTTTGAGGATTTAGTAATGAGCCACTTGACAACAGTGAAGAAAAAAGACGTGTGAAGCATGACTATTGATAGCAAACTGTAAAAACCAGTAGTTGTACTTGATGCCACTTTTGCAGATGGCAAGCTTCATCTGCTTAAACTTAAACATCCAGTGCCTCAGGACACAGGTTGCTCCAATACACAGCAAAAATTCTCATTTACACTTTCTCCTTCTTCCCATGGTGTCTATTTATTTTTCTCCTTCTGCCATAAACAGATGGTTAATTGTGGAATAGGCCTGCCAAATGTAAGGTTCAAGAACACTAAAGCCATTAGTCATTAGGGAGGTAGCGTCACAGTATCTGTTCACCTCTCCTGCAGACACAAGTTCCCAAACTTGACACATCTAGCAGAGTGAGGCTAAAAAGTCAGACCACACAGCAGGGTATGGCGGACCACTTAAGCTGAAGAGGAAGTTATTCTTTTGTTCTTGTGTTCCGGACAGCATGCAGGGTTGGCGAGGGATTTGGTTCATTTATACCACGGCAGCCACTTGGCAAGGATCACCACTCCATGTGGAGCCAATGTAACACTAGAATGAGACCAAATGGCTCTCTCTATTGGAAGGTAGAGGGGTGGTGGTGGTGGGGGTGTTGGTGGAGGGCATCTGCTCAATATTTACCTAGTGTTTTATAATTAGATCAGCGCAAGTGCTTGGGAGCAAAGCGTCTGTTCTACTGTGATTTTCTGATAACAATTCTAGAGTTGGAAGCAGGCGAGGGAGGGTTGTAGATGGAGACAATTAGTGAAGCTAATAAAATATGAACCATATTGCAATTGGAAGGAAATCTGTGCTCAAGACATACAGAATGGTACTGTGTGCAAGTTGGTCATGACAAATGCTAATTGGTCCCAAGCAGCAGTAGGGCAACCTGTTAAAGCTTGCTCACATCTGGCACTTTTGGTTCCCTCTCACTATGTTTCACGCATTTAATTCTCTGCCAAACACCAACATTTAACGCAGGAGGATAACAGCTCACAGGGTGCAGTGCTGGAGCACATGTGAATATGGTGTAATACAAGAAAAAAAGCCCCCCCACTGGTTGGCAGAAATGTTAAAGTCAGACAAATATAGTTTGAGGTCTGACTGTTTTCACTGTAAAACGTAGAAAAGACAGGTGCTATTAATTTACTGATGCATCAACATAATAGAAGACAAAGCATTGAAACTGAAATACAAGTTAAATCCTCAAATTATTACAGAGTTTGGAAGGAGTATTAGATCAGCTGTGAAGAAATTCAAAAGAACAACCCTTCGACATTGGTAATTTGATGAATTTGACTAATGGCACCTAAAAATCTGATAACAAAATATATTCAGCGCATTGTGTATAAAAACACAAAAGACTGAAGTAGTAAAATTTTACATTAAATGATATGTGCATTTACTACATAGGCTATTTGGTTAAGGCCCCATTTACACAACAATGGTTTTAGGATAACATACAAAGGTGTTTTTGGAATTTTTGTCAATGTAATAGCCATAGTTGATATGTCCACAGGTAAGTCGGTTTCAGTGAAAATGGCAACGTCACGTTACGCTTTGTGCATGTGAGGAATGCTTTCATTCAAATTGCATCGCATAAACCCGATGACAACAATAACTGCTGATTGTACTTTTTCCTTTCTGTGACAGAACGTACAGGGGTCACCGAGGGTGTGAATACTATAGCAATTTCAGTCTTTTTAGCATTTCCAACGTAAACGGGAATCACTTTAATGCCATTTCACTCCTTTGTGTAAACAAGGCAAAAGAAATACAGACACACAGAGCACGGAGGGAGGGCAGTAGGTAGATTTCAATACATGTATTTTTAACAAATGTTTTGAAGTTATTATCCAGAGTGTATTTAGATGGAGCCAAATACACTCTGCACTCTGCTCGGGTCAAGCTCCACTGGACCTTGTCATCCGTCCATTTCTCATAACTTCCCTTCTTTTGCTCCATTTTTCAAATGGAACACTCCATGTGAGTTCCACCAATCAACCCCACGCCTCAAGAATTCCATGGAATCTGCTAAGTCCTATCCCCTAACCAGAACATTTTTCAGGGAAAGTTTAGGGTCGAAGGAAAGTAATTTTGGTGGAAACGCTCCAAGGTTTTTCAACCTTCCAAGTAAAGGAAAAGTTCCTGTTGTGGAAAAAGGGCAATAGTTTGTATTTTCACTTTTCAAAAGTTCACATCAAACTGACAATATACACATTTTATGGAAACATAAACTGAGAGACTAAGAATCAGCAAAACAGCAGTTTATTACAACTTCCTGAAGAAAATGCACTCTGATTTCATCAAAACCTCAACAATACCTTAAAAAAAAAACAAAAAGTCTGGTTTTAATGTGTATAATCCTCATCTGTCACTTAAAATTGCAAAGATTTAACAACTTCCATTTAAAGTCTATGTATACACAAATATCACATTACCTTCCCATAAGAAAATGCCAAAATTACAACTTTGTGATTAAACACATAGGCAACTTCAGGTCACCTCTTAACTAAATATGAAGCCACTTGTAGCAACCAAAGTTGATCCCTTTTCTGTGTTTTTGTCACTAGTGAACAGATCAGGATAGCATCCTGCCAGTTTCCAGACACCTCCCTATTATCAGACACCTGCTTGTTTAACTGGCTCCTGGAGGTTTTGGGCCATTTCCCATAAACACAGAAGTGGTATCATTTTCCAATCCAACTCTCAGCAAGAAAGCAAAGAAGTGGATTTCCTAAAATGACAAAATATCCCTTTAGGCTTGTCAGAAAAGTAATTTTCTGTCAGCTACCGCTGTCAGAGTCACTGAATATCTTTCATGTTCAACTTTTTAAGATGTCAGAGGAAGAGTGTGGTTTCCTGACTGTTTTTAAGAGATATCAAATGTATCTGTTTATTTCTGCTAACTAATGGGAAAAAAGTATTATTCGTAGTCTGCCTTTAGGAGTTTATAGATTAAACAGATCAACTGAATGTAGCAGACTTTCACATAAACCCAGACGATACAGCATTTGTTAAAGAAAAAAAATGGGTTTAGCTATTTTATAAACATATGCCAATGACAGGACTCATCACTGCAGAAACAGCTGCTCTTATCTTAACCCATTTCTGAACTTAAAGCATCATTAAATGTTAAAGACACAGGACACAGGTAGTTTGTTACCTGTAGTTGTCAGATCCTAAGCACAAATTAACCCTTTATTGGGTGAATGACTATTTTTGGTAATTTCCGCATGCATTACAAGGCCGTGACAGCAACAGTTATAGTAAGGACAGTGAGTCCACAGTCTAAGGTCCAATGTGGTCTACAGGGTCTGTAAGGTCCATCTCTGCATGAACAGTGAGTGTAATTGCTTTATTAGGTACCATGAAGTAATGGTACAAATGTAAGGAATGATGTTCAAAGGGATAATGTGGATGTTGACAAGTGTCTGGATCAGCACCTATGTTGATGTAATGTTCTAAAAGTGATATTCTCATGTTCTAAAATACATGTTCTTTTCACCTTACATATGTTTTACTTGTATTACTACCTCCGCCAAGTGAAACGGTGGAGGTTATGTTTTCATCGGGGTTTGTCTGTCTGTCTGTCTGTTAGCAAGATAACTCAAAAAGTTATGGACGGATTTTCATGAAATGTTGATACTGGCAAAAGGAACAAATTATTAAATTTCAGTGGTGATGGGGGGGGGGGGGGGTTGTTTGTTTGTCTGTCTGTTAGCAAGATAACTCAAAAAGTTATGGACGGATTTGGATGAAATTTCAGGAAATGTTGATACAAAGTTGTCGCATCTGTTAATAGCGGCATCGATGACTGCTGATGACGTAACAGGTCACGAAGGGTTGTCCCATTTCATAGGAGAATGTTTCAACCCCTAACCCTTGCAGCTACGTTTCAAGGGGTAATGCCAAGTGCAAGGGCCAAGGGGTAGGGGTAAGGGGGGGCTAAGGGGTGAATTGGGATTGGGCCAAAAAGTGGTGGTTTGAGTGACTAAAAAAAATGGTTTAGTGTTGGATGAAAGGCCTATCAGATACAAAACTTTTGCGGATACGACCAAAACCATCTTCGCATGGACAGGGCCTTAGAAAGACTTCTGTTCCAGCCTGTTGAGGCCATTTGGCCCAAGCAGACCTATATATCTAGTTTCACCTGAGGCTAACATTGAGGTGTGAACTGCAGTGTAGACAAAGAAAGAGGAAAGCGGAACTCCCTCTGTAATGTGACTGCCAAATTCATTCCGTTACAAAGAACAGCGGGTGTGATAGTTTTTCCCCAAGCAACTGGGATATTTCCAGACTCTGTATGTTTCCTGAAATACAACTCTCTCCCTTGAGCGGGGAAATCTAGTGGAGAGCTGAAAAACATGATATGATGTCTTGGTGTGCGAAGAGACACACACACATATACTTGCATAAACCCCCCCCTCCAGACCATGCAGACACACAAACACAGAAGCGCAAAGGCAAGTGGGAGCTATCTGCCTGCTCTTCATCCTCTTCTGTCAGATCCCTGATGAATAGCAGCCCTCAGGTGGAGGAAGTAGCCAATCTCATCCTGCCCCTCCCTCTCCCCTTTAAAACATATTCTGCTATTGATTAATTCACAAACAGTCTAAATGCACTCAGTGTCTAAAAACAGACATCCCTGTATCGATTACTATTCCCTCAGGCATCCTCAGTTGTAAGGCATGCCTCCAAGAAAAACACTCTAAATCAAGTTCGCTTTGTTTATCTGTTATACTAAAGAAAGCATCAATTTCAGGGAATATCACACCACTTACGTGATTATATACACATCATATGATTTCGCAGACTGCGCGTACAGTTACATAAATCCTGGCTATTTCTGGCTGAAGCATGCTGGGAGACTTTTCTGCACCGTTCTTGCACTAATCAGTCACTGTCTGCTATTTTTTTGGGAGCTCTCAGCATGTCGGTGCAATGACAGCAGCCACTCCCACTTTGCATTCGACAAGTGATGGAGAGAAACTGACATGGACCGATGACACTCAGAGTTAGTGACGTGCCGCTGACACTAATGGACTACCACTCAGCCCTCCCCTGACATTATCCAGGCTCAAACTCGTCGTTGTTGATCTGAGTCTCGCTCTCACACACACGCACACGTTTCATCCCATAGGACTCTCAGACTGACAAAGAGTCAGTGCTACATTTATAAACACTTTGTCCACAGGTAATTTGTTTATTGAAGAGTGAAAGCTACTGTGTTTTGAAGTGTGTTATTGCAATTCAAGTTCAAGTGCATCATAGTATATTCATGGTACCTTGTGTATGTGATTTTATTTTGTCCACCACTTCCCAATGCTCAAGAGCTTTACCCTCAATATCCCCATAATCTTCACTTCCACAGTCCAGATGCTGCACCAAACCACCTGTGGACACCACTCTCACTCATGTTTTGACCCTTTCACTCTCAAATCCCTTCATTTGGGACATCATTTTAATTGTGAATCCCTGGCCAAAGTGGAAAATTGGTCTCCTTTCCATTACTTGCTCAAAATGGAAATAAAACCTTAACTTCACCCCCATTAGGGAAGCTAATGCCCATCTCCTGAAGCTAAAGCGGTTTAACCTGCAATAGTGAGGTCTGGTCAGCATCAGGGTGAAAGAAAAACTCAACTGTGATCACACAAAATCCTGAAAAATGTTCTTGCAGTTAATTTTTTTTAACTTTTGCTACTGATGGAAAAAACAATATAATATTGGCGATCATAATGTGTAAAGAGTAACACATTTTCAAGCTCCCCCAAAGTCGCTTTGTAAATGCAACTTTGCGTTACTGCAGAAGACTGAACTGAATAAGGCAGGTGGCCCCTCCTCAGTGTGTCAGTCTGCCTGTTAGTGTTGAGGCTGTGAGGAAGGAGGCCTGACTGTGAGAGGATCTGGGTTGTGTAGGAGGTGCTGGGTTGACTGCAGTGCTGCGGGGGAGAAAACACGGTCACCATTCCAACCTCACAAAGATTGCATCTCCTTCCTACTGTGAACTTCTGCTAGTTGCCGTTTCACAACAATGGGCTGTGTTGGAAAAAAAAATATATATAAAATTTCCATTTTCCACATGCATTTGTTTTGTATGTAACATTTAACAAACATTTCTTCGAGGGTCTGTAAATCAATTAACCCATAGCCCTAACTTTCTTCTAATTCTAATGCTGTCGGACTTTCTAAATAGATTTTGCAATCCAATTTAATTACATTTACAATAAGGTGTCAACAGAAACTCACCCTACATTGATGAGGCATTGATTTCATTTGAGAAAGGCTGGAGTTTTTAAAAAAACATTGTGATGCCCTCATTGTGAATGCAGCTCATTAAAAGCAAGGCCTTCGCAATCGTGTCAGTGTGACAGCAGCGGCAGCAACAAAAACACACCTCTGCCCACTATGTTAAACACTCAGCCACAGTACAATCTGGCAGGACAAACCCTTAAGCTTTATTCGAAAAACAGCTACAGGCTTGTTTTCTGGCTAGTATACACTGGTTAATAACAAGTGGTATGATTAGCTCCTTGTGTTTCAAGTTTTCCCTGGATTTAAGCCCTGAGGAATGATTCTCTGGGAGCTAATGTCACTGCAGCAGACACATTCATGGAGGTTCTTATCACTTTCCTCCCCAGGGTTTGGCCATGTGAGCTGTGGTGCAGAGAGGTGTGAGTGTGTGTCACCATTCCCATCAAACGGCTGTCAGGCTGGGCTTATCATTCCAGCTGCAGGGGGTGCCCGCTGACCTGTGGAGTGACACCCAGCATAGCAGCCTCACCTGGGGGGCTTTGTGTCACCCCGACAGCCCCATCACCTCCCCTCCTCCCCCAATCCACACAGACTGATCTCCTGACCTACACTACAAACAGTCAATACACACAACATACACACACACACACTCCACACTTTCGGAACCACAAGACTCCTGAGGGGGGTAAAGTATAAAAGTAAAGTGATATAAGAAAGGAGAGAGTAAAAAGAGCATCAATGAAAGCATCTACAGCTAGGACTTGAAGCTTTGTCACCTCTTTTTATCCACTATACATCACGTAGGCAGCCTCTGCCCCGACACCATCCCATTTCTCCAAATGTCAGCAGCGATGTTGGAGCTGATATCTTAGAGCTTGCAGGAAACTGGACGCTGAACACATTGTGTAGCACAGATAAGAGAAAGATTGTGTATTCTATCAGGTTCCGTCTTGTCTCACCCGCAGCAAAAAAGAACCTTGGTTTGTCACCATCCAGTAGCCACAGAAAAACAACAGAAATGAAACAGCCCTTTGATTCTTGTATAAAACAAGATCTGCATTCAACTAAACATCCCTTTATAAGAGTTTTGTATCAACAGAGCTGTGTGGATAATTGAGAGAGAGAAAAAAAAAACAGCCTTTCTGTATCTGTTCATCTAGGTGAAATAACACACATAATACAATTGTAAAATTGCATGAGCGGAACTGCTTAGCCCTGTTGAAAGCCAGTTCTCATAGAGAAGCAGATGGAAAAAGACTCTGTGCCGGTGGACAATGAATATTTGTCCCAAACATCAAACTGAAAAAGCAGTGAACTCTGTGTGATGTGCAAGGAGATACTACTGGTTGTACCATGTTCATGTATTGTCCACTTTCAGCTTGTGACAGAAACGCAGACAGATCATGTCATATCACCAAGAAAGGAAAGGAAAGGAAAGGAAAGGAAAGGAAAGGAAAGGAAAGGAAAGGAAGGGAAAGGAAAGCTTCTTGTGTCAGGGTTATTAAGTGTATTTAAGGAATTCGTTTCTAGTCTCCATCCTCCTCCCAGCATACTGTCCTCACTAATTGGGACAAGAGAAGATGTTGCATTCTGGTGAATGGTAATGAATTAATGAGGGCCCTTCTGTCTGCTTAAACACAGATAATCAACTAAGAGGCACCCAGGATGCAGATGCTCAGCCTCCTGTGTGCATCCAGTCGCTCTTTGTTTTCACCAGTGTTTGTAATGAAAAAGTGAAATAATGTCTGGTCTGTTCTCAGTCTACACATACTAAAAACACATATACACTCACACCCATGGAAGCTGAGAACAAAATTAAACCATCCAAAGACTGATATTCTAGCCAACACACTTGCATACACAGGCCCAAATGCAGATATTTCTGCAGTACTCCCACTAAACCATCTTAGACAGTAGCACCAATATTCCTGTGCACACATGTTCATATTTCCATAACAGTCATGTGCGCATGTAACGTGCGAAAAAAATAGTGACTTTGAAATGCATAAAGCCACGTTCTGAGTTATAATGAGGGCAACAGTCATGGCTAATAATAATGGGGGCAGAGAAATATGCCTTTGTCCTTTGTTTACTGGCAGAGATACGGCAACAAACAAAAGACAGGGAACAGAAATTACTTTATATCCTCCAGATTTAACAACTGAGTCATCTTACACCGGGTTCAATTCATTAGATAGATGCTCTGGTTCACTAGGGGATTGGTACTGAGAAAGTCAGGCATGGAGCTCATTTTCTCCATCATCCCTCAAGTCTGATTGAAGCTGACAGATTTTGATCCTGATGAGCATGTGAAAATACACAGACTAAGACGAGGTTTGGCATTACTCACGGATGACGCTACACTTATGTCATCCTAATCTTGTAAAGTGAGAGGGTGAGATGTCTTTTATCCAAATGAATTAATGAGGTCACAGAAATAAGAAAAAGAAAGGCAAATGAGTGCAGTGACCTCCCCTTGGGACCTTGTTTGCTTCAGCATTTTGTTAATTCATGCTTTTGTACATGTATGCCTGATGATAGACTCAGCAGCTAACAGAACCCTTGAAACTGAATACCTTAACCCATAAAGACCCAAACACTCAGCGGTGACACAAACCATCCACACATATAAACTGTTTAATACCTGTTGATCCAGTAATCCTATCAATACATGTAATTAATTGGTGAACAACACAGTGTGTCATCTTTTTATGGTCATCAGATATGACCCATTTGGACATTCATAGGCTTCGTAGTGAATGTGGAAACACTGTCATCTTCTACAACATTTAATGACAATGACAGTGGATGGAGACACTTGTTTTTACAAATAGTTAGCTATAACTTTGCTGAAAAAGTCCCTTTTTCATTTTTTCCTCTATTTTGATGCAATTAACTTTGAATTTACTTTGAGTTTTCATGAACATCTACACGATCTGTGAATTAAATACAGGAAAATACATGATTTACACAAAAAAAAGCAAAATACAGCAGATAATATTATTTTAAAAAACTGGTGATAAATCAGTTAAGAAAGGTTAAAAACAGAGAAAAAAAAAATCATTTGGGAACTGCCACAATAGTAACACTGGGTCTGTATGGGTTAAAACAGCAGCTATGAAAAGAAATGCAGAGAAATTTGATAAGCTTTGGTTCTCTAATAAAAATGGTATGTCATGGTTGTTTGTGCTTTGTGTGGTGCTTCCTTGATAGTAGCTGTGAGAGAGATGGGGAAAAAAATCTGTTCAGGAGGAGGTACATAAAGGAGATAAAACTAATTTTGAAGAGGCATGTTCGTGTCAGGTTGGAGAGGTGTAAGGAGACGACGAGGGGTCCACCGACTTGATATGTGGCTGGAAAGGTCAGCTGGGCTCTTATTGAGATAAGAAACAGATGAAAAGGAAAAGGTCAATTCATCAGCTCCCTCTTAAATCCCTTCTGCTCCTCCACAGTGAGATTTAGTGGTCTGACTGATAAAACCCATTGACTTCATGTCTTGTGGCAAATGAGGCATCATCTGTATCAGAGGAGTCTAGAGCTGTTTGGTCTAGAATAAGCAGATGTATGTGATCTGGATTTGTACTTTATTTTAACCCTCAAAGACCTACACAGTCGCCAGCGACCAAAAGTATCTACTAGTCTAAAATGTTTCATCCCTTCTGAATAATGAATCCTTTCAGTACAATGAAATAATTGTGGTAAAATACAATATCTCAGCTTTTTATTGTCATCAAATATGACCCGTTTAGATGTTCAGAGGCTCTGCAGTGAACATGGAAACACTATCATTGTCTACAATATTAATTCACTAATAAAAGCCATGTGACAAACAACAGCACTTGTAAAGGCTTGTTATGTCCAGTTAACGATAACTGTTGCTAAAAAAAAAAGTCACTTTTTCTCTGTTTTGATGTAATATCCTTTGAATTTACTCTGAGCTTTATGAATGTCTACATGTTCAGTTAAGTACATTAAATATTGGACCGTACCTGATTTTCACTGAAAAAATATACAATGCAGAGGATAATATTAAAAATCATGGTAATAAATCACTTTTCAAAGGTTAACTGTAGAAAGAATTTCATTTGGGAGTGAGAAGAAAAATAGTTCTACGTATTTATGGGTAAACACTGTGATTACAAAGCAAACAGAAGCAGTAATTCATGTAAAATTAGATGAAATGTAAAATTATACACAGACAGTGTAAAGCAGTAGTTATGCAACACTCTGCAGTCTTCAACCAGATAGGTAAGGGAATACCATAAGACGGGAGCTATAGAGTGAGGAGGTAAATACTGCTCCTTTGTAAACAGTCTAGATGGGAAAAGATCATCTCAGCATATTATTTACATCTCAATTTCAGCTGCTGGGGATGCTGAGAGACACGGGCAGAGCCTGCAGACGTCCATTTGTGTTGTAATCAAACATGGTTTGCTGACAGATCCGGCATCTGGTTAGAAGCCATAGAGGTGGAATTGATGAAGGAAAAGGGGCTGCCTCAGAAAAAATGGTCCCTTATATAAGCAAGGAATGAAAAGGATGTGTGTTTGTAAGCAACTGAGTGTAGGTTTGTGTACGGACCAAATGGGAAACCTTCAGATAAATGAACATTTTTATTGTAAAAGCAGTGCACAGAGCCAAGATGATATTTCAGGGCTAATATTTCCTGGCCGGACACAAGATCAATCAAGCAGCATGTCTTTTCTCTCCTCCCCCTCTTTCTTCACTCCTATCAATTTTAATGGTTGAGGGACATCCTTCAAAAAAAATAATGGGACAAGAAGATGGATGAGAACATTTGTAGCTAACTGTCTGGAGATAGTGCCGAAGATGTGGTGGGGAGTGAGGGCAAGGTTCAACGGCCATGTTAATGTACCATCAAAGCCATACAGAGCACATGCATACTCACTGCAGCAGAGAAACACGCTCTGCTGTTTCCACGTATTCTATCCAAATGTTCCAAATGTAATGGATTCTCAGGACTTAATTGCTCCCAAAGATTCTCTGATAACTTAACCATTCTGTTAAATCGGTCACAATCGGTTGATGCTGCATGATAGCCATTACTTTGAATTTTTCAACATGTTTTATTTTTTCAGTTTTATATTGTTCTCAGTATTTAATTCATTCAAGATAGTCACATCAGAATCACATATAGAGAGCCCTGCCCCTTCCAAAGTTTGGAAAAAACATGAACGGCAGTCAATGGTGAGAGACATATAATTTTTTTTAATGTCATTTGAATTGTGTCACCATTTAAACATATGATGTTTGTCAATTTAAAAGCTGTTTTTATGAGATAGACAAGAAATTCACAATTTGTGGTAAATATAGTGCAGAAACATGTAGTTTTGTGTTGAACAGTTCAAGTGACTGTGTCTCTCAACAACAAAGCAAACACTGCCTTGAAACATTTTACCTCAATTTTAGAGAACTGAGGTGAAAAAGTATTAACAGAGGTGAAAATCACTACAAGTCTGGTCCTGTTGAAGCTGTAGAGACATCTTCAGTGCATGGACAGAGACATTTATGATGATGTGACCTTCATGACTTTCAGCTGTATGGTATTTACACAGTCTGATCCTTTAACAGTTTTAGTGTGACTTTCTTGACTTGCAAACTTAGCTTTTAAATTGACAAACATTATATGTGTAAATGGTAAAATTATTATTTAAAACTCTCTCACCACAGACTGTAATTCTTTTCTTTTTCTTTTTTTTTTTTTTTTTTTTTTTTTTTACAAAATAAGGTCCCATGAGACACAACAGGCAGGGCCTGAACCTTATGCTTAAATATTTATTATAGACATGTTCCCAGGTTGAATCCAATATTTTGATTTCTTGTGTGCAGATCTATTTATTTATAAAATTCTTTATTAGATGACCAGATGTTTGGAAAATATTAAAAATAAGCTAAATCTGTGCATGCATGAAATGAGTTCCTAAATGTTAATTAATCCCCAACTACTTTTTTACACAACATTTGTCTTGTCTTGCTTACACAGACAACACAAATAAGCTCAAGCATAACACCACATCGTCACCACACTGGTCCAGGCTTTCTGTACGTGATGATCCATGCAGCCTGGTGCAGCTTTCCAACTCTTTTATTCAGACAGCCTGGCTGCTGTGCTGGCTGCTCAACCTTTAAATGGATGCATTTCCATTACACACATGGCCCATGGTGTTGCAGTAGCGGCAGCAAGTCAGCTGTGTCCTCCTTAAGCTCTCTCCAGTCCACAGGTTTCACATGTGGTGTTTCTACGCTGAATATCTAACCGCTGCAGGAACAAACTCCTGGGGGTCACCCTTCGCCCCACAAACAAATGAAATCCAGATCTGTTTCATTTCATCTCTGTCTGTCCTGTCCCTTCAACACGATGACACCGCTCAACCTGACATTTCCATACTCAAAGGTTCCATTACAACTGACCTCCCGAACGCTGTCACAGTCTAAAATTCATGAGAACAGCTTTCTGGTTAAATAGTTGAAATATTCACTATGTTTTTGTTTCCTGAAGAAAGACATGTGAGTGTGAGTGTGTGCATATGGATGTGTATACTGTGGGTCCCTCATTCTCATTCATATGCATCAGCAACTTATCAGGGACTGCTGTGCCTCATTGAACTGGGAAGCTACTTTCCATCTATTTTTCAAATGTAGTGGAGACTGATTCTGCTCCTTTCTAATAAAACTTATGAATGTGGCTATGCTCTCTTCAAAACTTCTAGTAATGTAAAAGCAAAAACAGGCTCATTGGAAAATAACAAAACAGGACAATGAAGAGGTGGTCTGTACCATGTGCATACATTTAGGATAAAATTTTTTGAAACATAAACAGTGACTGCTACTGTACTGGCTCAATATTACTGTTAACTGCTAAAGTTCTTCTACGTCCTCTTGTTTTGATGGCTGCCATATTTGCAAAACAGGCTACTGTCAAAACGAAATGCTGATTATTACTGCATCATCACACTTGCAGACAGCAGAAATCTCATCGTATCCACATAATTCTGGGCTTTGCTGTGTTGCTGCTCTCATCAACATCTGCCATCCTGCTAATTAGCCACAAAAAAGCCACACATCACTGGGTTGCAGCGGTGCACAGACAATGTGTGACACTCACAAGGGGATCTCATGGACACAATGGGAATTACAAAGCTGTGCCAGATCACTCAGCGATTCATCTACATTATGTTATTGTCCACACAGACAGCTCGAGCTGCAGCTTGTTGGAGAATGCAAGAGTCTGACTGACCGCCATGGAAGAGGCGCTAAACAGCAAGTCGATACGTTTAACAAGGTTACATCCGTGTTGATTGAAAGAATACATTAAACTTCCTGCCTCTTTCCTGCACAGAACTGGAGTTAACTGGAGCAAAATTCAGACCAGAGACCAGATTGAAAAGTTGGCACCAAAAGTAATCAAAAAAGTGTGATCTAAGCAATCTGAAAGTGAACAAGAAGAAAAAATAGAGCAAGGCTGCAGGAATAATCTTGTGCCCTCTTGTCCAGGCAAGAAAGCTGATACTATACATAAAATGTCAGCTTTGCAAGATAGCTGTGCAGGCCAGCTGAGAGAGGTGAGCACATTTCCATGCAGGACACCTGCAGCCGTGAGAACAGAGAGAGCGCAAGAGAGCCAGCTACTCATAAATCTCCCACAGCTAGTGGGGTCAGGCAGACGGCGAGAGTGTCAAAATTGTTTCTGGGTGTGAAGGGAAAGGGAGGAAGGTGGATAACCAACCACTGTGAGCGACTTCTGCCTCTTGAATCAACCTGTTACAAGGCCAGTCAGTCACGCTGAGACATCCCCAAACCAGGTTGACCTAATTTGCATAGACACATTCGCCAACTCTTTGTAATCTTGAGTAGAGGAGCATGTGAGCATGCACGTTTGTGTGTGTTACTGAGAAGAAGACAGAGCAAAAATGCATAAAGAAAAGAAATAAGTGGGGAGGGATTAGAATGATGGAAAAAATACAAAGTAGAGCTGAGAGCAGGGAGAGCCCCTCTGATAACGTATGTAAGAAGAAGGATCAGGTTGCCAGTGGTGTAAGTGGCGAGCGCTGCTTCCCACTGTCACAGCACAGTTCTGACCACAGAGACACGGTGACACACTTCCATAGCTGCAGGAAGAGCTCCATTATACAGAGAAGACCCTCCTCTCTGTTTTCATTTTCTTTTTACCAATTGTGTTGCTTTTTTTCTGTTACAACTGTTCTATTGCTGAGTGAAACTGTATTTCTTGCATTGTTGTGTGCAAGGATATACGCACAAATATGTCAATGTAGGAGATTTATTTTGTTATTAAAGGATTTTTGGAACCAAATACCTTCTCTTCCTTCCTGTTTTACTCTTCACTTCAGGGTAATGATGCTCCTTTTCTTAATTGCTCTTTTACCCTCCCTAGACCTTTCCCTAACAACTGCATTTTTAATGTCTTACTCTCAATTCCCATCCTAGTCTTTATCCTCCATGCTCTATAGCTTGCCCGCCTGCCCTCCCACAGCGGTGATCAGAAAGTAGGTGCTGATGTTGCAGCCCCTGCCTGAACTAGTTCAGTATATCAGTGGGTGGACAGACATGCCAGAGAGCTCTTGTCAACAGTGAATGTGCCCTGGAGACTGGCCCACTTGGCGGATACTCATCCCCTCTGTTAAGCCCAAGAAAAAGGAGTCAACACTATTTCTTAACAATTCACGCAGTGGGGCATAAGCCAAGATAAACACAAAGACAGCACTATTTTTATGATCCTTCTGAGCCAGGCATTTCAGCGGCTACCTATTCATCCTTTATGATCCCTTGACATTTTTATGTATTTGCTCATATTAAACAAACCATTAGTGGATGCAACCTTTGCTTCTCATCTAGCTGCATGCAAATCTGCTTTCTCAGCTTGTGCATGTAACTTGAACTTTGACTGACAGTGTTCCTCACCAGAGTTTGGCAGCATCTCAAGTTGCACCCAAGCAGAAAGCTACAGGCAGTGGTTAACCCAGGCTAGTTTACCTCCCCCACTTCTTCTCATCCCGTCTCTTCACAAAGGTAAAGAGAGACATTTCACGTCTAATTAATGCACAGGATGGTTGTATAAAACGACTAATGAGGCTGTGATCACAGTGGCGTGAAAGCAGGCGCTTTCGGAAAGGGGGAAGGCTCTTCTTCCAGGAGACACTAAGCTTCACAGTTATTAGCCTGTCATATGGAGAGGGCTGATGTGGAGACTGGAGGGAGACTGATGCTGCAGAGGTGAATGCTTTCACTGTGATGATGCTCTGTCTCATGTGAGCCTTTCAATTCAAAGCCAGAAACTTGATTTCACCTGGAACATGCTCTGTGAGCTCTTGCAAACTGTATCAAGTCAATTTTTGTGAGAAAATGCAGACTGTACCTTTGGTTTCCTTAGATGCACTGCTTTTAGATGCAAGTGGAGATGTGGAGAGAAATTTGCCGGTACACCACAGAAGTGCCAAAAAACCTTGAAAATACCACAACATATTCAGGGACACAATCTCACTGTCTAGCATAAATACAGAATACTAAAATTTCTTCAAGTCCCCAGGTGTTACGAGTCCATAAAAAAACTTGCCCTCTCAGCACACCTTCTCCAGCAGGATGAATGGGCTGTACACTCACCGCTCTCGAAGCAACTGTTCATTAGTCAAAACACATCTGCTAGTGAGTAAGAAGCCTCTCTCTTTCCATTAAGGTTTCCTCATTTTCTTAAATCCATCATTTATCCCTCACCCTGGTCTTTCCTCTAATATAAGACTTCAACAATGCTCATGACTTGGGTTGGAGCCACTCTGTACAAACAAGCAGCAGAGACCTAAAACTACTCCACAAAGCACACATAATGAATCATATACATCATGCACTGTCGATGATTACATGCCCGACTTGGTCATGCCTCCGCTCACCTGTGCAATCTCATACAGCAGCTTGTAATGTTCCTCTCGCTTCTGTAAAGTGCACAGATTGCAGCCCATTATAGTCGTCGTGGAAACGCCAGGCGTCCAATTCTCCCCAAGTAGGTGTATGGACACAGGGGGGTCACCCTCCACACTGGAGCGCTGGTTCTCATCAGTCACTCCTTAGCAAAAATCTCTTTTTGCAGGCATCCCATTCACACAGTCATACAGTGACAAACTAGCCCAGTTCAGAAGGAACAGGAAGCTCCGGCTGAATCTAACAGATGAAGGCTCAGATGTGAATGGTGAGGCAGCAGCTTCAGCATCAGCCGGCGTCTCTCCTCTCTCCTCCTCTAGTTCTCTCTAATATCAGACTCACACATGCACATAGTCGCACGCCAGAGTTGTGACTCCCGCTCACACAGACACTCCCCCCTTTCTTCTATTCAGCCTCAGCGCACATGACTACGCTGATACCCACTCATGAATAATGAAGGGAGGTGCTGTGATATTCATGAGGTAGGAGGGAGAAGGGGAGGAGACTGAACAAGAGGGAGGAGTGTGTGAGATCAGAAGCGCTGGTTCATTAAAACTGAGGCACAGTTACACAATGCACTATTGTGTGAGCTGCGCTGTGAGGAGCTTGGGCAGGGCATCACACTACCACCAGATGAGGGTTTTCTAAGGCTTATGGGTAACCTATCTTTATTAGAATGTGTGTCCTGTGACAACCGTTCACCTGCTTTAGTGTGGTGATTTTTTTATGGTTTGAAAAAAGGAATCACATTGCTCAAAGAGATATCAAAAGGTAAAATATGACTACTACTTTACTGCAATGAAGTCAGTAGTTGATTAATTCATGAACTGAACAACATATCATGAATTAACAAATTTAATAATGATTTAAATAACTGGCTCTGCCCAACGTTGTTCAGTATCTTCTGATTTTTAGCCACCTAAAGTAGTACAATATACACATTTTCTCTGTTTTATACCAGTATATTGAGAATAAACAAGTATTTGTAGATGGCATCATTTTTCTGTTTAACAATATTACTAAACCTGTTGTAACTTGTGGTTCACTGAGTATTAAAAAATATCCCAATCCCAAATAAATCCTGAAAACCAAATAAGTCTTTCCTCTCGCTCTCTCTCTCTCTCTCTCTCTCTCTCTCTCTCTCTCTCTCTCTATATATATATATATATATATATATATACAGTATATATATATATATATATATATATATATATATATATATATATATATATATACATATGTGTGTGTGTGTGTGTGTGTGTATGTATGTATATATATGTTTTCTGTACATCAGGACGCACCACAGGTGTCACTGATAATGGGCTCCTTCCAGCAAATTGGCAATTAACAAAGGCCAATGCTTCAGATAAAAAATTTAAAAAAAAATCTCTCAAACTGCGATAATTGCAAGACAATACACTTTGGCCATTGTCAGAGTCTCGGATCTCCTTTTCACTTGCAGGAAGCTACACTAACGAGCAATAATTGTTAACAAATTGGCCTCCCAGCCAACAGCGGGGACCGCTTCAGAGAAGATAGCTAAGAGTAGATGAACAATCCTCAGCTGGCTACTGGGCATCCAACCCCCAGGGACTCAATAATCTAATTTTCCAGGCTTTAATTTTGCACCACTACCTGGAGGAAAGCCAAACAGAAACTCCATCAAATAGCACCATTATAGTTAAAACCATCCACCTCTTGTGTTCTTTGTCTACACTACCCAAACCATCATCCCTACCATCTGCTGCTCATCCTGAAGAATCCACAAGGAGTTTTCTGCAGTTGCCAGGCAATACCAAATCCATGAAGTGCTGTTCACTAAAGTGTCAATTTGACATCAAAGGGTCTTGTTGGGAGACTGGGGAGCTGGGATATTATATTGCATTTGATGAACAGGGATGTTGTGTTTGCTTGCGGTACAATGGACTGTGAAGAAAATGCGAGTCAGAGGCAGTGTTCAGAAATTGTGCATCAAGAAGGAAAGCATGAAGTGCCTGCAGTACGACTAAGAAGTACCACCTGTCGGTCAGCACAAGGGTCAAATTCAATGTGTTCTCACACAAAAGGACAAGTAGACACTAGACTAGATTGAAAATGCACTGACAGTATTCAATATCAGCTTCAGGACTAGCACATATATAGAACTGTAGTCAGGCTCAAGTCTGGATGACAATCAGTGTAGTGTTGCACTCAGTGACCCCTAAAGGTTAAGATGTTCATCGGTCACCCAAATGGTCTCTCTCATCATCTGTGAAGCATGACTGATACAGTAGCCACTGCCTGCGGTCAAGCAGCACCTCCTGATGGGACATGGAGGGTGAGGGATGCTCTTTGAAGAGCGCATCAAGGCTGATAAAAGCTTCCCGGGGTGCTTTATGGCCATGAGTTTGCATTGTGACAGAGTGAATTTACCTCAGACTGCATTTCCGATGAGACCTAAGGGCAAGACTGGCACATTATGGTTACATTTAGTAAAAGCATTTACTCTCTGACAAGGTGAAGCTGTATTAAAGGCATAATTTGTTTCTGTGCCTGTAGCCATTTGAAATGGAAGGTCTACTTATTATATGAATCTTAATATGTGGATTACATATAGGAAAACATGCTGTTAGAAGCTACTGAAAAAGTATATCTTTCATGCTGAAGACCAGTGCTGTCCTCTTGCGTCCTTTTGACTTTCCCACTGTCTTTTCCGACTGTCCACCAGTCGTTTATCATTTGGGGTGCCCTTTGCCTGCTCAGGTAGAAACAGGCCTTCAATCGTGTTCATTCTTTCACTTAATAGGCCTCACATCATGGAGCATGGAGAAGCGATTTGTCCTCACGGTGATGGGTGTATTTTGAGGTTTCTTCAATTGCATTTCTGACAAACTGATATTTGAGCTCACCTTAAACCTGAAGGTATAACCTTCATTCAAGTGTGTAATGCAGGTATGGCTGTGCTGTAAACCCTCATGCATTCTAAAAGAACTATGGCTGCCTAATGCTCACACAGAAAGTCTATAATGTCAAAAATAAAGTGAAACACAAGAGCAAGCATCAAAATGAGCAAAAAAAAAAAAAGAGAATACTCCTAGTATAAAGTATGAAATCCCAATTAGTAGCCACAAACTGGATTTGTATTGATTTCTTGCCCTGAGATAAATACCACTGACTATCATTCATTAGAGTACAAAAGTTGGATCCATTTAATACTCGATGGCATCCTGTTTGACAAGAAGACATGCATTGCATTTGAATGACTTTTAAAACAGCCAACATTCAGTATAATTTTCATTGAAGACCCTGAGCCACACTTGAAAAAACACTGGCTGCCAGTCACGTGTTAGAAAAGCTCTTGGCAGTATCTTAGCTGAAAGAAAATGCTCATAATTTAATAAATTTGACATATTACAAATAAAAATGAGTTCAGTGTTCTAAAATTACTCATTCCAGTGGTCAAGACAGTAATGCTTAAGAAGAAATGCCTGTTTTCCAACACTTGCATAAGCCTACGGTAACCTTGACAACAAACATGAGAGCATCTTAAAAGAGCTTGAGATTTAATAAGAAGCAGTTATTGCTGTGATTACTAGTCTATTGCAATGTCTGCCAGGAATATCAAGTGTCCCCACAGAGTTCAATACATAAGCAGGTTTATTAGGCCAGTGCTGGTGCACCAGGTGGGTGTAAATCTCTTTGGTGTGAGCGCTGAAGATTGAAATCCTGTTCACCTGAATGGAGAGCCATGGGGATCTGAGAGCAGTTTTTGATGCGGCGTGTGGCTCAGATCTGATCGCCCACTGCTGATGTAAAGCAGCCGCTTCTCCTGGGTATCCATGTGACCTGATTTGGGAGTAATTAAATGAGGCCCTTTTATGAATGAATCACCGTCACAGCCTTTCTGTTGGTTGACAGCTTTGACAGCAGTTGGTCCAACATGAACACATGAATGCACAGGTGGGAGCTTCAAAGCATGAGTGGCCAAACTGTGGGAAGCCAACCAAAACATCTTTCTCAATGACAATAAATTATTAAAAAGGTCTGAATCTTTAATTCATGTGGGAACATGACCATGGATATAAATAGCACACTGTAGGCTGCTTTGCATGATAACACATGCAATGTTGCTTTTCAAGCAATCAACATAATAGCCATCTAATTCACAGTCTGAAAGGCAATTTAAACTCATATTTCTGCCCACACAAACACTGTACGGTTTTATTTGAAACCAAGCAAATGGCACCAATTAATTATGAGTTACTGGGTTATTTGACCCTGTGATAAGCATAAGGTATCCAAATAATAAGGCTGTTTAACTCCCCCCTCATAATATAAGCACACAAATTACTTCCTTGTTTTGCATAAATTGTGAACGACATATTAGTAGTTTGACAAAGATTAAAAGATAGTGTTTGAAAATATGTGGCAAATACATTACTGATGAGCCTTTACACCGACACATTTCCCTTCTCTTGTTCACAAAGCAGCACATGATATAAAACGTGACAAGACACAGACTTCCAACAAGAAATCTGGTTAACCCTGATGCCCTGCTGTCTGTGTGAAGAGGAGACATAGTGGAAGTCAGTCAGTACAGTGGCTTTTCTCTTCCTGACTTTGAAACTGCAGAGGGGGTGTGTGGATTGAGCAGAGTTTTTCTACCACGGATGTAGGACTGGGTGATCTCCTGGTCATTGTGATCAGTCTTAATTTGTCATATGATTACTTTTCAAAGGGATTATACAGACTGTGTCATTAAAAAAAGTCAGTAATTGTGCTGATTAACATTTTATGTAAGTATTGGATTTTACAGTTTTGCTCTGACTAATGCATTTGTAGCATTAATGTCATTTTCACAGGTCACTAGGCTGTTGAATTTCAGTACAGTTACAACAATACTTTGGCATCTGTCTGCACTTCAGTTTTCAGGTTTAGTCAGAATCCCTAAGACCCCAAGTTCAGACCTCTCATGTGCAGGTACGCTGCTTTACAATGACACTTAGTTATGCTCATGTGAAAGTGTTTTCATTTCATTCTAAAGCTGCAGTGGAGCATTGTTCTGCCACTGTCTAGGTAATTCCTGGAAACACTTCAGCTGTATGTGCAGGAAAATGTCAACTAGTGTTTACCTCATCTAGATTTAATACTGTACTAATGTCAGTCTAAAATGATTCAAAAAATGTAGAATTTCTTGAGAAATAACAACCAAAGGCCTAGACTAGAAGGCAGTGTGTATTTTGTCAGTAATGGTCTTTAGTGAATTTCAATAGGTAGCAGTGATAACACGAAGGCAGAACTTGGGGGAAAAAAATAGTGACAAGAACAACAGTCCTTTATAGTTACTTGGTGGCTGAGGTAAGTTTAAGTGAAAGGCCTGGATTTAAACCCCCAGATACTGCATGACAGACATAAACATTGCCACTTGGTCAGAGGAGCAGGTGGGATGCAGTGTTGAATACAAGTAGTGGTTTGAGGACAGAGAATAACAAAGACGACACATAACTGGAAACGGATTCTGGCTTTGGCTGGACCTGGACTTTGACTGGTACCGGTCCTGCAGCCTTTGACAGGAACTAAACTTTGACTGGAACTGGACCCTGACTCAGGAGTGTCCAGGGAACAGGATGCTTGGATGGCAACAGAAGAGGTGTCTCTTGAGGAAACCAAGGGGGACAAACACTGCACAGCCACAGGCAGACAACAACCAGGGAACAGACAGGCAAATGTCATGGTCCAAAACAGAAGACTGTGGTTTGGTTTACTGGGGCTGAAAAAAGGAGATGTAGTTAGGATCGGGTGAGGTTAGAACTGAATAGCGCTGAACAGAATACTCTGGCCGTGAGCAACTGAACCAGAGCTGCTTACATGCCGGCCAGCTGATTAGTCACACCTGTGAGCAACAGGTGCAACTGATTATGGCTGATGAGGTGAAGCAAAGTGAGTGAGAGGACAGCAGCAAAACAAACTGTGACATACACTATATTGCCAAAAGTATTCACTCACCTGCCTTGACTCACATATGAACTTAAGTGACATCCCATTCTTAATCAGTAAGGTTTAAAATGACATTGATCCACCCTTTACAGCTATAACAGGTTCATACTCTTCTGGGAAGGCTTTCCACAAGGTTTAGGAGTGTGTTCATGGGAATTTTTGACCATTCCTCCAGAAGCGCATTTGTGAGATCACACACTGATGGTGGATGAGAAGGCCTGGCTCTCAGTCTCCACTCTAATTCATCCCAAAGGTGTTCTATCAGGTTGAGGTCAGGACTCTGTGCAGGCCAGTCAAGTTCATCCACACCAGACTCTGTCATCCATGTCTTTATGGACCTTGCTTTGTGCACTGACGCATGTTGGAACAGGAAGGGGCCATCCCCAAACTGTTCTCTCAATGTTGGGAGCATGGAATTGTCCAAAATCTCTTGCTTCAGCATACCAAGAGATTTGGTATTGCTTCAGACCAAGGTTATTATCGTGAGCGAAAACTAACGAAATGATGAAAACTAGAATTGTAAAAACATTTTCGTTAACTGAAATAAATAAAAACTATAATTAAAAGGAAAAAAACGATAACTAACTGAAACTGTATTGTGTGCTTATAAAACTAACTAAAACGTATAAAAATTATGGATAAAATTCCCTTTGTTTTCGTCTTTGTCAAAGTCAGATTGATATGAAATCCATTTTTTTTTTTTGCTCTAGCAATTTTAACTACTGGCACCATACGGAACTTCACAGTCCGTCACTTGTGTTCACTTGTGGTTTAGACTCATCTTCTGGTCCTCACTCTACCTGGAAACATGGAGACTAAAGTTGGGAGAAAGCAGCAGAGTCCTGTCTGGGATTTATTTGAATATGATGGAGAAGAAGATAAAAAATATGATAAAAACTAAAACTAAAATAAAACTAAGCATTTAGAAAGCAATGAAAACTAATAAAAACTAGCAAACCTGCTCTAAAAACTAATTAAAACTAACTGAATTAGAGAAAAAAAAAAAGTCAAAACTAAATAAAACTAAACTATAATGAAAAATCCAAAACTATTATAACCTTGCTTCAGACTTGGTATTGCTTCAGCATACCAAAAGATTTTGGACAATTCCATGCTCCCAACTTTGTGGGAACAGTTTGGGGATGGCCCCTTCCTGTTCCAACATGCGTCAGTGCACAAAGCAAGGTCCATAAAGACATGGATGACAGAGTCTGGTGTGGATGAACTTGACTGGCCTGCACAGAGTCCTGACCTCAACCCAATAGAACACCTTTGGGATGAATCAGAGCAGAGACTGAGAGCCAGGCCTTCTCATCCAACATCAGTGTGTGATCTCACAAATGCGCTTCTGGAGGAATGGTCAAAAATTCCCATGAACACACTCCTAAACCTCGTGGAAAGCCTTCCCAGAAGAGTTGAAGCTGTTATAGCTGCAAAGGGTGGACCAACGTCATATTAAACCCTATTGATTGAGAATGGGATGTCACTTAAGTTTATATGCGAGTCAAGGCAGGTGAGCGAATACTTTTGGCAATATAGTGTATACCTACCGATGTGGCATTTTTCACAGCACTTAGTAAAAGTTTGAACATGAACAACCCGCCTCCCTCCAAAGCCCCGCCCACTTCTCTCTGCCTGAGCTCTGAGGCTCCCCTCCTCTCTCCTGATGCATGTGGAGGAAGCAGAGGCAGAGGTCCGATCTGCTTCGGTGTGTCCGTGGACCCCTCAGTAATCAGATACATCATCCACCTGCCACGGGCCCGCGGCCCCTGTTCCATCAGTAAACCCTGTATTTAAGGGTGTGGTCTGTGCGGTACTGGGTCAATGTCTTCACTTCACCACGGAGATGAGATGTCCAGGCGACGGGCGCACACACTGTGAATGCGAGGCCTCCGCGAATTTTCTGTGGACATTTGAGGTTTCATAGTCCATACATTTATCATCCTACATAATCCTACACTGTGTGACACCATGTACATGTACCTGTATGAGTCCCATGGTTATAAAAGCTGAGCTTTGTTCAGACCTGTTTAGTCCAGTACATCCAACTTCCGGACTTTTATCTCCATCCTTCATTCATCGGACTCCTGTTTGTTCCCCTTAGTTGTTGTTGATGTTAATAAATCAATTTTTTCCCTTCCACGTGTGCATTTGAGTTCTGTCCATTCACATCCTTGGACAGTAGACTGTGGTCAGTGACAGGAGGGGCAGCGCAATTGAAGCGTCAGATTCAGAGGGACACATATCAGATGCGGAGACGGCAATAACGGATTGGATGCTGGATGGCCGTAATGGATGATTGACAGGAGGCTCAGCCAGGTTTGGCCAATTATTTCATTCGGACCAAATAAAATGATTGGTCAGACTTTCATCAGAAATATATGAGAATTGAACATTTTTGAGTTCAATACCCGGTGGATTTCTTTAACATTTTAGTTTGACACATGCTTATTAGGAGCATTTTAAGATGACAAAAGAAAAGTGTAAAAATGCCACATCATATGGTATAGCTTTAAGACTGAAATCTCACCCTTTAGTCATAACTAATAGGGTGTACATTACTTTCTGTTACCAGTCCACAATGAAAAGTGACATATTTTGCAGAAATGAACGAAATATAGATATTATATAAATATGATAGGAAAATACTGTTGCACAATTCCATAGCTGTCAGTACAGAGTTAAATGAGTGTCAAAAATCGCCATTTAGTAATCGCTGAATGAAGTGTTGATTGTTTATGACATAGGGAGTAGTGAAGGAGGGGAGAAGCAAATGTGGACTCGTACTTGTACTCATACTTATTGTCTTCCCCTTATCCGTGTCTGTGAATGTGGACATTAACTTAAAATGAAATAACCCTGATGATATCACAATGACATCATTAGATGGATATTATTCTCCTGGGTATCTGCAGTTTTGAGGAAGCAGATCTTATGACTTTCAGTCATTTTCAAGGCATCTTTGATCAAATTTAAGACCTTGCATTCACAAAAATAACAGTATGTATGTATATATATAAATATATATATATATATATATATATATATATATATATATATATACACACACACGTGTGTGTGTGTGTGTGTGTGTGTGTGTGTGTGTGTGTGTGTGTAGGCAGAATTCCACTGAAACTGTATTTTCAATAAAATTAATTTACTTCATAGCATAAGGAAAAATAATGCAAAGGAGGAAGAGCAAACCAGTGTATCAGAAATGCCATGTGTTACGCAGGTGTGATTTAGCCAATGGGCAATACATGTTACATCATTTCAACACATGTAAGAGTAGTGACCTTTTCACAGAAGGAACATTTGAAAGACACAGTAAGTGAATGACAAGACATCCATAGCCACCTACTGGACGCTCCTGCTTTTGCAGTTGTTCAACCTCAGAATGTGTAACCTGCAAAGTGCTGGAATAAAAACACAACCCTCGACTCCATCACCACCCATGAAGCAGGACACCCTGAGGATATTCTGCACCATGGCACACGCAGCTCTGCTAAACCTTATATTTACCCTTGATGGTTGTTCAGATAACCCCTGCCAAGTTGTGATGAATGATAATCATTTCAGATGCATGCAGCACTCCAGGATAAATGAAGCTTAGCTTGGAAGTATGCGTCATATCTACAGATCTAACAGTGAATCATTAATGGTAAAGGTTTGCTTGAGGTGTTTAACGGTTTTCATGCCAGACATCTTCTGTGCAGTGGGGACTACCTTTTTTCTAACATTATGTGACATAAAGTAACAAGACTAGAGAGAATGCAGATGGATGGACTTCATATGAGGTTTAGAAAGAGCTTGAGTAACACTGAATCACACAAGAAATTACAATGAACACTAACCAAAAGCATATACATTCCTAGGTTTTATAGTTCTTCCATAGACTTCCAAAGTGTAGAAATCATGAAATCAGAAAATCATTAATAAAGGATGATTTGGACATTTATCTATATATGAAACATGCAATGTCTGTTCTGAAGTGTAACCATTCTGAGTCTAAATCCATTCACAGAATGATTCTTCAGACGGTTAAAAGCTGGAAAAAGGCTGAGACAGAGGTGATCAGAGTGAGACAGGAGTAGGTCAAGGACATCTAAAGGACAGAATTACAAACGATTATGCTGAACCACAAGAGGTTTGAATAGGGTTAGTGTAAATGATTTAAAACACATTCATGCATATTTCTACAATCTGTTCATTTCAATGTTTTCTTGTTTCATAAGTGTTTTATAATTATATATATATTATATAAATATATTATAGTATTTATGTCTTAGGTTTCATTCTATTTTCAAAATTAAGATCAGGTCTTTTATTTTAAAAGGCTAGTGCCATGAAGTGCAGTAAATTAGTGAACCATAAAGTTAAAAACAAATGGAAGAATCATGCCATGCCAACCAAGCCATGTGTCTGCGTACTTCACATGCGTTTGTAGATGCTTCGCACCAAGGTGATAAGAGCACAAGATTTGTCAGTCACTTTCTGACATGTTGTGCTTTACTATAAAATGCACCACAATATCTTTGTATGGTTAATCAGGTTGAGCTGTTAGCATATTTGCATTACTCTTACAGTGATATTAATGGAAACTAGGACAACTTTGTTACCTGGCAGTAAATATGTCTTTGTACAGTTGCCTGCTACTATACTACGGTGATGATAACAGTGTTTGGCATTCATTGGGTCAGTTTGGTAGGAGGGACTATTTATTAAATGATGTTTTGTATTGATTAAATTTACAAAATGACAATTAGTTTATGTACTCTTTTATGATTTAATGCTAATTCATGTATTCATTCAGAGGCCAATAAAAACATGATTTGAGTTTAATGAAAGCAGAGATATTCTTTAAGGCTAGAGTAAGGTTACTCTATAAAAGCGTGGCAATACATCTTTATTTTTCTCTTACGGTGTGTTCTCAGCATGTCCAAGGTTCATGGATGGACAAAACTGAAAAAAAGAAAAGATACTTGTGGATCATCATGTTGTGACTTAGACCATCATTCAGCTAAGGATGCTACAGTTTGATTGAGTTTTCATACTGGTTTCACCACCTCAGTTAAAAATCAATATCCCTTTATGTGTACACTATATTTACATGTAAATATAACATATTTTCCCACAATGGAACTGAAGGCCTGAAACACCAAAGTTTGCAGTACAGACAAAACCTGTGTTATGTCACCATGGTGTTTAATGTGTACCTGTACTGGTCATGCTTATGACATTAATTGTGCTTTGTGTATTACTTGTAAGCAAAAGAGGTGCAAATTCAGTAAAAAAAAAAATCACCTTAAATGCACCACCCTGGACCTTTTTATTACATGAAGTATGTGCTATTAACGTTGTTTCCATTTGATTGAGTACGAGTAAATGAACAGCAGTCAGTGAGCGAGACTGAGTGGAAAGCATGTGTTAAAGAAGCAAATGATGGCTTGCAATTTTGAGGAAATGGGTGTAAATCATTACCTATTCGATCTGATAATGTGTCATTTTAGATTGGTGTCCACTTTGTCCTCATGAGGGTTGCACGGGGTGCCAGAGCCTATCCTGGCTACAACAAAGGTGGGGTACACCCTGGACATGTTGTCAGTTCATCACCGGGCTAACGTATACAGACAATTCACTTTCAATATCACAAATACAAGTGATTTAGTTTGACCAACTCACCAACTAAGGTATTTGTCTTTAGAGAGTGGAGTCACAAGATGACAACTTGCAAACTCCACACAGACAGACACAGTACCTCCTTGCTGTGAGGCATCCGTGCTAACCCCTGCACCACTGTGCCATCGCTCTGTTTTAATACGTTATTTTAGATTGAAACCAACAAACAAATCAGCTAATCTGGAGTCTCAGGAGGGCAGCAACTTTGACAGGTAAAATCCAGTGTCTTCGAATAAAGTCCTATAACACCTTTAGTCTAAGCCATCTGAAAAATAACTTGCTTGACTTGAAGTGCAATTTTCATCCAAACTTCATGCCGTGGAGTCATACTAAAACAATACTAAATGTGCAATTCTACATCATGAAATGGATAAGAAGGTTCAAAAAGATTTTCAAACACCAAGTGGTGAAATGAGATCTTTACATATTTCATTTTTATGTGCATTATCATTATTACTGATGCATTTCATTAACATTCTGTCTACAGCTCCAGAAACATGTCGTAGTGTTTAGTATCATTTTAGAGCTTGAGGAGTCATCGAGTTGTGTATTGTCACAGACGCTCAAGGTGGCAACGTTTGCTGACAACAAACAGCAAACGCATACAACAGGCATGTCATTGATTTCAGACCCTGCCGCTACTGACTGAGCACTCATCAATACACAGTCAATACACCTCTGATTGTGGATGAAAGTTTTGTGCTCCTGAAGAGAAAACATTGATCTATAGGGACAATCATCTCAGAGGGCAAACAGGTTAGACTCCATACTAACCTGCTCTGCACCGTCTATTCAAGTCCAACGCTTATTCTGGCATTAACAAAAAAAAACACTTATTGTGTTCTATGTAAGACCTTCTGAGGTAATGACAGGAAAAAGGTCATCTCATTTTGGGACACAATGTGTTTGTCCTCATGCTCTTTTACAATGTCACACTGAGACAAAGTCACTTAAAGAACATCTGACGTCTAGTTGAATTATCCTTTCTGAGGACACAATATATGAAGACACCATACAATGGACTAGGGATGCATGTAATAATGTAATTTATAAATTGCATGTACAGTATGTATTGTGTGTCTGTCTGTCTGTCTTTCTATGGTTATATTTTAGAAGATGAACCATGTGAAAAGTGCATCTTAAATGTTATTTGCTTTCACTAATTGTTAAGGATTTTGACAGTGAATATCCTGTCGTCTTATATTTTAAAAGAGACATTAATAGTGTTTTGAAGAAGTGCCCTGTCTGTTACCTACGACCCTGATGAACATTATTTATAATGCCAAGTAAAATCCAAACACTGACCCTGTATTACTCTACGAGTTGTTTTTTGTTCTTCTAAAGCTAATGCTAAACACGCAACTGGTGGAATAAAAACATGCTTTTCCCCCTGACTAGACAACAAAAGATGATGTCTGTAAGCTACAGGGGTCGACAAAAACAACTTTATCTGTAACATAAGCTTGAATGATCTTGATTTTCACACTACTTCATGCTCCAGCTGAGTTCTGTGTGCACTGATCTGTGCCTCCATCCAGCAACAGTCACAGTTCTACCTGCACACTGCTCACATAGATAACATAGAAATGAACTATACAGACTGACCTATGGAGCTCTACTGTTAATACTAATCAAACCAGTTGATCGGGTCAATATCAGACAGGTATTTGTGTCACTCTGTTTGTTAACCCATGATGTTATTTCCTGTTTAGGATCCACATCTATTCATAGAGAGTCAGAGTTCCACCCCTTCTACTGTGCCCCATAGGACCTAACGTCAGAAAAAATATCAGCGGTGGTCAATGGCAAGAGGAAAATTATTTTTTCATCCTATTTTAATTGTGGCATCAATTACACATTATAATTTCACAAACCAAAAAAAAAGTCACAGTTTGTGGTTGGAAAAGTAAGGAAACATCTAGTTTTGTGTTTAACAGCTGAATGAACTGCATCTCTTGTCATCAACACCAGAACTTGACACAATTTATCATAATGTTCATGAGTAAGGGAAAAATTATTTTTAAAACAAAAGGTAAATAAAAAACAATTTACGTTAGTACACAACTGAGCATGAAGCAAAATGATGCCCCCCTGTAGATGAAGAGGCAGTATTTCACACCTTAAAATAATGATCTGTATAATAATAATGAACTCAAAGTATTTGAGTCAAATAAATGATTTTTTTCCCTATCTGAAGCCTAACCAGTGCCTCATTAAAGAAAGAAGTTATTGTAAACCAGCATACAGGTTTTCATGTTGAGAGTTTGGACCTGGAAATGAGTTTTACTGCACTATGATGCCAGATTTAAATGGATATTGGACTGGTGTATCTCTACTGCAAAGGGGAAAAATTAATCTGAATAGAAATGTGCCAATTTCAGAATTCATGGTCTATACCAACACCAATGATTGTTTCTGCTTCTTCAGTTTGCTTTTGTTGTTATTTATTTTATCCATGAACAATTAAAGAAATCATCAAAAACATAAAAGCCATTCATCACATTATCTTTGAATGAACACAGATTCAAACACACAAATTTATGACACAGCATGTAAATGGGTGGTTCTATGAAATTGGGTTAATTTTGGTACCTGGCACTTTGCCAGCTTTTTTAGACCCAATAATAAAAGACAAATTTTTAATAAAATATTGGGGCCAAAAATAGGACCAAAATTAGGACAGGAAAAGCTACCTTGGTGTCAGTGCATTTTATCTTGAAAACATGGCTTGAAATGGTCTTATATACCACTATAAATAGAGACACTGTTAAATGTGACAATCCTAGTGGTTTTCCTAATCCTGACCTGTGGGTTTTTAATGATTCCATTATTCCAGGTTACGCACATAACCCATCATGTTCACTACGTTACATGCGGAATCTGCCCATTTAAACACACATAAATCACAAGTGATTTTGCATCGCAGTCATTTTTGTGAAACACTCTGCCTTACATAACTGGTTCGACTCCCAAAATGTACCTGTGAGAGAATAAAAAGATATTCCAAAAAATAGTAGCGCATAATTTTCATGTCCTTTTTATCATGGTACATGCATATTCTTATCTTAAAAAATAATTAGTGCTGGGCAGCGATTAAAATTTTTAATCGCAAATTAATCATGTGGATTTCTGCGATTAATCACAATTAATCGCATAGTTATATTTGGGGGGGGCAACATCAATTCCACATTGCAGCGCTTACAAACAACGTTGGCCTTCTCAACCCCCACTATCTGAAGACATTTAAAATGAAAATGTCCATGTAAAAACCTGCTATTTTTCTCCATGTTTATGTCCCCACCAGTTTATTTCCGCTTGTGAGTGATTGACAGGAGTCTTAAGCCCACTAGTAAGTACTAATACTACTAAGCTCAATAATATGTGATGTTCAGTTGTTCAAAGCAAGCAAAAGGGGCCCTCTAGTGGTTGGAATAAATTGCACTAACATGTGTTTGTCCTTGCGATGTTCCCGTAGTCAGTTTGGACATAAGAAGGAACTAACAGACACATTTCTTTCGCTCTGTTTGTATGGCCCCAAAAATGTTTGCCTGTGAGTATTTTATGTTCAGTTGTTGTAAGAATGTATAGTATCAAATATCTCTGATGTGAACCTTTGTTGCTGGATAAAAAGATGTTGTAAGTGTCTTAAGTTAATCTGTAAATGCTAATCATTAGCGTGTCCATAGATTTTCCCATTCAAGTTAGCATCGAGCTAGCGGTCATTTCCCCATTCATTTAAATGTACTATAATGCCATGTAAATGTACTACGGCAATGAACAGAACTGAGACATATTTTGTATGTATGTTGCAGTTTTACAGTGAGTCTCAAGTAAAAGATTTGGAGAGAAGATTTGGGCTTTTCTTCAGAAACCTGTTGTCTATCTGCCGAGCTAATCGCTACATGAACCTGCATAAAGAATTAGCAACCCATCTCCGGCTGCTAGCATAAACGAATTAGCTTAAACATGTTAATAATACATTGTAATAAACACATCCTAAATAATGTCATAAACATGTTTCTAATGTACAGAGCCCTGGAAGGGACATGAAGAAAAAAAAAATTTATTGCGTTAAAACGCAATAGTTCAAAAGTATTGCATTTTAATACAATAGTTTTTGCATTATAATGCAAAAGTATTGTGTTTAAACGCAAAAGAGTTGCATTATAACGTAATAGTTTTTGCATTGGGATCTGCATTCTGGATCGGACAGGTCGGTCAGGTCTGACACACCACCCTGCCCTGTGCCCTATGCATGTGTAGTTCAGATGACCGTAACTCTTTCATTATTTGTCTGATCAGAAAAATTCCAACAGTTTCCGAAACCTGACACACTGTGCTTTATGGACATTCTTGGATCAGTGTGAAAATTTCACGGGCACCCGTCCTAGAAGCCGCAAAATAAGCCATTCTGTGACTGGGGACGCACACAGCAGACCGGATTCATGGAGCGGAGAACCAGAGTGCATAACGGAGTAGATAACGGATTAGATCTAGTGTTGGAAAATGTAGGCAAGATGGACATCCCAAGTTCCATGACCCCCCTGGAGGTTTACGGATGGATTTGTGACGGAAGGAGCGACTGATGGAGCAACCTCTGAAGAAGAAAGGTAAAGTTCACCCAGTTCCGTTTAGTGGATTTTCTACATGACTGAAGCACTCTCTGCTTTTTTCTATGTAGTTTGTACTTGTTTTACTTTATTGTATGTGTAAATTGATGCTTATACTGCATGGTGGTTTTATAGAATGAAGTATGAACCATGTAGAATATGTGTAAGTTTGTAGTATGTTGTACTTTCTGTGCGTAAAAGTGCGCATGATGCTCTACAAAATGAAAGCGCATTCGCTGATGTTCGGTGACTTTTTTTTTCCTCCATAGTGCAATTTTACCTCGTCTTGTTTGTCTAATACATTGTTCTATGTGTGTCATTTTCCCATGTGTCCACCGGAAGTTACATTCAAGGATGAAGAGGGAGAAGCCACGGTGATGCGCAAAGGCTCTGGTGATGAGAGCAGATACTGAAGACTGTCCACATCACAGACGCAGGACGGAGGCAGAGCCTCCGAGATGATCAGTCCAAATACCACAGACATTCAACACATCCACAGGATGACTGACTTTTGGTTTCAAGAGCCTATTTTCCATGTGCAGACTCTGCCATAGAAGCACTGGCTGGATGTGTGAGACCTGTGAACTGACAGAACTGTTTCTGACAGAACCATGGATGTGAAGGCACTCTGCAGCCACAGAACAGACAAATGCCCTGTTTGTGTGTGTGTGGGTAAAACACCTGTAGACTTTGGATTTTTGCCCTGTTTTTGCACAATAAAAGGCAAATACTCACACTGTTTGTTGTAAATACTTTTTATACTTTCAAAGTTCATATTTAACTTTCAAATCTTGTATCCATGTGTAGTTTCAGTGTTTTTCTCTGCTAAAACTAAAAAAAAAAACTAATTCTGTTTTTGTGTTTTTTGTCATTTTAAACTGTTATTACAGTATTAAAACAAACAGTGACTGCTATACTGAACATTCGAAGTGGTCTGCAAAAATTGACAAAAGGACTCAAAGCATATTTTCTGACCTTTTTATGGTCAAAATGAGAAAACAAGTCCAGGTGGACCATTTTAGGCTCAGGAGTATAAAGGATTTTAATACAATGGGCACATCCTCCTGTCTCATGCGCAGACCATTCACACTCGGTGCACATCCACCTGAATCCATGTGTCCACCAAAATCCCAGTTACTAGCGAGCTTCAGATACACCGACGCTAGTTGTCGTAGCCAATAAAAAGAAAAATGTTTGAGGACAGCTCGTAGGTATCCTTGTGCCGGATCCTACATCTCTCTGTTTACCACGGCGTCTTGAGGAGTACTGACAGGTTCAACCCCATTTTTATACAGCCTACCAGAGCTCCGGAGCCGCATGTGGCTCTTTCATCCCTCTGCTGCAGCTCCCTGTGGCTTTGGAAAATTAATAAGTATTTAATTTAAATGCATCTTATTTTAGTTTGTTAGTTATTTAAATGTAATTCTAAATTTGAAGATTATGGTGATATTAGGTATGGCAGGTATTATGCTTTGCTGCGTCTACATCTACATACGTCAATACTTGTTGGAGATCAGTTCAATATAAGTTACACATTGATTCAAAGCATGTTACTCATAGGTTAGAAATAAGTTTTGGACTGGTGCAAGGTTGAACCACCTTGGGGGTGGGGGGGCATGGGGGCCCACTTATCTGCCTTGGCAGAGGTCTGCACTCTCTGAGTGCTTCTAGTTTGAATATGTATCTCAAGTATCTCTTTGTTAAAATGTGAAAAACCTCAATAAAAATGAGAGCATCAAAAAAAGAAATAAGTTTTGGATACACTAGACATTATCTCAATGTATTCTGACTATGAAGCTGGAAATGATTAATGATAATTCAATTAATTTTAATGGGGAAAATTGAGTTACGAGCTGGGTCACGGAACAAATTAAACTCATAAGTTAAGGTACAAATGTATATCCGTACATCCCCATTCTACAGAATGCATTTTAGTAACTATAAAGCTGCCCTTTTGTTTTTTAATTTCATACAAAAAAAGTATTACTAATACAGTACTACTTGTGATGTGAAACCGGTAGCCCATAATAAAATGAAAACTCATTAAAAAAAACTTTGCACAGCTCTGTTGATCCATTTTAGCTTGTTTTGAGTTGTTGGTTTGGTTTCACTGAATGAAAACTGTCATCAGCTGAGTTTTTATCTGAAGAACTGGCTGTGGTTTACAATAGAAAAGGCCCCCCCAAAAAAACAGCATACAAATGCACAAAACTGCCCTTTAGATATAGAAAGTAAACAAGCGTCTGGGGAATGGAGTTGAACTTGAAACAACTAGATAAAAAAAAAATTTACTCAGTGGTATGGATACCAAAATATAGCAACAATTAGAGTGAACATTGATCTGTATATGTGCAATTAATATGCCAGACTGTTGTTTTTTGCTTGTTGCTTGCTAAGATTAATAATTAGAATGATCTTTTATGAAGCACATGTGTAGTGTTCATGGCTGGACTATAGATTAATGCTTTTCCCTTGGAGCCAAAGAGAGATTCATGTGTATAAACTCCAGGCTGCAGCATCATAAAAATTGCATCATGATAGAAAAATATAATAAAGAAAACTGACAGAGACATTTTCTGCCAAACTATCAATTTTTTTTCAATCTGTAGTCCTCAAACAATAGACCAATTTGAGGTGTATTGGAAACACTAGCTCGGTACAACTGTGTATGAAAATCGTCTGTTTCTTTCCCATTTCTCTGAAGCAATGAGATGAAAGATAATAAAGTTGAGAAAAGTTAAAGAACAAACAAAGTATATCTAAATCTAGTTAGCCTGGCAGTGGCACAGTAATTTGTATTTGCTTTATATCAATGCAGCAGCAGGCCTCCGCTGGTCCCCTTTATGTACTCTATAATTTGTGTTGTGATGGGTTTGTACACTGTGCTCCTCCAAGCGCTTCAGCTACCTGGTGCACAAACACACCTCTATTTCCTCTGTGCTCTGTTGTTTTGGTGACTTCTATTCCTCACCGAGCGGATGGAAGGGGGGTAAAGTCATTGGGACGCCTGAGGATCAGCTTAAAACCCTCACCTAAACTGTAACGCTCCAGAATGAGAATAGCTACAGATCCGGTGGTAATAACAGACTGCAGTTGGATCACATGCTTGTTTTTCAGTGCACAGATTAGTCTGGAATTATGATGATACCCAGGGGGCAGGAATCTTATTTTCTGTCCTCCTGATAAGAAAACAAGAGCAGGCGACAACCAAAAGGAAAGAGAGGGAGAAGGTGATGTGTGTGTGATTTAACATGCTGTGCCTCATGCTGCTGTGTTGGTACTCTAATTTAAGGGACTGGATCAGATAGTGTCTGACGGGTAATGTTTCAATGCTGGCTCTGACAAACACAGCTTCATGTCCTGTGGCACAATAGATCTGCTGTGCTTGCATCCATTTGGCACTTCATAAAACCATGTTTAATTATATGTGCTCTTACTTGAAAAGGTTTCTACATGTAAAATACACCTGGATAATGGAAAAGTGTTGACATAGGAATAATAGAAGATAGTGTTATTGAATAAAGTATGCAAGAAAAACTAAATCTTGAGCTACTTCATTTTTTTTGATCAGTTGGAAGAGCAGAACATGGAATAAACATCAAACAAATAATTTACCTTTTTTTTTTTTTTCCACATTTTAAGCGCTTCATAAATTGCTGGACAAGCTGTCATTTTTTTTAATAACTGTTTGTGGAGACTTGCTATTTGGCCAAGCTTAAGTTTCTGAATTTTTTAAAGAAATGTCCACAAAAGATAAGGAAAAACAATTTCACAAACCACTGAAATGTCTGATTGCAAACATTATATTGTCACCCCCTCTGTTATCTCTGACAGAACAAAGATTAATGTCTGCAAAGCTTCATCCAAGAGGATTTGATCTTCATCAAAGAAATCATAATGAGGTAAATATTTCACACCGACGTACAATTTTCAATCAAAAATCGGTTACTTATATTAATACACAGAGAAAATCACTCCTCTAAAGTTTCCACAGGCAGACTGTGTCCTCATTTACACCTGGATGTTGATGTTAAAATGTGAAATATTAAATTTCATGTTGAGCTGCAGAGCAAAACAAATAAACAGACCTTATTGTCACCGTTCATCTCTCCAACACTCTATATCCCACAGGAAAGTCATTGATTTTCCAGTTATAATCAACACCAAATTACTGAACGTCACATGATAAAGTGTTGGGGTCCGCAGGCATTTCTCCAAAATGGGTTTCTGAATCTGGTCATGTCACCATGGCAACTCCAGCTGTTTGACAAGGAAAAAGAAGTCTTCTGCATCGATTCATCTTCAAAACAGGACCTTTTTCTGTTCGAAGCTCCCTCCAAGTCCACACACGCACACACCTCTTCCCTTTGGAGAGAGGTTTTCAATGTTTGACAGCAGTGTTGTGAGGCCTGAATAACAACACTGGACCTTTGATCTGTAGAGTGCTACAAGTTTTATATTGTATAGAGAGTCTGTGAAAGTTGAAATCCCCAGAACAACATTTGCAGTTATATAGTATTTTGTACAAGTATCATCTGAAGCATTGGAACATGTTACAGACTCAAAAGCATTGATGATCTCAGACAGACCAACACGATGAACAGGCAATAAAAAATCTGAGCTCTAAATCTACACAGCGGACAAAACTACTGTATAATCTTATGAGGTTGTATTTCTTTGTAGCTGCCTTATAATGATTATACTTCTATAAAGGTTATACTTCTCGGACTTTGTGTTTTATTGATTTATCTGTTGTAATGCTTGATAGATCTTGATTGCTGCAAGGCATCCTCACCACTCATGCAGGACAAAAAAACCTGCTGTGACCCTGAAATGAAGCGTCACAGAATCTCTAGTTGTAAATGGGTGCTTCTATGAAACTGATACCTAAAAACAGGACAGAGGGGCTAAAAATTCAAACCAGATGTAGACTATGGTTATGAAGCAAGTGTTGGAAGCACTTCGGGTCTATTTTAGAAATAAATATTTACTGAGATAAAAGATAAGATATTTTTCAGATACATTTTTCTATTATTTTAATACAAAAATCTCCATGTAACATCGTAAAAAAGACACAAAAATTACATGCTGCTATGTTTTTTGAATATCCTTTTATTCTCTCACAGGTACATTTTGGAAATTGAACTAATTACGCAAGCAGAGTGTTTCACAAAAATGGCCACTTTTGCAAAATCACTTGCGATGTTTAAATGGGCAGGTTACGCATGTAACGCAAGTGGACACGATGGGTTACACATAAAACTTGGAATGAGACTGCCAATTCATGAAAAACCTGCATGTCTCGATTAGAAAAACCACTAGGATCATCAAATTTAACAGCGTGTCTTTATTTATAGAGGCATATAAGACCATTTCAAGCCATGTTTTCAAGATAAAATGCACTGACGCCTTGGTAGCGTTTCCTGTCCCGATTTTGTTCCTATTTTTGGCTCCAATATTTTATTAAAAATTCATTAATTTTGGGATGGCTCAGAGCAAGAGTATTTTTTTTTTTGGCATTTATCTGAGGTCATCATTAGGTACATCCGGGGGGGGGGGGGGGTTATGTCTAAATTTCTCTTTTATTATTGTGTCTAAAAAAGCTGGCAAAGTCCCAGGTACCAAAATTAACCCAGTTTCATAGAAGCAAAAAAATTTGTCTTTAAGAAAATCGACCCTGCATATTTTTTTTATCAGATATGGCTGTATCGAACCTACAAGTGCGACCCATGGCAACACACAACGGAAACCTACGTGTGTATCCCTGTATAAATGTCTTTCAGGACTGGCAAAGGAGGGAGGGTCGCTCATAAAAAATCTGAAACGTGCCCTGTAATCACCTGGCTCATTGTTTAATGGAGTCCATCTCAAGGTTTTGGGTCAAGATGGGTCACCATTTCCCCCGTTTATTTTGGTGAAGAAAAGGTCGGAGTGCGCTCCTCGGCCAAGCCACTGTTAATACACAGGAGATAAATTAACAGCCCCCCCGGCAGTCTTCTGGGAATAGTTTCTGCCTCACAGCACACAGCAGATTAAACCAAAGGGGAACAATATTCACAAATCAGCCAATGGTTATGAGCAAAGAGGCAACACTATCTGTCAGAGAGCTCCTGCCTGACGCCACCACCAACATAAGATTTTGCCCAACATATGATATGTGCTGTGAGGACCCCATTTTTTCCCCCTCTCATAGGACATTATGGATCCCCCTTGAAGCCGGGAGGGGTTTTATGCAACCAAATCACAACGACACATGGAACTGTTCACTTAAAAATGTATTGTTCCTACATGTACCCATTTAATTATCATACTCTTCTGCATTATATACAATCATACTCACCAAAAAACAGCAGATTTTTCTGGAAGTTATATTACTCAAAGTTTCCAGCTGTATTGCACTCCCAAACGGTATTGGGATGTTATTTTATTAAAGTGATGAAATATGGCTGTTTGTACCAGTGCTAGGGTAGTGAGATTCTACTGCTAAATTGTGTTACATGTTTTGCTGTGATAGAAAAAATGAATTATACACAAATCATCTGAAATATTTCTTCAATAAAAGACAAAAGGACAAAAGATCTAAGACACATCTGTTGAGTCATAAATAAATATGTTATGTTACTGAATCTGGAGTCTCAAAATTACATTGAGTCTTAGGCCTTTTCATCTCCTGAAAGACACAACCAAGGTCCTACAGTAGTTCTATGCCTTCGGCCTAGTTAGTTTAGCTTTGGCATTGCAATTTTGGGAGCAGAATAAAATGTCCTGCTGTCATCATCTACATGTGCTGTGTCTTGTTTTATAGACTGCTGTACATGTCAAACTATGGTCCAGTTTTTTCTGGACTCAGACAGCTTTTTTGGGACAGACTAAAGAGCAGAGACTTAGTTTATATCGTGGTCTGCAGGAAGTCTCACAGCTACAAATGTAGATTTTTGAACTGGAAGCACACAAAATCGGGACCAAACAAGGAGATACCAATCAACATATTGTTTTTATCCGTTTTAGACTGAAACTGGGCAATAAGGCAGAAGAAAAAACGAGATTTTTTTCAATGTTCAATGACTATATGATGTTATTGTTTTCTGGCTCTAAGAAGTGAAGGCAGAACATGAACTCTCATTGCTAAAGCCATATACCATATATGACAGGAGCAACACTTTCACAATTAATATACTACTAGAGGCAGTTATCCCGCTTTAATATTGAGAAGACAATGATGACACTCTTTTATCAAGCTTTTATTGAATCTGTTTTAGCTTTTTCTCTGGTGTCATGATTTGGACAGTTGTCTCTCAAAGAACAGAACTCACTTGACCAGATAATTAAGTGGTCCAGTCAACTGATTGCGGAGTTGCAGCTGAGTCTGGAGTCACAATGCACCAGACAGCTACAGCGAATAGCTCAGTCCATCTTAAGAGATGACTCCCATCCCCTTGTGAGTGAGTTCCAGTCAATGCCTTTGGGGAGAAGACTAATGCCATGTTTCCACTACATGGAACTGGCTCGACTCGGCTCGACTCAACTCGGGTACCAGGTACTATTCCTGGAGACCGTTTCCGTTATAGGATACTACCAACTTTAGAGTACCTGGACGTCATAGTGATGCTGCACGTAACTTCTGTGACATCTGCTCAGAGAGTTGCTGATAAACTTGCTTGTTGCGTGTTGTCCTGTCAAGTTCACGCTGAATTTTGTCATCAGCCACCAAGGACAGAAAGGCCTGAATCTCTTTGCTCAACCACAGTGTAGTATTGCAGGCTGCCATCATGTTAACCTACCGGTATATTCACTGAAAACTTCCAGATCTGTTTTTTTAACTTGGCGGGTTGCACATTGATGACACAATGATGCAGAGACAACTCTCTGACCAATCAGTGGTCTGCAGTGTTTACACTTCATGTTTTTGTATCTTTTCCCCTGTTTTGGAACTTCAGTGGAGTAGAGATCAAAAAACCAGTACCGGATACCAGATTCCAGGTTCTTTTACAAAATGGAAATGCAAAAAGGTCGAGTTGTTCGAGTCGAGCCAGTACCATGTAGTGGAAACGCAGCATTAAGGTCGCAAGGTCAAAGACTACATGCTATAGGAATAGCTTTATTTCCCCACTGCTGCTTCTCTCTTAAATAAGCCATCATGCACTTTTCAACCTTTTATTGGAATTTACCAGTTATTTATTTGTATTTATTACTTTTTAACAGGCCTTTGTGCACTTTTTAACTTTCTACTGAAGTTTATCATTTGTTTCTATTTATTACACTTTGACATTTTCTTGTCAGGTTAATGCTGCTGTTTGTTTTTTAAATAAGTGCACTTCTATTCTAAACTTTTTAAATTTTTACTGAAGTCTTCTAGGGACGATGGTTTGACATTCTCTTTGTCCTGGTATTTTAATTTATTTAATCTTTTATCTTTATCTGAGTCCGGATCAGTGAGCTTCTGTGAGTACTTGCCCATGTGTATTTGTTATTGTCCTCTGTGTCTATGTTTTGTTTTGCCTTTTGTTACCTCCGCCAAGGAGGTTATGTTTTTGCCGGCGTTGGTTTGTTTGTCTGTCTGTTTGTCCGTGTGCAAGATAACTCAAAAAGTTATGGACGGATTTGGATGAAAATTTCAGGAAATGTTGATACTGGCACAAGGAACAAGTGCTTTTCTAGTTTTTGTAATGTTTTGTAATTTCATTTTCTTTTCTTTCTTTTTTCTTTCTTTTTTTTTTGAGCAATTAATCACTCCGGAAGAATATCAGTTTTGTGAGTATGGCATTTTTCAAGATTTTCAGAATGCAGGAACCTTGATTAATTAACTTATGTTAATGTCCTATTTTAGTACTGTGATATAATTTATATGCATTCTCTTGTGTCTCTCATTCTGCTCTTAGGCTCATAATGGGAGCAGTCTTATGGAAGTGATGGCCATGTGGAACATTATTATTATTAGTAGTAGTAGTAGTAGTAGTAGTATTCTAGTTGTTGTTAGTATAAAAATTAACAATCAGTATTTTATAAAACACTGCAATTGTTATAAAACTGTGCCAAACTACTGCTAACTGCTTTATAGCAACCATGACCACATTTAACCTATTGTAAACGAGCTTTTGTTTACTGGTTTACTTGCTTTGGCTCAGCTATTTTCCCCCTTTTATAATGAACTTCATTATATGGTACATTTGCTATATATAATGCACTGAACCCTGGTCATTAAACGCACAACAGTAGTACACTATAAAGCTCCCTGGATGCTTCTATAGAGTAGCATCCTTGCCCCTGTCCTCACCCTGTTCCGCTCCTCATATCATAAAACTGCTGTTAGCTAATACTGTGTGCTTAATTCCTCGTTGTGGAGCTCACCTCAGGGTGGCCCTGCCAAACTCCTCCTGTAGGAGATTTACAGTCGGCCATTTTGTGGACTAATTGCCCAGTCCTAGTGCAGGGAGGTCAGCCGTATAGCCAACATAGAGAGCCAGCTTGCACACCTGCTACAAGCCAAGCTAAGCAGAGGGCAAACTCCTCAAACAGCAGGACACACCACAGCACACCAGGAGTCTCCTTGAGCTGTCTTGAATATCTGTCAGATGTAATCGCCTGCACAACAGTTCATTGTTTGGAGATAAACAAGTGCCAAATCATTTTTCTCTCGGACTGTATGTTGCCGGAACATAAATCAACGTCAGATAAGAGGCGGATGTGTGATAGTGGAGATAGATCTGCAGCTTGCTCTCACCGATATGGATCTAATCTCTTCACTTCGGATCATATTTGTGATTCATCTTCTCCTACTCCATCCATATCATCAGCGTCCTGTCGTCCTACATAACCCCGTACTAATCTCCTAATGACTGAATGGAGAAGACTGATGCTACGTAAACAGTACAGCCGGCCTGAGGTGGACAAAGGATGATTCAGTGCTGCTATTTTATGACTCCCCCCACATTAACATTTCCAGCGATTATTAGACGTGGTCGTCCACCTCATTGACTCCTCTTACCGGTGCTGAAGAGTTATCAGATCAGTCTACTCCTCACCATTTACTCCACAGACTGGAGTGGCTGTGGAGATTAACAGACAGCTAAGCACAGTTTTGCCTTTGTCTGGTCATTTTTAACAGCTCTTAATGACTATCTATTAAAGGCGAGTACAGACTCCATGCTATTTTGAGCACTCTCCCTTTATTAGCATCAGCTGACACCCCCATCATTCAGTGGTTGCCTTGACTTTATCACCCCCGGTGACCCTTCCATCTATCTAATTAACCACAATTTACTAATCACATAGGCCACTTTCCCAGAGCTGCACGCCCTCCATCAGTGAGCAGGGACAAAAGCTTGTTAACTGGGCATCCCCCCATTACCCCTGAGAGGTAGAAAAGAAGGATTCTTCAGGTCAATTTGGAATCAAGAGCCATAAGATATGCAAAGGTGCTGCCAACATGCAATCTAGGCAGGTACAGTGTAATGGCACCATGCCAAAGACACAACAATATAAAATAAAACTCAGTGGTGAAAATAGGCATTCTGCTTTCCCCAGGCACAAAACGAGAAGTATTATATAAATCGCAGGCTGGAAAGTTTGTCGAGAGCTACAACCTGCATCGTGTGAGGGGGGGCCAATTTCAGGTTTCATTTTACAAGAGGAGGTGGAGAAAATCAATAGACTGAATGCTGGCTTATTGCCAACTTGCTGAGGGAAAAATGAGAAGATAACCAAAAGCAGCAGGTTGTTTTTTCCTCGCTCGCATCACACTCACAGCCCAGGATATTACATCACAAACACAACAACATGGTACAGTCGACCAGCATGCCAACATTCACACATTCATAGAGTAAGGAGTGGAAAAAAGGCTCATAGCAGTGAAACGATATCCGACAAATAGCACTTTTGCCTCATTTTAGAGAATCAAGTGTTTGTTGCAATCATATTTTGTCATTTTAAAGACACTTTTAATGTTGATTAGATTACATATGAAACATTCAAGCTACTACTTCTGAAATGCTAATCTGTTATATGTAAATAAAAGTTTTGATGAATCATTAATCATATTATTAATTCACTCCCACATTTTGATTAATTCATTCCCACATTTTATTAATTCGTTGCCATGCTTTGATTAATTCATGGGCCACGATAAGTGTACCATGCAGACAGACGTCCAGCTCAACACACCAGTTTTTCTTTCTCCCAAATGCATGAAATGCATTACATCTGCTTCACATTCTGAAAGATATTCACAGTCTAACTTTTCAGATCAATATCTCATCTGTGAAACATTGTTAAAACACAAACACCGCATTCCAACAAGCTAAACCTAATGTTCAATCAAACGAGATGTCCTTGATGGCCAGGGACTGTCTGCAAAGCGTAACACTGCAAGGAAAAACTACAATAAAACATACACAGTGTAGAATACACAACGCAATCTCCAAAAATCAGGTTGCATAGAAATTCATCTCCTGTTAGTTGTACTATAATAGCAAGATTTTCTACTGAATTAGAGCAGGAGATAAGTATTGTTGTTGTGTTGTATGAGTTACTGATCCTGGAAATCTAGCCTGAGAATATTGTTCCAAATCTGAAGAAGGTGAGGTGCTGTTCATGCTTCAGAGACAAAGACTGGTCTATGTAGATACACTAATCTCATGCCCATAAATTAATAAAATAAGGGAACAAACTGTATCTCTTTCCTGTGAATGAATAAAAGGTGACCATGATATTTTTCCCTATCTATGGCTTTGGCGATCTATGTTTTGTTGCACTGTGATACTGAGCATTGCAATGAAAATAATAAGGTAAAATGATAAGGTAATGACTAATAAAAATAATTATTATTTGCTGCCCTAGAAGCAGGTGCAATGTATCATCAAATATTCCATTACAATTAGAAATGTTGCCTTTTTCCATTCTCAAATTAAGAATGTGTTTTTTAAATGTGTTTCCGTAGTTCAGTGATTCAGACATTAGTGAGTGAGACCGTAACCCTGTACAGCTGCTCATGTCAGTGATGGGCATCAATAACCGGCGCCAGGCCTGTGGTTTGTAATTGCGTTGGAAGGGTCAGTGTGGGGTCAACAGGGCATTCCCCGGCCTGTCTAATGAAGGGAACACAACTCTCCCTCACACCAATGCCCTGCACAGCAATCTCCAATCCCAGGCCCCATTGCACGTGTCCATCACAGCCTCGGTAATAGATGTGCGGCACTCCCTTGCACTGGCAGAAAGCCTCAGAGCAATCAAAATATACATCACTTTAGCCAGGGAGACGATGTTCTGGCTAATGCACTGATTCATACAGGATTTGTTGACAACCACCAGACTAGAGATACGAATTCTTCATAACACACAACAGGGCTGGACAATGTACTGTATTTCTTAATTACTTATTGTCTTGTTCACTTGTTCAAACATCCCAATAAATTCTCATCAAAATCATTTAATAAATTGCTAAAATTTCATGCAACTGACATGATAACAAGTACAAAAACTTGAAGATACTAGTAAAGACATGCGACCAATCGCTCAAACCAGTTCTGATCTTAATGCACCATCCACATGAATGCTGGCATTTTCCAAAACAGATTTTTTTTTTTTCTCTACATTTGGGCCTCTCTTCCAAATGGCATTTTAGCTCATAAAGCCTGAGATTTAAAAAAAACCATTTTATTTAACTCAGTTATTATTGAGAGATGGACTGGACTGTACCAGTGTACTAGTGCAAAATCCATTTAATATTAAGACCTGAGCAACACATTAAATAAAATAATTTTATAACTTAACTTGTTTTTGCTGCCCAACTTGATGGTTTGTGTGTCTGCTAGATGCAATATAGTTTGTAGTATTCACAGTTTAAAGTCTGCCAGAGATAATGGTTTATCTGAGCATTTGTACTGTGTATAGGTGTTTTTGCTTAGGCATGTGGACAAAGATATTTTGGATTGGACAGATTTTTAAAACATTATTTTATATATACAGTACATGGAGACAGACAATGCTCATTTATGAAAATTTCTGTATTAGTGTGGACAAGGCATAAATATGGACATTTTAAAGCTGATCAAATCATTTTTAAAATACATATAAAGACTCACATGACTACATTCAGTGTGAAATTCAAGATGTGACAAAAAGGAAATGAGACTGTGCCAGCCATGCTCATGACTCAATACCTATTGGTTAACCGCTTATTTCATTGTGTTGTGCAACTTCTCACCAATAGTCTGCTATAATATTGTTCACTTATCTCACTTCATTCTTCTTTTTGAGGCTTTTGTGTAACATAGTGTTGTTAGGCCTTGTCACACAACTTCTGTGTTGAACAGTGATAACAAACATGGAGCAAAGAATTAATTTGAAATCCCTCGTTAAGTTGGGGAGGAGCCCAACAGAGTGTCTCAAAATCTCCGTGAGGCTTACGGAGAAGATGCAATGTCACAGCTGTGAGTCTTTGAGTGGCACAAATGCTTCAAGAGAGGCCACGAGGAGGTGGACGATGACCCCAAGTCAGGACGGCCTTCCACAACGAAGATGGATGAGAACATTGAGAGAGTGAAGCAGCTGGTGCAAAGTGATCACAGACTGACAGCAAGGATGATGGTGGAACAGCTCAGCCTGAACAGGGAGTCAGTGCGTACCATCTTGGTGGAGGATCTGGGGACTCGAAAGGTGTGTGCCAAGATGGCACACCAGTTCCTGGCCAACAAGCAGATCACAGCTCTCGACCACCCTTGCACCGTGTGACTTCTGGCTTTTCCCAAGGCTGAAGAATGTGCTCAAAGGAGCTCATTTTGTCTCTGCAGAAGAGATCAAGACCATAGTGACAAGTGAGCTGAAGGACATCAAGGTGGAGGACTTTCCCAAGTCCTTCAGTGGGTGGCAGAATCGATTGCAGAAGTGCATTAACTCTGGGGGGGATTACTTTGAGGGGGACAATGAGTAATTTCTCTGTGGATTCTGCAATAAAAAATTTATGACAAAAGTCTCATTCCTTTTTTGTCGTATGTCATTAGTGGTCAATGAGAAGTCTTTTCCATCCTAGTAGGTTGGCCTCAGGTATTTAGTGCATTTGACCTTTTTTCATCTTTTGTACGTTTTTTGGGATTTTTTTGTTTGTTTGTTTTTTCAGCATAATTTGTCCAAAATATGGTGTGCATCATTTTCTCTAGCATGGAGTGACATTTAGAAAAACTAATGTCTGATATACCTATTTGTCCACTATCTGCCAACACAAAGCTCTACCTCACTGGTTAATACAATGAGAATATAGCAGATCAAACACCAGATGAAGATCAGACCAGAGCTAAATGGAAACAAGATACTGGATCTATGAAATATCAACTTTATGATACTAACATGTCACTTTTACAATGTTTTGCATAATACTTTTGCAGTGTTTTGCATTAATAATGAATATTAAAAAAAAAAAAAAAAAAATTGGCATGCAGTTCCAAAACAGTACATAAAACTTCATCAGGTGGCCTACAGCATCCTGATTTTGAGTTCTTGTCTTGGTGTCCTTCATACCCCTATATCTGGATCGCTGTTTCTTATCTCTGTCCTTTGGCCTATCAATAATGTCACAAAATTGGCCCAAACAGTTATTAAAAAAAAAAAAAAAAAATCATTCACAGATCAATTTCCTCAATTTTGAAATGAAAGAAACTTTATTCATGGATAATGTAAATGTCCAAGTGCTTGGGAGGATGCCTCATATTTACATGTGTAAAATATTATGTTTATTATTATTAATATCATTATTATCATTGCTCTTCTGCAGAAAAAGACTTCATAAACAGGTGTTTTGTACAACAACTGAAAAATAATATTTCACTAAAATTGTTGTTTACATGCAGCCATACATTAAAAATAGAGTTTTTCAGAGTTTCCCCACTGGTAGTAAATGTTTTGCTTTAGGAACATCACATCCCTTTTTCATGTTCTTAAAATGGTCAGCTTTTCGATACTCATATCCATCATAAACAGCCGAGATTCTCTTGCATAATGTTTTAAAGTTTTGTTTTGTTTTTTCACCAGGAATGTGGACTTTTTAGAATACATATTCACCAGAGAGTATTTTTTCCTCTACTCCAGCAGATTGTAAACATAGAGAATCACCACGTAAGAATTTACATGTACTTTGAATAATATCAGTATATCCTACAAGTCTCAGTTGTAAAATGTTCCATTTGGTAAAGGACCTGTCCACACTAACATGGATGTCTTTCTAAGCAGTCATTTTCTTCCTCCATCCCTGCTTTACAAAACAACTCTGTCAACATGACAACACAAAAACAGCTCCAAACTGGTCCAAACACTCAGACAAACCACAGTTAGTGTTCTTCAACCTGTAGACACCGTAGATAATGCTGGACGTAGCAGACACAGAGGTTTTAATCTGTCATGAAGGTGAAGCAGCAACAACAAGTTCACTTCTAAACTTGAGTTACCTTAAGTGTTGGTTGGGGTTATTGACATGTGGACTGGATTTGATGTTTCAGGTGCAGCTTTATTTCACAAAGCAACAACAGACATAAACAATATTTCCATTTTCCCTGTTCATAAAGATACACAGAAACCAGAATTTTAAAAACCTTCACTTTGGGAAGCATGTTAAAGAATCTTTTGTGAACTAAAAAGCTGTTTACGTGTGGGCGAGAAGCCCACATGTAAACAAGAAGCTAGCTAACCCTAACCTTAACCCAGACATAGGAAAAAATACCAGTTTTTCAAAATATCCACATTAACTTATAAAGACCCAAAAATCTATCAACTATTAAAATCATTAACTCTTCTAAAATGTTTAATACCTGGTGATCCTCTAATTCTCTCAATACGTGTAAATAATTGACGTAAAATGCAGTTTGTCATCTTTTCATGGTCATCAGATATAACCCATTTGGATGTTCAGAGACTATGGAGTGAATGTGGAAACACCGTCATCTTCTACAACACTGATTCAACAGTAAAACCCATGGACTTCGATGAATGACAGGGCATGGAGATGCTTATTTTATGTTTAGTTAATGTAAAAATGTATCTTTTTCTTCAGTTTTGTCTTTTTTGGATATAATAACCCTCAACTTTAATCTGAGTTTTAATGAAAATCTACATACTCAGTAAATTAAATAGGAAAATACCAAAGGTGGGTAATCCTAGGCTCATCAAGTCAAAGTTCTACATTGTTTTGGTTCCTACTTGTTCACTTTAAACAGGTGATTACACTAATTATCCCATCTAACTGGATGAGGAGTTGCGCTCATTCAAATGGGCTGGTTCAGTGAACAGGTTGGAACCAATACATGGCAGGACTGTGACTTGATGAACCTGGGATTACCCACTTCTGGAAAACACCATATTTTCACTTAAAAATGCAAAATACTGAGGATAATATTAGAATAAATGGTGATCAATCACTTAAGAAATCTTAGAAATAGAGAGAAAATTCATGTTGAAACTGCCATAAAAGCAGCACTAGGTCATTATGAGTTAATGTGGACGGGGGCATCGGTATCAAAATGCAATATGACACCTGTCAAACTCAGAATAATGGTGGAATATTAGCATGCATGTAAATGTATTTTTGTAAGGATGTTATTTCTTAAAACTATATTTTCCTTAGGTGAACACTTGACAAAATCCTCAACCATCATGTCTACCACCCACCCAGCTCCATCTCAGTGATGTATCGCAGGTCATCCATCACCATTGGCCGGTGTGAGGCAAGGGAGGCCCCAATACACCCACATGTCAGATAAAACCCAAGGGCAGGCGAGGCTGTCTTTGAACTCTTAAGTGGAGGTAACAGAGCTCATATTGGTATGATTGGATTAGACTTGAAATGCCTTCAGCAGGGAAATGAAGCTACAAAGCCTATTTTGTCTATCTGAGTCTGGCTCATCATGACCTGAAATATAATGAGATGGAGAAAAAGAACTGGAGTTTTGTCATGCTAGGAAACTCACAGTAATGAGTTTGTTAGATGGTGAATTAATTGCAAGATAAGTAACAAGAAACTTAAAAAAAAAAAAAGGTTGTGCTCTTTCAATGTCTGGACTCAATTTTCGTTTGCCTCCGACTGAAGAACCAATAGATTAAGGCCGGAGTCAAGCTGGAATTGAATTAGCTGAAAGTGAATGGCTTTGGTTACATGAAGAACAAGCTGTGTCCAATCAGTGTCTCTTCTCCCAGTAAGACGCTCCAAAACATCAGTCAATTACATTTTGTTTGAATAGCTGGAGACTGAAACACACCGCGGAGGCAAAAACAACAAATGAGGGTAAACTGAGAGGACGATGGAGAGACTAAATGTGCAAGAAAGAGACTGAAGATAAATGGGGAGTAAGGAGATGGAAAGGGGAGGGGAGATGGAGGGTGCACAGAAAGACAGTGAAAAAGAATTACAGAGAATATTTGAGAGAAATATGGCGAGACATGTCAGCAAGCAGCCTAAGACATCAGCATTGTGTAAAAATAACCTGTCCAATTATGAAGAGAGACCGTTCGCCTTTCTATACGGGATGCTTTACTGTAAACAAACCCCTACCATCCCCATCTGGACCCCCTCTCTCCTCTCATACATACGCACACCTTCCGTATATATTTAGATGCAGTCATATATTGCTTCTGATAATGTGATTCCAGAAAATAGATTGGAATTGTTCACTGTCTTTTATAAAGATGGATTGTTCTGTCAATATCCCATGGCTGACTAGAGTTAGCGCACCATGCAGCATATGACTTTCCATACTCCTGCAAAAATGGTGTTTAATGCTTCCTTGAGAATGTATGGCTCCTGCTGTTTCCATTATCCATTTAACAGCCTCTAAAAGGAGGATTTATTTCTGTAAATTAGCTCCTGTATAACACGACTGTATCATGGATCATAAACTCTAAGTCAATACAGAATGGGGATACTGTGGTTAGAGGGAGAAAATACTGAACTGACCCCTTCTACTGCCGCTTGAACATTATCCAGCAGGCCCAACTGGGGCGGAGGCAGCTGTTCCTGGTAGAACTTCATCTTTTTCTTCCTCCCACTACAAGGTGTCCCACAGTAGCCATTTGCTCATCAGCTTATTACTTTCAATAGGTGCTGTAGTAATTGGCTATTTCACACATGTAAGGGTTGAGCTGGCAGAGGGTAAAGGCCAGGCAACCAGGCTGTCAGTGTCCTGTACCACAGTCATCCATCAATTATTATCAGGCACGAGGAAAGCCACTGCGGCCCTGAGCCGGCAGTTTGTCACTCCTCATCCAGGTTAATCCATTAACATGTGTGAGTTTCAGCATTATAGATGGACTTTAAAGCATTTTGTGTTTTTACATCATAGCTTTAACAAACAGCAAGACAACCTTCTGTCAGTCACCTAGAACAGCACACTAATATTTTGACCTTTCCAATTTGCAATAATTGATTTTTTTCAAATAAAAGTACCATCTTTACTAAAGAATCCGTAACCATGAAGCCCAATTTACAATGTCTCATGTTCTGTGTTTTGAACATCCTCAGACAATAACAACACTACATAGATGTATTGAACTTTATCAGGCTTTGATGTACTTTAATTACATAGCCCAAATTAGTTGTCTACTCTCTAAAGTCATATCTCCAACACACAAGACTAGTACCTCTGAAATTAAAGCAAAGATGAGGAAACTAAGCAAATAATTTAGAAAAACAGATGGATTGCAATTGTTGTCTTAGCCTACAGAATCAGGGGAGTAGCTGGTTGGCAGGTTTTCTAACTGTGCTAAAACACAGCCTGTTCCTGGACACACATAAAATGGTTCATCTGGAGATGAAGGAACATTATTTATCTCTTCTTTATCTGTTTTTATCTCATTCACATTCACTGTGAGGCTGATTTACATGCAGCAGCTTCAGACAATGTGCAAACTGCACTGGGTATTGCTAAAAACTAACCAGTGTCTATACAGTTAAAATGCAGTCCCTGGGTATTACTCCAATGCAACTTTGACTCATTAATTCAGCCATATAATTTGCTGACATTCTACTTTTAAAAGCCTTATTTTTTCCTATAGGGTCTTAATGCTGCAAAGTAGCACACCTCTGCATGCATCTTTATATTCATAAAAGCCAATGAATCACTCTTTTTGCTCCTGTCATCTCTCCTCCTCTCTCTGCTGTAAAAACTGGGGGTGAAGATAAAGGAGGGCAGGCTGATGGTTGGTTGGCTAGTTGGCTGGCTGGGTCCCTGCTGACAGGTTGTGATAGGTGTCATCTATCACCTATGAAAAGGCCTGAGGGCTCACCACACCAATCACACTAGTGCCAGATGTTACAGCCAAAGCACTGCACACATACAGACGCACACACAAACATAAATCACACACAAACAAACAAGCTGACACTCAAACACATGCAGAAAGATGCCATTGTTATTCACAGCAAAAACCATATGCATACACTGATGCATGAACAAAAGCACATACATTTCATTTTTCCTCTCAAAAAGACATGGAGGCAGAGTTTGTATAGGGAAACCAATTATATCTAAATTCCAGAAATTGTCCTCGAGACTTAGCCTACATGGTACAACAGAACTGGTAGAGATCAAAATAGCCAATTTTGCATTCACCCCACCCCTTATGCAAAATATGGTGGTGGGAAACAAAGCGCAGGGACTTCACCATCAAGTTATCACCACAGACAAAGAAGGAAAGCCCCCCTACTGTCTCTGTCGGACTTGTGCAGACAAAAGGGAAGGCCACCTCACCGCATGAGCAATTACAGCAACAACTTCACATGTCGCTCTATCCCCCGAGGGGCCAGACATTATGAGCCCACCTGTCAAGTACCCACATGCCGTACCACAGTTTCACCGAATGCACACAAAGGCAGTAACTCTCAATTAGACTGTGGAAAAGGAGAATTTGGAGCGAACACTGACACCAAACCTTTACAAAAAATTGAGTCTAATTAAAGGGCAGGGATGAAAACAAAACTAGAAACTTAAACCTTGATGTGCTGAAGCTGTCTTGAGGTTAGCAGGGTCTAAACACTTTTAATTAGTTGGATGATGCATGCAACACACACTGGCGTGCACAAATACACATTGATTATGATTAAGATTGCTTTCCCCATGCTATGCTTTCCAACGAAGTCATCCAATTACTGACTGGAAATGGCCGTATTAAAATATCTAATAACCCTCTGAAAAACATCTCACCCCTAATGTGATGCATTGCTGTGGCTACACCGCCACGTATTGAAAATATGATTTATTCACTTTTTAATCTGCAGCATTCGACGTGTGAGCTTGCATTTGGTTTTAGCGAGGCTGAACCATTTTCCAGTTCTCCGTGTTATTTCTGCCGGTGTGATTCCGAGCAGTGTGGAGCAAGAGTGTTGGAGGGGAAGGGACGGTGTAGGGGTAATGAACCTCTTCGTGCTGTGCAGCCCTAGCATGTATGAGAGGTATGAAGGGCAATCCCATGACTGCCTCTACATCACACTCTGGGGTATGTAGAGAGTAAGCCAGCTGTAGAAATGCTAATGTTGATTTGTCAAGATGGACTGTGATGATTGTATTAGCCTGGGCTTCGGTCTTTTCTGCCAGTGATTTATGTAACATAACAGCCACACGATACAAAAACGAACAAATTAATAGTGTGAAAGAATGTAATGGAACTGAAGTGTTAAATTATCAGGAATTATGTTGGCATTGAAATAATGTATGTTATGGCTGCAGGTTGGGTGTAACTTAAAATATCCGCTGTAATAATTCAACATTTTCACAGAGATGTTAAAAGGCCTTTTTTTGATTATCCACTTATTAACACAAGTTACAGCCTCTTCATTGTGGGAGTGAGACAAATCCCCCGGCACAGAGAAAGACAGAGCTCAATAATGATGTCTGCTCGCCATTGTGGTGACAAAATAAATTTCAATTACAGCCATGTGAAATTGGATTTCCTTAGAGCATTAGGGGATTGAGAATCGTTGAACGGTTTCACGCCTTTGCTTTTTCTTCTAGATTGCAGCTCTTCTGGGTCACAGGACCCCCAGCTTGTTGTCCGGCTTTACCACTGGCTTTACTATCAGTCTTATGAAATCAATAAGTCACTTTGGACAGATGTGTTTTCACTGGTAACAGTACACACCAAATTAATACACATGATTACAAGCCACAGCCACTTTTCTCCTGCACCTGGTCATCTTCCACGCCACCGAGAGCCTCTTGACAGCCATTTTCTGTCCTGTCCTGTCTTGTTCCCTGATCAATACCATTATCACAGTAAATAAAATTTGTGAGATCAATAGACATGTTAGAGATTTATTATAGGTCTGATGATGTGTGGATGATGGTGTGAAGCATTTACTATAACTACTGTCTGACACTTTACTGAATTAAAACAATCATTCAGTGTTTACTTTTTAAGGTTGTAAAAAATGTAATCAGTGACGATTTCTGTTGAAGAGATGTTCAGGTTATTTGAAATGGGAATGTATAAGGTGCAGATGTTTTACATTTTGGGGGGTAGTAATTTTATTCATCCATTTAACAAAACATGATATATGCATACATACAGTTTGGATTTCTATATTAAACATGGGTGAAAAGGTGTAGGCAGAAGCAACAGCTTGTTTATGCTTACCCTATTTACAAAAAGGAAAGCTGCAGAAACAAAACAAGATAAAAAAAAAAAAATGGCATAGTTTTAAACAATAATATAGATAAACAAATAATATAATCTAAGCAAAGTCTTAGATTCATACTGATAATTGGCTTAGTTTATCCTGATATTTTATATTGATTGAAAACCTTAGATTTAAACATCCTTTTAAATGTGGTGACTGATGTGCATGTCTTGAATTCTTTATCAAGGCTGTTCCATAATTTTACTCCAAATACAGATATACATTTGCCTTTTGGGTTGGTCCTTGCCTTTGTTTTCTTGAACATACAGGTCCTCCTAAGATTTTTTTAAAAAGTATCGGTAACAATATAACATGGCAGCAATAGTGATAGATTACTGCTATTGGAATTCCAAAAATGACATCTTAGTCACTTAAAGCTGCAGTTTTTGATAATTTTTTTGACATCACTGAACAAAAAAAGCTATAGTTACCATTCAGCATACTATAATTTAACTGGTCTGATGGTAAATAACAATTCAACATACCTTTATAGACTGTGTTTTCAGGTTGTTGAAAATCTACCCCACAATGCAGATTTTGACTCATCACAGGTGTTTTCAGGTAGGTGTGAGGTCAAATACATGATTGACAGCTGCCATTTCAGACATCCGTTCAGATTTCAGGATGGGATTTCATGGCTCAACATATAAGCCGAAGTGACTTCCTTTTACACGGCAGCATGAAACGGCATAAGCTCATGTATGCTCTAGATTTAGTCTTTTGATTTGGAACAACAGGAGAGAGTTGCAGAAATATTACGTATATTTTCAATATTTTGGTGTTTGTTTGTTTTTTCCATGATTTCAGCTCCACCAGCTTTAGAAAAGACCAAGAGAGGACCATCTGATAACCAGTAGTGAAGTTATAGTATCCTACATATTGCACACCCTTTAACTGACTATGTATTTTATTGGGTGAGCCTTTTTTAAGTTCTTAAAATTTTTCAAAAATTCGACCGTACAATCTGCCGTCAACTGCAGGTAATACAGTGACTGACTATGGATAAGTACCTCAACCCCACTTCATAACAAAACATGCCATCACCAGACTTGTATATAGGGTGGTCACTCAAGTATTAATTTTAGAGGAGTCCATCTGGAGCAGTTCACCTCAGGGTTAATTTCAACTACATCTGACCCTCTTATCTAGTGACGCATGACCCTGGCCTCTGGGTTCTTCCCAAAACTGAACAATACACAAGCTAAAACAGTACAGCTTTGTACAATACACCTTTCCACTTCTATCTTTATCTTTGTCGTATTCTTTTCTGGAAAAAAGATTCACCCACATTTCAGATGACATTTCCTTCTAAAGAGTCTTATTCTGCAGTCTGCTGCACAGTTTCACTGTTGAATGGTTTCACTGAATGAACCTAAATGCGCCAGGCTTCACTGACAGACTCATTTTCACAACAGGCAATAACGATAAGAAATTCCCCATTTGAGACTTCGTAAAATCAGATGGTATATACCATGCAGCTTGTGGATCACCCCTCTTGAAGCCAGGCATTACTGTCAACAGAGACACACTCAGCGCTGTTAAAACATTCATCAGCTTTGGCAGAAACACTCCCAGATAAGTGAACGCTGATGAGGAAGTGGATCAGTGTTTCTTTTGGCAGACTCAATGCAAACATCTGTGATATGCACAGGCCTGTATTTCACTATGTAGCTAAAGATATATTAAACTACCCTCTCAATGTAGTTGAACCACATCAGTCTGTGTACTAGGAGATGCAGAAATGGAAAGCTAATCAGTGTTGTTCAAGTTACTTCCAAACTGTAATACATTACGGATTACTTCTTACTGTTATTTAGAAGTAATTCCTTACCTTACAATTACTGTCTCAGAACTGTAATGTGTTACATGACTCCTGTATTACTTTTGAGTTACATACAGACTCTCGTCATAAATGGCGCATGCCCCCCTTCCAATACAAGAGATAGAACAGCCTTGGGACACATAAATTTGCACCCAGAAGTACATGTGGATGGATAGCTCAGTAAGCAACGCTACGGCCTACAATGTTCAAATCGCAGAAGGAACACTTGCAGTTTTTTCAAGATTATACATGTTCAAACAAGGGACGCGGTGCTGAGGATGCCGGTAGATAAATCCGCAATCGATAAAGAATTCTAACTAATCATAGAAACGTTAGCTGACCTTGTCATTGCTGATCACAGGGATCATGCTAACTAGCTTCTTGAAAGCAGGGTTAAGGTTAGTAAAGAGCACACGTCCATGTGATCAGTGTACTGTCTTCTGCCATCTTCACCCATCGGCCAAACACCAACTGGAAACAGAACTTTCCTGACGCATTTTTTATTCCTTAAGGTCTCACGGGGGTGCTGTTTTTGTTTTTTTATTCATATGAGCAATTAAATTATGGACAAAAAGTGTGTAGTAACACAAACGCTACTGAATATGTAGCGAGTGAAATATTACTGAAAATTGATTAGTAATGCCTTACACAACTGCATTATGGCAAAAAAGTAATCAGTTACTATAATGAATTACTTTTGTAATATTTTACTCCCAACACTGAAGATAAAATAGTTTACATGGAGCTGCTCACATGTCAAGATGCACATATTTAAATGCAGGTAAGGGAAAAGAAAGCATGAGTTCAGTTTCCCAATCACAACTGATAATTAGTAAACACATATGACTACATGTGTCTTAAATGGAATTACATCTGGTAAATACCATTTTCATCGTATAGCTGCCACCAACAACCGAGCCCCTCGATGCCTTACTCTTGCGCTCTCAAACAAACACATCAACAACAGACCTGTCTGCTAATATCCCCTTCTGTTCATGCACATGCTGAAACAATGAAACATGATCATGCCTATGACTGGCCAAATTTGTCTGGAGCTCAAGAATGATTGGTAAGATGAACATCACTGGGCAAGTTTGTCCAAAACTGATAAGCAAAACGCATATGTAAAACTATTTAGATTTATAACATGCCAATCATTTTTCTAGGAAAATTAAAAGCTGACGGTAAAAAGGACCCTGTGCAAGAAAACTGGATGTTTCATGGAAAAAAAAAAAAAAACATCTTAATTTGGACAGGTTTTCTATGACAGGACACAATTTTAACCAGAAAACTGTCGATCCAAGAATTACAATTCCAACACTACCTCAAATAAAACTTGAAATGGTCTCTAAGAAGTCTGGAAATTGTAGTTTTAATACTAGTGAGGCAGGAGTGATGGCAGAGGCAATGAGTAACCAAGAAAACTAGAGAGAACTTTCTAATGTCAAAATTCAGGCACAATATTCAGTCTGAGCAGTTAATGCTTAAATGTAATTTTAATTTTAGTTTAAAAAAAAATACAAATAAAAATAAAAACACCATCAGCCTCTCCTACCACTCTGATATGGCCAATTTCTTTTTGACAAAACCATTGTCTTCCTCACAAATTTATGTCAGTGCATACTTACTAGAGGCTTATTGTTACATTTCATCAACTGCGTATTGCCCATGTGTTCGCAGAGTGTAAGATTTGCTAGGCATGATGTGTGATACGTCAGCCTTGTTATGAATTCCTGTCAATGGCTGGAGCTCATTTCCATATTACGCTCAGGCAGCTTTGATTTGAATATCACTCTTCCCACTTCACCACTCTAGGCTTTAGAAGCTGGATTGGAGGTTGAGAGCTCTCAGTGGGGGGTAGTCAAAACATGGAGATGGAAAACGGAGTGTGTAAATTTTTTACACTCAGGAAATTTTGACATTTGAACTGATAATGTAAGAGGTTTAGAGAAGGTAAAGCCTTAAAACCTGCTTTTCAAAATGAACCATACTTTAACCAAACAAAACATTTCTATTAAAAAAATTCAAGTCTGCAAATGTATTTATTAGTGATTTACATTTTCTTGCATGTACATATAGGGTGAGACCACATGTGTAGCAGGGGTCAAGCTGGTGAGTGTGCAGATAATTTGAGAAGTGCTCCATCAAAGCACACTAGTACCTAATTTACCTGAGAGAGTGGTCACCTTATCATGCACTGGAAGCCAATAACAGGCAACTGTTCCTCCCTGCCATCATGCTTGAATTCTTCAAGGTAGTCTATACATTCTACAATGCATATTAAAACACTCTTCTGACTTGGAAATTCATTTCATTCTGGAGGTATGTTCAATGAGATGCTTTTACCTCAGCATATACCCTGCATTTTAGTTTTTCCTTAAAAAATGCAATGCAATGCAGCACCTCTTAGCCTTGTCTAGCCCCACTTTCAGATCTGGAAATTCTCATTAATCCAGAGGTTAAAGATCTCTGTATTTGCATATGACATAGGCCTGTAGTACTCCTGCTTATTTAGATGCTTCGTATTCCCTTCAATTTCCTAGAGCACAGCTCAATACTCCAAATAAATGTAAATATCAGCCTTAGAAACACCACGAACTGTGGTGCTTCTTAACATCTGTATGTCTGATGCCCTCAATGACATCTCATTGAAATTAGCTTTGGCTCATGTAAAAGTGGGAGATACATCAGATATACTCACTGGATCATAACATACTGTATGTGTGATGTAGCACAGGACTAGACTGAGCAGAGTGCATACAGTTACATTAACATTTTTCTAAGGTAGAGGCATTCCACTTTTTTTTTTTATTTCACAGATATTGCTTACAGGATTTTAGTGAATGTCTTTTGGTGCTTTTATAGTGGTTATTTAGTTCATTCATTCTGCTTATTCCTCAAGTGGGTTACGGGGATGCCGGAGTCAATCCCAGCTAGGGGTAAACCCTGGAGGCATCTCCACTTCATCACAGGCTTGACACCTAAAGACGAACAATTCACTCTCACATTCACACCTACGGGTGATTTAGGCAGAAAAATTAACTTATTACGGTGCATGTCTTGGGATTGTTGGAGGAAGCCGAAGAGATTCAACAAAGATACGAGTGGGACATGCAAACTCCACACAGAAAGGCCCTCCATTTAAAGTCTTCAGTCAGACTTACTTTATCATGACAATGGTGACTATGATTTGTTAACCATTGTAATGTATGACACATGGAAACTTCAGATCATTTCCCAATATTTTTACTACAGAAATAAAAGAGCTCACAGATGATGAGCGGAGAAAGATAGATTCAAAAACTCAAACTGTCAGACTGAGGAAACGGGCTGCAGTAACAGTTGTATAAAATATAAATAAATTCTAAATGTACATGTTCTGTTGTGGTTTATATTGCAGTGGTTCAGTGCATTTTTCTTCACTGGTAGCAACTTGTTAAAACAATGGAAAGTATGTCAGACATCTATGGGGTAAGGAAGCTATCTAAATATTTGTGTACATAAGACATATGTGTGTATATTAGCTTATAGTAGTGCAAAAATAAATATTTGTAAACTCTTGAATGACTTCAGTCATACATAAAATGTATTGTGTGTATTTTATCTGTCAGAATAGGAATGAAAAGTTTTGGCATCAAATACAATCACAAAATGCAACACTATGACTGAGCTTTCTCCATCACGAATACAAATTCACCAACGTGACTCTACTGTCAAAAACACGTCACCACTTCACAGGCATTATTTATCAAACAGAAGATACATCGATTCCACAGATAGCACATGAGTTCAGGTTCCCTTTCTGCAGCACGATCAAGGCAAGATTGGGCAGATGGCTGTGCAAGATGGCTGATAAAGTCAGAGACTGAAATCAGGGAAAATCAAACCATTTGTACATTGTTTTGACCATGGAGAAGGAACCTGAATCCAAGTGCTATCTGTGGAATCATTGTATCTTCTGCTCAATAAATAATACCTGTGAAGTGATGACATATTTTTGACAGTGAGTTGCGTTGGTGAATTCGTATTCGTAATAGAGAAAGCGCAATCATAAAGTTGCATTTCATGTTTGTAATTCTTATTGTCAAAACGTATTCATTTGTATTCTGATGGATAAAATACAAACAATGTGTTTTATGTATGACTGAATTCATTCAAGAGTTTACAAATATTTATTTTTTGCACAACTATAGACTAATATGTACGCATTTCTATCTTATGCAGATAAATATTTTGACACCAACCTTACCCCATAGACATATCCTAATTTGTCTCTTGACTTTTATTTAAACAGTACTTATTTCCTTGTTACCAGCCATGTTTCCATTTAACTTTCATGAAATGTTTCAGAACATTTTTTAAGATTTAATGCTTGGGGGAACTAAAATCAGGGAAAAAAAAAAAAAAAAGAAAACCTCAGAATGTGAAAACAGAAACCTCTCGGGTGCAGCTTTCATCTCCCTTTCTGAATGAAAAGCTTGACACCAGAGTCCACAGAAGTCAGCAGGTTCTTGCTTCTTGACAGATCATTTGAATTATTATATAATATGTAATATTACTAGCATATATAATATGCTGAATAGTAATTGTGGAATTTTTGCACAGTGATACTAAAACTATGTGCACTGCAGCTTTAAACACTGGTTTTATTTGCATCATGTCTTTAATGTCACCCTATTGCACCAAAAATTATATATTCAGTTAAATTGATTGTTCATGTTCTACCACCCTTATTTTGATAATTAAGTGATGTGTGTGTATATGATGTGTGTATTTCTTACTGAAACTGAAATTTTTATCCACTAAGAAAATTAAGATATATTATATACAGTACATTCCCATTCAGTGAAAATGTACCAAGACATGATATTTGTCATAATTAATGCATAATCACCTAGTTTCAATCATGTGCATTATCCATGACTATTTTTCATTACCACGATGATCACTTCCATTTATCCATTTAAAAAAGGCTGCATGAAACATCCATTACTATTTCCACATTATTTTTCACTGTTTGAGATTTGATTGACGCTCTTTTATTGACATCTCACTTGACCTGTGTTGATCCCAGTTTGATCCTTAGAAGAGGAAGATCTGCCGTGGACAATATATGTTCATAAAGCCTAGAACATAAACAGATGAAATTTTAATTCATGTCTCAAGCGATGGAGTGGGTAATATGCCCAAACATGTTACCCTGATAAAACTAGTAATTATCATAAAAACTGTCAAACTGTTTCTTTCAAAAGGCTGATTCCTGCTCTTGAGCAAAAGCTGTCAGATGAGTATTTGCAGTTTTGAAATTTTCTTTAGAAAATGACAAACTTCAGAATATTTCACAGGACGCACACTCATAAGATTTTCAAGATAACATTTTTGCTGTTGTTATGAATTTGGAGGAGTAAAATTAAGGAAAATAACAAAACTTTAAAATTTTGTATTTCATATGACAACTATCAACGAAACAACCCCCAACAGACAAAAAAAAACTTGCTATAATCATAACATAATTATATCACAATTATCACTATATATTATATAAATAAAAATATAAACATAATGCCATGATATGACAGAATTATAATTATGGTTATCGTGTTATTGCAGATCAATGCCTGTTGGTGTAAAAAACTATTGGGCTTATATTACATTAGGGGCATAAAAGGAAGACAATAAGATAATTTATTGCAATTATTTGCAATGTCATAACCATGACAGCCCCAGTTTCTCTCATGTGGTTTATTATTGGGCTACAAATCTGTGAAATCGTGTGAATATTCAAAGATCTGCACATAATGTAGCGTCCCAACAGTCTGTGCCACATATCTATAATTCTGTGTGCGTCTCTGCCCGGTGTCAGGGTTACTGCCCATGTATAATGCATACCTCAGCCCTCACAGCTGGCTCTGATAACACCTTCCAATGGCTTCATCTATCAGAGGTTGGGTAATGGCAGCGTTAGCCTCCAATGATAGTCAGTCTCTATTACCATTCACACTTTCTCCCCTCAGATGAGAGGCGGAGAGGGCTCCAAACAGACAGAATGAAGGAAAAGAAAAGGAAGAACAGGTTTAGGGGACATTAACCTGTTCAACCTTGAAGTCCCCAGTACTTATACATTGAAATAAATAGCCAATAGAGCATGCACTAGTTGAAATGGTTATTTTATAGACCTTATAGAGACATAACACCAACAAATGTTATAAAATGAAAGTGGTGAATAAACAAAGCCTCATAAAAATGGAAAAAAAAACAAAAACAAACTCCAGCTCTACATTGTCTGTTTCATGTGGCATAAAAGATAAATAGGAGCTCCTTACCATATAACAGAACAGCTTTTAGCTAGCCTACTTAATTAGGACATATTATTTCCCACAACATTACAAATCAGATCAGAAAACAAGAATATTTGCTTTGTATATATTCCAACACTGAGAATAACTTTGATACTCCACACATAATTGATTAATCTGATAATAATTTACATAACAAGAAAACATACTATTTTTAAAAGCATAACAATTGAAGTAAAGTGAAAAGTTCAGATGCTTAGAAAATACATTCTCTGAGTAGGCAGTCTATAAAATGAGTCACTGACAGTTTGGACAGTTTCTAAATCCCCCAGGGAAATTTAAAGAGTGTCTTTTCACACCCTGACAAGGTCTTTAAGAAAATGTGCTGCTTTGACTGTCTCTGCAGACTTCGAGCAGCAACGATAACAAAATAATAAGATGCCTGTGCTTTCCTTTTATTTTTCATCTCTGAATCCTATCAAAACAGTACTTTCTCTGAATAATGTTTCGAAATTAACTCCCAAAGAAACAAAACAAATCCAAACAAAGTCAACCACAGAGATAACTGTTTGTTGACATTTTATATGTCTCTTGCCAGTTAACCACTGGATGGGCAAATACACACTTAACATATATACAGAGAATGTGTGGATTTAGATCAATATGACCACAGCGGGAGTGGAGGTGTCAGTCAAGAAGAAGTTTGGACAAGAAAAAGTATGTCTTCACTAAATAATATATTTTAATGTGCAAATATTTAATATTATAATTTAAAGGGCTCGTCTGAGTGTCATGGATGTATTGCTTATTACACCATCTATGTCTGTACCATACAGTAAACATTCCCATCAACGCTATTGCAGAGACAGAACTTAGCTACGTATTTCTTTTGGATTGCACATTGACCTTCTACAGAGTGTAATCTTCCTTCTGTTCTGAATAAAACTACTATTGCTTGTTGTCATCTTTTTTTCCCTCAACCTTTCCATAGAACGTAAATTAATAAAATTTAAAAAAAAAAAAAAAAAATGAAGAAAAAAATAACCACAGATGTTATACTAAAGTTTTATTTCCATTTATCTAAAACCATACTAGCATGGAAAGTACATTGTGGGAAGAATATAATGCATTCAGATGTTATCTAATGTACACACATAGTAACTGCATTATTCAGGCACCCATCAGTTTCCCAATGTGTCATTACAATGTCTGGTTGAATAAAAGCCATAACACAAATCAAAGCTAGGATGCAGAGCGACGCCTTCTATCTGCCCCCCCCCCCTCCTCCCCAGAAAGCATTGATAAAGGGCATGGGCGGCATAAATTTAGTGCTAAATGGCCAACTGTCATGTAGAAGGTGAAGGATCACATCACGTCGCAGGCATGAGCAGATGCCTATGAAGGTCTAATGACGGTGACCGTGTCACCTCTGTGTGTGCATGTCTGTATGCACATGTATGATGTGTGCATGTGCCACAAACGTCTCAGACAGACAACCCACACACACTCCCACACAAAACCACACTAGACTATGAAATAACGCCCACAATATAAAAGCCCAACCCACAATCTATCACCTTATAAAGTGAGCTGTTAGACGTTAAAATTAAATTATTCTTATGTATAGAAGAGGAGAACAAAGGCAGAGGCAGAGGTAGACAGTAGGATTAAAAATGAAAATCCCATTTGCGATTCAGGTGAAAAGTGAGGAGCTGGTGAGATAAACCAGATGTGATGATATAATGCGCCTGTAGATCCATCTGTGTTAATTGAAAAGAAAACTTTTGTCACTACCAAGGTGACAACAAGGTAATACACAAACACAGACACAGCCTATTAGCAGTGTTAGCGTGAGGCGGAAACACGACGTGCAGAAAATGTGTGAATGCATGTGGGAGGTGTGCAGACTTGGGGCCTGGGTATTTGTTTACCCCAATTTGTGTAACACACAGTGACATAAGAAAGGACTGAGAGCATTAATAAACCATCCATCATGAAGCTAACTGTCAGCTGGTTCAGACGTGCTTCTTAATGTGAACCAGACCTGAAGCATCAGAACAATGTGTGCATCAGCTGGCCCTAACTTAAATTAAACACAAAAACAGCTGTTTTATTGTCCATTTAGGTGTTTATGTCCTTGAAGAGCTGGAGAAGACTTTTACTTTATAAAAGCTAGTGAAGACAGCTGAATAATTGTAAAGTAGTTCATTATATGTGATAAATTAGTGGAAGTAAATGGAATATATTCAGTATTGTATGAATTTCTAACATTTTTTGGTATCACAAATCTTCTGATACAGGCCAAAAAATAGTCCAGCAAAGTTTTACAGTTACATCAAACTTATCACTTCTTCTCTTTTCAAAATAAAAGCATATTCTGTCAGAGGTATTTTCAGTTTCACTAAATCATTACACTTTGCAAGTAAAACAAGTCTTCACCATAAATAACGTGAAGGCAGGATTTTTACCATTTCTTAAGTGCTTCAACAAATATTCTATATTTGATGACATATATTCAGTCATAAACAAAACCAGATATCTGATCATGAAAATCAACAATGGATTGTACAGCACTGTCACAACTGTGGTTTCATGAGATATTACATAGAATAAGGCTGCTGTGTGTTCCATAATGGACAGGAGTCAACCAGTGTTTCTTTTCATGGCTCAAAGTGAGTGAATGAATAAAAATCAACCCCACTGAGAGTGATTTGCAACCTGAGTGATCTGAAAAGCCTAATTTGGAAATACTTTAGTTGGAAAAATTGTGATAATACAAGATAAAGTTGTATGAAAGCTACTCTCGGACAAACCAAACCCAATAATACTGGAATGCAAGTGCATTCTTTACATTGTTCAAGTTTTGCCACAACACTGGGGCATGTGTCAGTGCTGACATTCATCTACTGCTGGTGATACATTGACCTATACAAAAATAAATATAGAAACATTGGATAATCACAACACAGACAGTAGTGCGTGTATAGGTCAAGTGTAGGTAGTGTGTAGGAATAGGTCTTTTAAAAGACATGTTTAAATAAACACAGCTACATCTACTGTATATATATATATATATATATATATATATATATATATATATATATATATATATATATATACACACACATATATGACTTTCATAGATAAAATGTGCAAAACAAATTTTAACTAACATTATTTCACTGTTGTAGATATTGTGATGGTATTTATATTTTAGGACTCTGTCTACATCATTTTTTCATCATTGATTAATCTGCAGATCATTTTATCAGTTAGTTGTTTCATGTAGAAAACACTGATAAAATATCTCATTGTTTCCTCAAAAGCCCAGATGACACTGTCAAATGCCTTATATAGTCGCAGAGGAATAAAGGAAATTGAAAATATTGAAATTTAAGAGTCCAGAGTTAGAAAGTGCTGAGTTTTTTCTTAAAACAAACTTTCAGTGAAATTGTTGCAGATAGATTTGATAGTTATTAACTAATCAATTAGTTGAATAATCACAGCAGCTCTAACTTATGTATTTATTATCTGATCCTAGATGAAAAAATATCATTATTCCAATAAATCAAAAAGCAGACAAAGCCAGCGGAGGCAATGACACACTGCAAATCATGGCTCGAGGCTTTAGCATATGAGATCATCTGATACAACTTTCTACACAAACACAGCACCGGCTTCTGCAAAACCAACTGTTTAACCTTGCTGTGAATAGATTTGCATCCATTACAGTCAGACACATTATTGTGTGAGGGGACAAAGAAAAAAGACCGCTTTCGTTTTCCCCCCTCCAAGTAGAGACAAGTCACATGAGTATCTAGGAGGATAAGCAAATTCATTAACGGCTTCTGGCAGCACTGGAGACAGGATTAACAATCCCTTTATGCTGAAATGTAATTGAAAATATGGGCTGTCTCATTTTTCACACAAATGTGATTGGATATGCTCCTGTTGTGTTGAGGGTAGCTGCAGTTAAGCCATAATTCGATTTTCAAACTACCACAGACATGGAACATTACAGTCGCCCAGTTAAGATAATGTCAAGTGATATCATTAGGATAAATTGGTGAACAATTTCACTGTTGGAAAAACTATTCATTTTTTCTAAGGGTATGACAAGTGTACGGGTTTTCAATATTCCAGATCAAATCTACAATCTCTGTATGGGCCTACTGAAGTCTGCAGCAGTTATAATTAAAAAAATAAAAAATAAAAATAAAAAAAAGCAATGAAATAAAAATGTATTATGCATTTTCATTTATTTCAAATTTATTTGTTTACATTATCAATGAAAAGGCAACATTTTTCAGTGTCTTGTTTATCTTGTACTTCATTTTTCAATACTGACCTTAAAGAAAGATTTTATCATTACAATTCTTTTGAAAATTCTACTCAGACTGTATGTAATTAGTGACCGGAGGAACCATGATAGCAAGCTGGCAATTTGGCTTTTTTTTTTTTGGGAGCCAGAAGTGACGATATTTGGACAAAAGGGGTGAATCTGCAGCAGCACAATAGGTCAGAGTCATCTTTAATTGGTCCGAGATGATCTAATGCTAAAAGCTAGCTTGCTGACCCTGTAAAACAGTAAACAGCATCAAAATTATTTACAGCGTTCTTAGTGGAACCCGTTTAACACAACTATAGCCAAGATGTCTGTGAGGAAAAGTAGTAGGTGAGCATAATACACACCTTAGAGCAATTATTAGCATCCAAAATAGAACAGATGAAACTGGAATGACACCTAGATAAAGAAATTATCTACCGTTTTTAAAAAAGCATCTAGAGGCCATCAACGGTATTACAACTTGATCTGCAGTAGTTTCATTTTGGAGCTGAAGTCCTTGCCACTTGATTAAAGACTTCTGTTGCTTCACAATGTTTGTCCTGTCAAAAATAAATAAATAGATGATAAATAAATATAATAAATAAAATAAATAATATCCTAAATAACCATCAAGTTTATCAATTTTCACATAAAAATCATTCTTAAACCTTGAAAAGAAATTAAAAGTTGACATTTATCATAATTATTGATCGACTAGCCCTTATGAGACAACTATTTCCCTGATTAAATTCATTTAAATTTAGTCTATAAAATGCCAGAATTTGGTGAGAAAATGTTTCCCAAAGCCCAAGACATCCTCAAATGTCATGTTTCATCCACAACACAAAGGTCATCAGTTTATTGTCAGAGGATGAAAGAAGGAAGAAAATATTTACTTTTAAGAATCTGCAATCAGAGAACTTCTGAAGATTTTTATCAAAATCAATTATCAATTAAAATAGTTGATGATTCATTTCGTAAATGACAACTAATGTATTACTTGCTACAGCTCCAATAAAGAATGATATAAAACATTACTCTAATTAAAACACTTGTTCATTTTTCTCCACCATAATACCTACCAATAAAAATACATATTGATGAACCACATCAATATGCAATGAAAAATTAAATGAAAATGTGCAGTCAGAGCAGGTATATTTACATCATGAACAAACTCTGGGTCAAGATCAAGGTTGGAGGAAGACACTCCTGTGATATTTCCATCTCAGTCGCCTCATCTTGTTATGAACTGAACAGGCACATATTTCAGCTTAACACACTTCCGCCCTTTTACTGTGAAACTGTAAGAACCCTTATGGTGATGGAAGGCTGTCCCCATCGCTGACGGCACCCTATTTCAGCAGTGAAGTGCACCAACCCAAACATGCAAAGCAACAGCATCCAATCCTAATCAATGTGACATTCAGGTAAAGTACACTCAGCTATGGTGTCAGCAATCAGAGGTCACTATGAGGACGTATGAAATGTAATATATGACATGCAGACTGCTGTGTTCTAGTATTTGATGAGAAAGGCTCTAGAAATCAATGGCGTGTCTGGGACTGATATGTTTTTAACCCTCACAACACAGACTGCATGCTAACAAGATAATGCAACAGCAAAAAAAAAAAAAAAAAAGAAAGAAAGTTCTTCTGCTTGAATATAGGGCAATGTAAACTAGTATACAACAAATCAAGATTTATGGTATTTTAAACACTGCAGGACTTAAACCTCGCCTCTATCTAAATACATTTGCTTGTCAAATTTGATATTGAACAGTGGGTGTGCGGCCAGAATTGCTTTATCTTGCATGATTAACCTAGTGTGTACATACTGGTTTCTGTGGAAATGGGATTTATGCACATACTTTAACTGGTGAAATGCTGAAACCACACAGCCTGCAAGAAGACAAACTTATTTCACAAATCGTCAGATCATATAAGATCTAGTCACATGTGCTCTTCTGACACACTCCATATGAACAGTAGTTTGCATTTCTGTAACTGGCATGATGGGAAAAGTCACAAAAGAAGACAATGAGGCAGAATGACAGGAAGTGGGCGCACAATGTATGTTTGAATATTTTAATAAATGTTAAACCACATGGAGGTGTCACACAGTAAGAAAAGTACTTAACCCTATAATGTCAAACGTATCATATTTGACACATGAGTTCTGAAGCCCTCAACATGATCAGCGTGATATTTATTTTCTTGAAAAACCTGATGTACAGTATACAACTAGATACATGCAATGCACAGATAATCCACCAGGGGGGAGGAATTCATTCACCAGAGGCCTTTCCAGTGACACTCCAAGATTGTCATTAATGAGGAAGGAGGCAGAAATTTGCCAATTTTGAAAAGGAATTGCCAATTTGTTAGAGAGGTTTGTGTTATATTATGTTTGTGTTTGTTCAAAAAGAATAATATTTGAGCATTCAGACCCGATGTATCAAATATGATACAAAATTGAAAACCATACATGGAAATTGATATTTGAAAAAAATGTTTTGAGGTTGCTCAGAAAGACCAATAAAGCCTGCAGTTTCAAAGAACTGGAATTTTCTTTCAATGATTTAATTTTTAAGGCTTTACAGGGTTAAAATGCAAGTAGTAACAAGTAAAGTTAAAGCAGGAATGTGAAAATTTGCTTCCACTTGTGTTTCAGTGTAGACAATATGAACTCAACATATTTCATGTTTTGTGCAGTCGACTTTCATTTGTTCATCCATTCCTCACTATCAGGCTACAGACATTGAAGAAGTGGTTGAAGCAGGAGCAATTTAGAACTAATTATGTGTTAAAATAATGAAATAATAATGTGATGTGAACAGGAGATTGTAATCATGATTTGGTCCAAAAGCGTCATCCAGGAAAGGTTTAGTCGTTTTAAGGTTAAGGGTTAACTCACTTCATTATCTGACAAATGTGTGGGTAAATGATTGAAATATGTAAAACAATAGCCCTCAAATAAACATCAGAAGGGATTGGGGTATTTGAGCCTCTGTAGTGCAGAACAGAATGAAAAGATGAAATGAAAAGATTAAATGAATTTCAGTGGACTTCGGTGTTTAAATGGTAATGGTTCAAGCCTGAGCTGAACGCTGGTCTCTGATCCCTCAGACCACACTGTGTCCAAAACCATCATTCTGCAATATGGCGTTATAAACATTAGCTCAACCTTTACTAAGGAGGTGTTACATTTACAGAAGCACTGTCGACTTCTCTGGGCTCAGAGGAATCTGCAGTAGACCATCTTTAGTGTATTTTGTCCATAAATGTCTACTAAGTATACAGAGCTTAAGTCTAAGTGCCTCCACCTGAAATAATACAATTATGAATGGTCATCTATGGCGAGTGGCAATTTTTTTTTTTTTAATCCTGTTTGAATTGTGCTACCATTTACTAAAATGGTGTGTCTTAGGTTAGACAATTTTACAAGTCAAAAAAGTCAGTTTGTGGAAAAGATAGTAAAGAAACATCTTGATTTGTATTAAACAGCTCAATCAACTACATTTCTCATTGCATGTGACGCACATCACCAACACCAAAATAGCCGCTGCCTTGATATGTTTTCTGTCATTCTTCAAGATCAAGGTAAAAAAGTGTTAAAGAGGTAAAAATCCATCCAGTCTGGTCACATTGTAGCTGCAGAGACATCGTGCACAGAGACCCTTACAATGACTTCCCAGTGTGTAACCTTTATATTTACAACAGTTCAACAATTTTACAACAGTGACTTTCTTCACCTGTAAAACTATCTTTTAAAGCGGCAGACATCATATGTGTAAATAATGGCATAATTCAAACAGGGTTATAACATGATGTGTCTCTCCATTAACTGTACTATAGTTTTTTTTTTCTGTTTTTGTTTTTTCCAGAAATAAGGCCCCACAGGACACAACCCAATAGGGTGGCATTTTGGCTCTCTACTGTGAAGAGAAATGGCGACATTATAAAATGCTTTTTTTTGTGAGAAGGAAACATGTCTCATCCAACTTTTAAAAAAAGACCTCAACTCAAGGTCTACAAATGCTCACACATTTTAGAGCCTGACACAACTTTGCATATTTTTGAAGGTTTTTTTTTTTTTTTAACCATGTGGATTTGTAGTTCAAACAGGATTTTGGTGAAGGTCAATACCAACAACTTTACCTCATTACTGGTGGATTGAAGTGGGTGAAGCCAAGAGTAATTTTCTTCCCAGTGTGAGCTCAAAAGCTTCACCAAGGCTTGTTGCCCCTCATGTAGCTCGAAAAGATGTGACATGAATTTGACAAAGATCAAAGTATCAGATTATTCACAACAGGTGACAGTAAAAGACTGGAATTTGCAAGTATGCATACTAATTGGGTATGATGTGTGCGCTGTAAAAACAAAAAGGTAAATTGATTTAGGTTAAAGTATAAAAAAAAAAGAACTGTGAAATCAGATTTTTTCTGCCACTGTGATTTATGACCCTAATATATTTTAGCCACTAGTGTCCACCCACCAAATGAGAAAGATAGCACAAACATCTATGATGACACATGGAGAAAATAATAACTCAATTTTCTGGATTGTTAAAATCGATATTTAATCCATTGAGCACAGGGAGCCTTCAGGATGGAGGAGAAGATATGTCTGGTTATCATAGAAACTCAAGGCTGTGGCTTTTCTTTCTGCTGGTGGCCTGAGAGCGGCCTGATTGGCAGCCACCAATGGTGCAACGCATGATAAGAGCCCAACATCATTGGCTGATGCGCCATTTCCCATTGACCCACCATTGTTTCAGCCATCAAGCCTGGCACAGAGCAGATCCACAGATAAGGATGAGAACTTTACTGCTATTTCTCCTCATGGAGCAGACACAAAGAAAAAAACTGAGCAGAAAGGGCTCTCAAATAAAGGGGCAGGGGTAGCTGAAGCAAAATCGCTTGTGTCTGTATTTATTGGCTCATGAATCAATACGGCTTTTCTTATACAAAAAGGTCTGGCTGTCATGGAGAGCGAGTATCTATCACTTCCACCTGGAGCTGGGGTGCAGTGGCAAGGTCGCTGTTGATAGCCTCGCATTGCTTTGTGAGGGGCGCCTGAATGAAGGGGATGACAGTCAAGCGATATGAGGAATATAACTCATATAACTCGTCTTATACACGACCAATGGCAATGGCCCTGATTATAAGAAGTGATTTACTGTATTCCCAGCTCAGGGCTCGTAAATATCCAGCCACGGGACGCTGCATATGGTCCCTGTTTTATGTTGATTTTTTGCACCATTAGGTCTATTTGCTGACCTGCAGATCCAATGTGCAGTAATAAAACACAGCAAGCGTGGTTTATTAAGCATACGACGCAGATTTTAACAACATGCCCTGGATAAACTGTATATAAGCATTACTAAATGATGCTTAATTCAATTATATATTCAGGTAACAACAAATTCAGGTCAAACCTTTGCTTTGTAGCTTTGTATTTAAAAAAGAATGAACACTTCTAAGTATTTCTTTTAATTTCAGAAATCCGAAATCCACTGGAGTGGGAAAGTGAAAAAATATTCTTCAAGCACCCACGGTCAAACCTCTCATGAACAACGGTTTGAAAGTGGTTGATTTGTGTTACTGTCAGAAAACTCAAAAGACCGGGCAAAAGGTCAGACTTTTCTATTACCAGAACCAGATGTGCATCAACCAAAAGAATTTAACAAATGGACCATCACACAATACTTGTATTAAACTAAACAGTGTCCACATATATTGACATTTTGAAGCCTTACATACATATATATATATATATATATATATATATATATACATATATATATATATATATATATATATATATATATATATATATATATATATATATATGTATTAGGGGTGGGCAAGTTAACGCATTATTACCGCGTTAACACATTCATTAAATGGGGGGCCATGGCTCAGTTGGTAGAGCGGGTTGTCCAATAACCGAAGGGTTGGCGGTTCGAATCCCGCTCTGTCCTAGTCAGTCCGTTGTGTCCTTGGGCAAGACACTTCACCCTCCTTGCCTCCAGTGCCACCCACACTGGTGTATGAATGTTCGGTGGTGGTCAGAGGGGCCGTAGGCGCAAAATGGTAGCCACGCTTCTGTCAGTCTGCCCCAGGGCAGCTGTGGCTACAACTTTTTTATCTCACGTTAAGGCCGTTTTATTATTTTTCTGCCTTTCAAGCAAGTTTTAGTTGATTTATACATATGGACTCTTATTTTGAAACTCATGCTTTTATTTTGCCGGTCCACACACCAGTGCTGTGTGTATGTGCAGCTGAGAAAAGAAAACCGGCGAACTTTGCAAGTAATGCTGATGTTTAAGCTAATTTGTTTATGCAAGCAGTCGGAGATGGGTTGCTAATTCTTTATGCAGGCTCATGCTAAGTTTATGTAAATTCATTGGTTGTGTTTAGGTAGAATATGTCAGCCTTTGAACTAACCTTTACTCATTTACGATGTGAATGTTGTATTAGCAGTCATTTTATCTAATGCTAACTTGAATGGGAAAATCCATAGACACGCTAACGATTAGCATTTACAGGTTAATTAAAGATTTACAACGTCTTTTTATTCAGCAACAAAGGCTCACATCAGAGATATTTGATACTATTCATTCTTACAACAACTGAACATAAAATACTCACAGGTAAACGTTTTTGGGGCCATACAAACAAGAGTGAAAGAAACATGTCTGTTAGTTCTATGTCCGAACTAACTACGGTAACACGGAAAGGACAAAACATACGTTAGTGCAACTTATTCTGACCACTTCAGGGCCCCTTTTGCTTGCTTTGAACAACTGAACATCACATATTAATGGGCTTATTAGTATTAGTACTGATTAGTGGGCTTAAGACTCCTGTCAATCACTCACAACTGTAAATACACTGGTGGGGACATAAACATGTGTAAAAGTAGTGGTTTTTTACATGGACATTTTCATTTTAAATGTCTTCAGATGGTGGGGTGGAGAAGGACACAGTTGTTTGGAAGCACTGACGTGCAATTATTTTTATCACCGGAGTACTTCCAGTCTGGAATATCACTGAAAGGCAATACATGCTGTTGATGCGTTCCCCCCCCCCCCCCCCAACAACAACTATGCGATTAATCGTGATTAATCGCAGAAAGCCATGCGATTAATCGCGATTAAAAATTTTAATCGCTGCCCACCACTAATATATATATATATATATATATATATATATATATATATATATATATATATATATATATATATGCTAATGATGTTCATTTTGTCTTCCGTTTATGTAATTACACTTTTCTTTTTTCTTTTGATCAGACAAGGTACAGTTTTTAGATGTTACGCTTCTGAGGAAGACTGGAGTCACAGTGGAAACTGTCAGGCAGATAACATCTAAAAACTATACCTTGTCTGAACAAAAGAAAAAATAAAAGTATAATATATATATATATATATATATATATATATATATATATATGCTAATGATGTTCATTTTGTCTTCCGTTTATGTAATTACACTTTTCTTTTTTCTTTTGATCAGACAAGGTACAGTTTTTAGATGTTACGCTTCTGAGGAAGACTGGAGTCACAGTGGAAACTGTCAGGCAGATAACATCTAAAAACTATACCTTGTCTGAACAAAAGAAAAAATAAAAGTATAATATATATATATATATATATATATATATATATATATATATATATATATATATATATATATATATATATATAAAACATTGTGAACATCTCAGACTTACATTGTATGATATTTATATTATATTAAATATACAGAAAAGGCTCCTGTGACATATTTTCCCACAGTGTCTGATCTAGTACCTGGTGGTTCCAGCTCTCATACAGAGGAAATGCCAAAAAAAGCTGTGCCAAATCAAATCAAACATACATGGTGTGAGGAAAAGTGGAAACTGTGTCAAGAAGGGATGATTTCTTTTTTGTTATTTCTGAGAATCTTTGGAAAAACCAAAATTTCAAAATCAATACAAATGCTTTCTCATGGGCAACAAAACCTCTAAATGCAACCTGGTACTTTAACTGTGAATATTCTTTTTCCTTTATTCTTCTTTCTTTTTTTAATCTTAACATCATTTTGCGATATTGCATACATACGGCATAAACTTTTAGTGACAAAATCTGTCTTTGAATCATGTATTTGAGTTCATGCACACAGAGAAAAAGATCAATCCGGAATTGTCCATAACAGTGAAAAGAAAATGAAAAAAAAACAAAACGAAATAATTTGGGGGGTGTTTCACTCACCCTCAGATTCAGATATCAAATATTTCTGTAAGCTCTTGTCTCACCTCTGTAGAAACCCTTTCAGATTCCTTGACTTTCATTTCAGGGATGCATCTGATCCTTGAAGGATAGCAAAGAATTGTGGGAGATTCGATTGCAGAAGTAAAACAGCTGGCAGGATTTTATTTTGCAACACTGGGAGGATGCAGGTCAGTGGTAGATCACTTTATTAAAATATACTCTATAAGATGTCCCAATGTAGATATGCATTTTTAATTAAAAATATCAATTACCACAGGTCAACTAATCAGTGAACTAATTGTCCACCATAGTAAAATCTGATGAAAGATGAGAAAATGGAAATTATGAAGCACTTTTAACCATCTGAAGCATGTAACATTAACCCCCTTATTTATCCATTCACACCCATTTGGACATTAATGACAGTCCAACCGACCATTAAAACCAACTTGGCATTCAGTGTTGTGCCACTTCAATATGTGACAGGCTCTGCCCACAAGTTGAAGTGGATGCAACCAAAAGCCATGCAATTAGGGACCTACTCTACCTCCTGTGACACAGTCAGATTTATAGCAGGATGCTCTTTATAACACATATTCTCCTTGTATGGACTTGAGTTCATCACAGAGAACAAACAACATCGCTTACAGTATTTCCTTTCTCACACAAGTGTTATCAGATCAGGTCGATACCAGTGTAGTAGCACCACCTCCCAGACACTTCCCTCCCTCACGCTGTAATTAACTGTCAAGGCCGATCTGCAGGAGAGTGTCAGGATGGTTAATTAAGAACCTTAAAGGTGTCCGAAGGGAACAAAGACCAATATACCCTGGCAACAACAGCGACAAGCGGAAACACTGTGTCTGATCAACTTCAATTAACTAAGCTCCGGAAGATAACCCTCTGTTTTTTATGTTAATGCGCTCACTAGTCTGATGGATAATAAAGACTATCTCTTCGTTTTTCAATGCAATAAGATTTCAGCTGATCAGGAGGGAAGAACAGGAAATAAACGGATGGCTGATATTTGCTTCTTTTCCTCTTAGCATTGGGGAAATGAAGCCAAAGCCTTTGATGCCATCGGTAATATTATTATATACCTATCTGTCACTGATTTCACTTAATTACACAGCTGTGGACATGAGATGCAATCATCTGTATTTTGCTGTCTGCCTGGAAGCTGTTATCTCCATGCACATCAATGGAATAGGAATATTACTTGAAAGATAGCCAAACTTTCTGTAATCCTACACCTTTTCATTCTCAGTTTCCTTTTATATCTTGTATTTTGAGCTTTTTCCATTGGCAGACTATTTTTTTCAGCAGTTTCAAATTCTATTAAAGTGCTTGTTTACGATTTCTGTTCTGACAGGCTTGCTATGTCTGACTCTCTTCACTTCTCGTTCCCTCTTTCCACCTCAATCCCACTTTTTTCTCAGTGTTTGAGCACCGCAGTAATGAAATTGTGTTTGTACGTGTGTGCTTGTGGGTTCTTAACCCTGGTGTGCAAGACTGGAGCTACCATCTCATCCTGCTCGCCTGATTGCAGGCTACTGTGACACAGTGAGTTGGGGCGTCTGAATGGCAGCCCTCCTGACCCAACCTGAGAAAACCCTTCCAGCCAATCAGCAGCTTCATCACCTCGTAGGAGAGACAATCAGAAGGAATGCCATCACAGGTAAACATGAGGAGGCAGAGGGAAAAGCCAAGGGAGGAAACAATGAGAAATTAAGGAGAGTAAGAACAGAGAGGTAATCAAAATGAGGGAGTGGGACAGAATCGCATTTAGCTGGATAGATTACTGTACAAATACACATCTAACTAGGGGGTCAATTGGAAAATCAAGAAGGAAGCCATAACAAAAGTGACAAAAAACTTCTTAACTGCCTTCACATACCAGCAGATGGCTTTGCACTATTGGAAATTAAAACATCTAATTCTAATTCTCATTTTAAGATTCCCATCACCCTCCCATTCGTAAAATATTGCCGCCAAGGAAAACCAGCTGGATATTGCTGCATTAGTCTCCTCCACCATGGCAACCCCAAGTAATCAGCTCCATATCTTCTAACCTTCCCGCTCATCCTCCCACTCCTCCCACCCGGCGCCATCTCACACTGCTTCCCCTGCCTGGTAACCCCACAGATAGGTCTCCTCCATGGCAACACATGGCAACCCACAGCAATCTAATTTATATCTAATGATACCCACCCTCCTATCCTGCCTACCACTCACGAAAATGAGATTCTAGATTAAATTAATAACCAGCAGGTGGACCATGGATGCAGATTTCGGGAGTCTTGCAAAAAAAAAAAAATTACTTAGATGTTATGACTGCTGCTACAAAGTCCCCTCACAATTATACATTACATATATACTGTACATACATTTTCTTTTATAATTTTGTCATTTTATTTATCACATAACAGGCCACCGGTCTTGCTTTCAATTCTTTGCATCAAAGTTAAGTTTGACAGAAATGCAGACAGTCAGAAAATGTGACTGTATTTTGTGAGTCTGATAGAATAGAATAGAATAGAATAGAATAGAATAGAATAGAATAGAATAGAATAGAATAGAATAGAATAGGCTTTACTGTCATTGCAAAATACCACTGTACAGTGCAACACAATTAGCTAAGTTCTGTAAAGTGCTCAGAGTAAAAACATAAATGTGAAGTTTAAAGCTAATTCTGTCATGATTTCTGAATACAGATTAATTGGCAGCAACAGCATTTAAAAAAAAAAATATATATATATATATATATATATATATATATATATATATATATATATATATGTAACGCCTTCATTTGTTTGAGAAAGTTCAGGGATGGTAGGAAACAAGGAACAATTGACTGGAAGTTACATGAAAATCAAACTGTACATTTACATTTTCATGACAAACATTGATCCTCATTATAAGATACTGGTCACATATTTTATAGAGCAGCTCATACCCCAGCAGAACCAGGATATTGTATTAATAGTAGGTGAGTATAATAGAAATAATATAACACATTGATTTCTACAATAATGTGAATTCTATGGGTCATTGTTCTCTTAAAAAGCCAGCCTAAAAGTGGTTACCACTATGTTGCAAACTACTTAAATAAGTAAGTATGAACTCAATAAAAAAGAATCATGGACATTTGCTGTACCTCTGCAGGAACCTATCAAGTCATGTTGTTTTGTCAGCACTCTCCATTATAGACCTCAGCTGCATCTGAATTAAAACCCCAACCAGCAGCACAAAATACACTAAATGTCAGATGGTAGCAATAGGAGAAATTGTGTAAGGATAACACATGACTTAAGGTTAGGAAACTGTAGAGAGCTGCACAGTTAATTGAATCACAGTTTTAGTGTTAGCTTGTGGAGTTACATAACCACAAAAGCCTGTAATTTATATGTCCAGTGTGTGTGATATACTGTACATAACATGCAGAATGAAAGTTGCTACAGGTTGTTTTGCTCATTGTTTACACATGTATGTATTATGGTGTTATCAAGTATGCTTTGTCAAATTAAAACTCATGGTTGCTTTTGTCTGAACTACTACTATCTACTATTATCTACATAGCAAAGATAAAAAAAAAAACCAAAAAAAAAAAAAACAGTATTCGCATGAACACAATAACTGTGGTTCCATCTTTTATCACTTTATTTTACTCAAAAAGTTGTTGTTTAATGGTTCTCATCCCATCTGGTCACTTTCTGACACTGCATTGTTAGTTTTCCTCACCATTGGACACCAGCAAAGTGACAGAGCTTTTTATTTTAAACACTGATGATAATTTTAGATTATTTTTCTACATTTGAAGGGTAGAAATACTACATAGCCAATTTAATAACCAACCAAGTAGAGACAATATGACTTTTTGAACAAAACTTGCAGCTCGAACATCTGAAAAAAAAAATATGTGAGGGTTAAAATAACACGGTTGACATCATAGTTAAAGTTATATACATATAGTTACCATAATGGAATGGCCATAGTTTAAAACCTCTTTGTCAAAATCCAATGTTTTCTAGACTCATCCTTCCGCTCCAAAGTCCCAAAAAGGAATTTGTGGATTCATCACTATGTCATTCTACCTCCTCTACCTTGTCACTTGACAACTCAGATTCCACAGGAAAGAACAGGCTTCAGTCTAAAAAAAAAAAAAAAAAAAAAAAGAAAAAATGGTTAATGAATTCTTCTGCAACAATGTTATTTCAACCAGGTTCAGTTCGTTTTACCAGATGCATCAGCAGTCACACTGAACCAAGCCATTAGTGTCAGTTTTAATGCCATTTTTAATGGAGTGCTATTGCCTGTCTAAACATAACCTGGGTCATTTTCAGTGTTTCAAGATCAGCAGTGGTGCAGTATTTCAAATGAAGGCATATTTTCCACTGCAGCAGTCCAGGGAGTACAATGAAGTTCAGCAAGACTTAAGGACCTTTAACAGGTGCACCAAACTGTTTTATATATGAAGGAAAATAACAGAATGCAATGATATCTTCAGAAATATTTCATTTTTTGCCATTTGAGGCACAAATTAATTTTAAAGGGTCATTTGAGCTCAACAGTGGTGTGTATTTCATGTGTAATCTGTAGAAGACAATGTACTTGTTATTTGCAGTGTCTTTCCTGTAATAACTCTAAGTGACAGTATCCCTGTTATAGACCTTCACGACATGGTCTTACATCCATAAACATAAAGGGCAAGCCAGTAACTACATTTCCACTGTAGACAAGTGTTATTTCTCCAAGGGCTTTGGGATAATGCAATCCTGTCTTAAATTAAACCTAACATTTCTTTGTGTCATTTGTGTCACAGAAGAAAGAGGAGGGGTATTGTCAAATGCAGAGGGTTTGCAAGAAATTATGGTTGACCTCTACCTGGTTGCTATCTCAGGTTATGCCCGAGACATGTGATAAGGGAACTAATTGAAGGGTAGTTTGTGAGAGAGGGCAGGGAGATCTGATGGCTAAAAAATGAAGTGACAGGATATGTGCATCTGTAATGAGGCTAAGGGAGGAAAATTGGATCATTTTAAAAATGGCAAGGTGAAATGCAGTTGTCCTTTTGCTTTTTTCTCCTGCCATTGAATGAGATGAGCAAGGGTTGACAGAATCATTCTTTATCATTCTTTACATTGATTTCAGAGGACATGGAAAAGGAATGGCTTCCATCAGTGGCACTAAAGGCGAACAAAGACTTTTCAGCTGTGGTGCCTTCGACCAGAGATAAATGTTTGACTGAAGGCTATTCTCCCAGATGTAGGATCCTAATGATCTGCAGCCGTCACGCTCCCATATCTCTTGTGGTACATGAGGCCCTGTGACATACTCGAAGCTCTGGTCCATCGGTCAGAGTGCAGCCATATGTTGTGGGCCCATAGTGTCTCTGCAGGTCATAAATACGCTGTTTTGCCAACACAAAAAAATTACCTATTTTGGGGTATTTTTGCACGAGCACCTGCAAAACACATTAATCATACAACAGCTCAGACTCTGAGGTTTGGACCTGGTGAGATGCTATCATCATTTATATTACAATTTATTGAGCTAAAGAGGATTAATTATGTTTATCTTTTAATCCTCAAATGGAGCTGTGTGCCCTTAAATAAGATGGAGCAATACTCCTGGGCTTCTGGTTCTGTCAATAACAAGAAGGGTTAGTTCTCTGTCAAACAGTGTACAGTAAAAATTTGTTTCTAATGTCATGGCTTTCTAACTATTAGCACCCTTGGCCTCCCTCAGCTCTATAAATGAGCAACAAGCCACTGCTGCTGAGCCAACTACCAGGAAAGTGACCCTCCATTAGACTCGCTATTACTGCCACCCCCATTAAGAAGAAGAAAAAATGGTCACTGACTCAGACACAGAAATCAAATGAAATCCAAATATAAGCTTTAACGGTAACCTTCGGCCACAGCATCCTTATTATCGCTGCATGCTCTCTCCTCCTGCTCTCTCTCTCTCTCTCTCTCTCTCTCTCTCTCTCTCTCTCTCTCTCTCTCTCTCTCTCTCTCTCTCTCTCTCTCTCTTCTCTCTCTCTCTCTCTCTCCTCTCTCTCTCTCTCTCTCTCTCTCTCTCTCTCTCTCTCTCTCTCTCTCTCTCTCTCTCTCTCTCTCTCTCTCTCTCTCTCTCTCTCTCTCTCTCTCTCTCTCTCTCTCTCTCTCTCTCTCTCTCTCTCTCTGCATAATATCACTTGAGCCAGAAACCAAACGATGCTAGTCATTAAAAACATATCCATCTCAATTAGACTGTGCATTATGACTATCCCTTGTGAGGAACATTGCAGGGTTTTGTCTATATTCAGACTTATGATAAAACCTGGCAGAGTAAGGTAATGATCCACACACTCCACAGATGGTAAATGGGCATGCGCTGCCATTGATAGCCTAATTAAAAAGAATTCTAACATAAGTCGCATATTATTTTCCATTATTTTGATTTCATGCAGCTAAGTGCACAAAAGAGCATCTATACAATCACAATTATACACTGACTTGGTTCTGTATCAGTGCAAGGCCTTGCAGGATTGTGCAGTTTTACACTGACAGGCTGTTAAAGAAATTTACCGTTGCCACGCTCCCAAGGGGTTTGCAAAAGCAACTCTGGCTGCAAACTTGAGCGCAACTTTGTGGCATATCAAGGTTAACTTCAGTCCTTGCCTGCCCACTTTCTCTCTTTGGCTACCCATTCCCATTGATTTTGATTAGCCAGCATCCCCCCAGTTGGCTACAGGGGAATGTTGTTAATGACAGCCCCTCAGATGTCTTCATGTCAGTGGCAGAGCCATCCGTCAGCCTCCAGAGCTGTGGAAAAGTGGCTGACATGCCACCTCTGTGGCTGATGGATGAAGTCTGTCTCTATACTGCCAAGCTCTTTTATCTGCTGAGGCAGGCCAATCCCTCTGGATCCACCTATAATCAGCGAGACCCCTTCTGATCCTTGACAAGAGCTCCAACCCCTACATCTATTCATGCTTAATGTCAGATAAGAAATTGTTTGTGTAATATATTGCCCGTGTATGTGAACAGTTTATGAAAAATTACCAACCAGGTTGAGCAGATTTTTCCTCCCTTTTCCCCCTGATGGATAGCTTTATGATTGATTTGATTGCCTTTTTAACCTTGATAGAGACAGCAATAGTGAGCTAGAGGTGACGAAAATAGACCTGCCAATGTTGGTGACCAGTATGACTTGTAGTCGGATGAGGAGGTGGTGCAGAGTGTGTGGGAGATATGGCACTGGTGTGTCCAAATCCTCTCAAGAAGTAAAATGACCTCAAAACAAACCCTCTCATACAAGCATTCCTTTCAGCTTGAGAAGTATGTGATTTGCTAAACATGTTTCACCAACCGCCACCGAGCATTTATCCATACTGAGATGATAATATTCCCATTACATGTTGATTTCCTCTGATAACCAGGTTTAGTCACATACCTGGAAATAATGCAAGCGTTTAAAAATATGAACAGAGATCATGTAGTGCACCTTCCAGTAGGATTTTATTTACTTTTAGATCCAGCAGGTTTTTGGCTGAAAGAAATACTAGGCTACCCCAATTCCTTGTAATATGATATTTTAGGAAGCCACAAATTAACCATGCAGACAACACTAATAATTAGATTTTGTTCTTTTCACTCTCTTACTTAATTAAAATAGTGACTGTTTAACTTGTTTCTAAATCAACAAGCCAAAAATGTTATACCACTCCAGTAATAAAACAACAACAACAAAATACTCATTATTAGCCATTCATATCCATGAAGAAATCAACCTCTCTGAGCTCTATCTGCAGACGAGGCACTTTTGCAGAGAATATCTTGGTCCACACACAGTGTCAGTGCCAGCTGAAATGTCAAGGGTAAGGTCTGGCGTAACAGCAAGTGTGATGGTTCTGCGTGAATATGAGTTCTTCTTCTCAGGAAACGGTCTAATTTATCCCCTCGATGGCTCTTGAACTCTTAATGACTTTTCTCAGCTCCAGTTCACGGCCCTCTGTGGTTGTGCGAGCTGGTCTGTGGCTTTCTGTAGCCTAATAAAACCTTAAGTGAGCAAAAATGTCTTTCATAAAATGTGTCGGTTCAACAGCTTTATCATTCTGGCTGTAGCAAATGTCAAACGGGAGAGTTTCATTGGCACTCTATCAAAGTCTCTCATAAAACGGCCAATAAAACTTTACATGGTCCATGAAATCATCTATTTATTACGAATGCAGTTACACTAGTCAAATGTGTTGATTTCTAAAACCCTTCATGAATTACTGAGCAATATATACTTTGTGGAAATAATTCAAACTCAGCTTCTCCAATCACTGAAATGACTTTTGAAACCAAAGATATTCATCGAAAGGTCAAACAGATATTGCAAAAACCTGTTTGTAAAATGTGGATTGCATGCAGAGATGAATATTAAAGTTTTATCAAATATAAGGCTCGTTAAGAGTTGCTTGAAGGAAATGTTTTTTCTCCATTTTTGTTTCCTGGAACATTGTCACATTTGACCTTTGTAGTATTACCAAAAGGACATGTTAATTAGCTTTGCAACAGTTAAGGCAGCTGTTAACCTGGGCAATCTCAGCGACCAGGTCTCATGACATGAAAAATAAAAACCCACTCCGCTGCAGCTGGGACAATAGATCATAAGAGGCATCAATAAATAATTACATTTAAATGTCTCTTAATGAGTGGAGTTTGCTGACTGGGCCAATGTTTATGGCCTCTGATGAAGCCGCACGCACAAGGCATCCATAATACAGAGTGTCATAAAAGACTGGCCTGTTAATGGCTCTCAGTGCTCTGACTGCCATGATAACAGCATCCTCAATTACACACTGATGATACGCTACAACTAGATATGCAAACACACTGATGTTTCCTTAAAAATGTTTGCTGCCTCAGCACTGAACACTCACATTTAGCAGTTACAGTAATTATGCATTTAACAGCGTGGGATTTGGGGGAAATTTAATTTTGTTTTATAAAGCTTGAGAACTTAACCCTTTACCAGGTAAATGACTATTTTTGGATATTTACGCACACATTACAAGAAAGTGACACAGACAGTTCCATTGAGGACATTGAGTCAACAATCTTAGGTCCAATGTGGTCTACAGGGTCTGTAAGGTCCACCTCTGCGTGAACAATGAGTGTAACTGCTTTGTTAGGTACCATGAAGTTATGGTACTAATGTAAGGAATTATGTTTAAAGTCATAATGTGTATGTTGACAGGTGTCTGGATCAGCACTTACATTGGTCTAATGTTCTAAAAGTGATGTTCTAATGTTCAAAAATACATGTTCCTTTCGCATTACATGTGTTTTTTGTTCTGTTGTTGTTGCCACTCACAGGTGAGGACCCAAATATGTTAACTTCATTGACCTTCATTTTCTACATGACAATTAAAAAATTTAGAAACATTTCACAAAAATATTAAAGTCTTGTTATGTCCTCCAATAAGGTTGAAATGTAGAATTTCAGAGTATTTCTATGAGTGAACTATAATGGGTTCAAGAGCTCAGTAAAATGACAAAAACAAATTCTCCCATTTACCTCTGGTGGTATCCATCCATGCATCCAGACAGTTTTGTCCAACCTCTTCCTAATTTAGAGATGCACTGATTTTGGCCCAGCATTGATTAGCATTCAGTTTGGACTCCCCATGGTCGACGCTTACTAATGTATGAAAGGGTTCTTATCTGATTACAGCTCACTTACTGCATCTGAGTGCTGATGTTCTGTTTCAGTACTTCAAAGTCCAGTTCAACGTGCTACCATATTAGTCTTCCCTGAATCCCCAGTGGACTGTGTTGTATGGGTCTATGTGTTTTTTCTGGGCTTGTTCAGACTGATCTGGTCAGAAGTGTCTCACAAGCTCTAATGCAATTTGTTAACACTTTTCAGACATATTAAACTAGAAGCACTCGGAGAGCGCAGACCTCCGCCAAGGCTGATCAGTGGCCCCCCCCGTGGGCCCCCCCACGCCAAGGAGGTTATGTTTTTGCCAGGGTTTGTTTGTTTGTTTGTTTGTCTGTCTGTCTGTCTGTCCGTTAGTGTGCAACATAACTCAAAAAGTTATGGACAGATTTTGATGAAATTTTCTGGTCTGCACCCCCACACACACACACACCCCCGATCACCACCAAAATTTAATCATTTCTTCTTTATCCCATTTCCAACAAACCCTGAAAATTTCATCAAAATCTGTCCATAACTTTTTGAGTTATGTTGCACACTAACGGACCGACAAACAGACAGACAGACAGACAAACAAACAAACAAACCCTGGCAAAAACATAACCTCCTTGGCGGAGGTAACTAGAAAAGCACTCAGAGAGTGCAGACCTCTGTCAAGGCAGATCACCCCCCCCCCCCGCCCCGATCACCACCAAAATGTAATAATTTGTTCCGTGTGTCAGTATCAATATTTCCTGAAAACTTTAATCAAAATCCTTCCATAACTTTTTGAGTTGTCTTGCTGACAAACAAACAAACAATCAAACAGACAAACCCAGATGAAAACATAACCTCCGCTGTTCCTTGGCGGAGGTAATAAGTATTAAGATCTGATCACTCAAACCTCAGGCTGGGTGATCTGAACGAAGTACATATAACAATCTTTTGAGGCAGCATCACAATCCACAATCTGATTCACAATTTTTCTAACCACTTATTTCAGTGCTGGAAAATTACAACCAAACACACATTTCCTCTAGTTTCTGGAGGCTTTGTCAGTGTTTGATGGCTTCTGTTGTTGTTATCAGAGCACAAACTTTGCATTTTTGCATCACAAGTATTTAAACAACATCTAATGAAGTAAACACTATTCCCCATTTTCCTGTACATATATCTGCTGTGTTTCTATTTATTACATAGACTGTAGTAGTCCTGCCAAAATTTTAGAATAAATCAAAAATGTTTTCACAGTGGCATCACTCTTCATTGTCTATGTAAATCAGACTCACTATATGTTTAAATTCTGACCCACAGCTAATGGAAAAAATAATGATGAAGAATTACCCAATTTGGTAAGCAAAATGTATAAGTTAATATGAACTATAGTACCATTATATACAGACTGAAAAAACTCACCAGCCTAGTGATCTGTGCTAGCAACATTAATGCTACAAACTCATAGGTTAGTGCAGGGGTGGCCAACCCTGGTCCTGGAGAGCCACAGTCCCGCATGTTTTAGATGTATCCCTCTTCCAACACACCTGATTCAAATGATAAGCCTATCATAAAGCTCTGCAGAAGCCTGATAACGACCATCAGGTGTGCTGGGAAAGTGAAACATCTAAAACGTGCTGGATTGTGGCTCTCCAGGACCAGGGCTGGCCACCCCTGGGTTAGTGCAATGCTCTCTGTAAAATACCATAACCACACAGATAAGGAGACATTTAAAACAACTGTTTGTCAGGTAGGTAAGTTTTGAAAGAATTGTTGATGTTTTTAATAACACATTAATGACTTTTCAGCCCAACTGAACATCATAGGCCAAATGAAGATCAATCACAATCTAGGATCATAAGATCACCCAGCAAGCCTAACTTAGATCACCTTTAAAGGTAGGCTGGGCTGCCTGTGTGTATATTCTATCCTATTTTACCAGTGTAAACACTAGTGTGTATCCTTGTACACACTGAAAGACCACCTACTCTGTGTTTGTGTCATATTAAAATGTTTTAAACATGTCTGAAAATTTAGAGAAGTCCACAATATACCATTGGTGTTTGATATGTTTAGTGCTACCTGAGTGTACCAGAACACCCCTCCACCAGTCCTTTTTCCTCCAAATGAGATATGAGAATATTCATGTTTGCATAATCCAGTATTAATTGATTCACATACTCTTAAAGCTGCAGGAGCTGAACATACACATCTTCCATCTGCATGACCCTGGCATTGTTTCATGCCATTATAGAAAACTCAGCTACTTTTGCACATGTACACATACAGACATGGAGTAGAGCAGTAGAGTCATGTCCGGTAAAGTAATTCAAGTTCACATTTAATGTTCCCATTGGGAAATTCAACCTCTGTATTTAACCCTTTGAACCTGGGATCTTCTTGCTATGAGGCCAACCACTGCATTACCCACATATTCAACCCTACTACCTATCTGACAACATCTGTTACTAGCCAAAACAGGGGCATCACAGGAGATTTTCTACAGCCCCAAAACAGAGGAAACAGGTAAATACAGAAATCTCATGTCTTCTCAGACCACTTGAATTTCAATGTGCTCAAACATTCTGGAGTTTTTGCCCAAAGACACTGAATACTATCACTGTTGCTTTACAGCAAGATTCAATAATCAAAGTGCATTATATGCAAAAGATCCACTAAAAATCAAAACTGTCCAAGATTGGCATATCTATATTTAAGGTGTGCTTTGACTAATAAGCAGGAAAACATTCCACTTTCAAAGCTGGTGGTAGTGTTTGATCCACACATTGAATTAAATTTGCAAACAAACATTTCAAAGTCAGTTTATTAAATGTGAAATGAAAGCATGCGCTGAATTTCAGGCTACAGATGAGCTTGTCTATTTGCATATAGAGCAGGAAAGTGAGATATGATCAAGTGGAGATGCATTCCAAATACAAGTGTACATGCATGCACTTAAAGCTGGCCACGATTGGATCAAGAAAAAACAATGATAATGTCAAATCTGCAAAACAGACGTGTTAAGTCAGTGTGGAACTACCAGGTTTACTGATGTAACTAACTAGCTAACAGTTAACACCAAAATAAAAAGTAAACAAAAGGTATGTTATTGGACAAATTAATTTACATATTGGTATAAACCCAAAATTTGGTCCTGACTGCAATTTCTTTTTTATAAAATAGTTCCAAGGAAAACTGTTAAACTGTAAAACTGCTAATAAATTCTGAGAGTGAAAAACAGGAGCAATGTGGGGATATGCGGTATTGAAATTTTTGACCTGTTTTTAAAATCATATATTTTTAACTGTCCAACTAGGGCTGGGTGATATGAAAAAAATCATATCACCATAATTGTTTTCATATCAGATGATATCAATATGTATCACAATATAAATCAAATCACTATTTTTGTCAAGCTTAAATTTTCATCAGAAGGTTAATTTTTATTTAAATATGATCTATTTAACCTCTACCAGAGGTTGAACATGACAGATGTGCTGTAGAACATTATACAGCTGTTTCAGATAAATAAAACAGGTATATATATGTATTTAAAACTAAACTAAAAGTCTGACCAGCAGGCAAAAGCTTTCAAGTTTTAAAAGAGAACACAAACTAAACAGACCATCATCACGAAACAATGCTGGGGGTATATATGTGGGGGTGCGTTCTGTAACTTCCATAACTACCAAAACTGGCGTAAACCAAAAATGAAATTTAACATGCTTTGAACGTCTGACTCCCAGCTTCTGCCGCACCCTACTTTTCAGTAACCCAGTCACCCAAGTTCTCAGTCAAAGTTTCTCTCAAGGGTACACTCATTATCTCCCGCTGCAGCCCAAATATCAGCGTGTGTGCTGCGGCTGGCTCTTAAGCCTGTGCTGTGTGTGTGTCAACTTGCTGTGGCTCTAGCATGATTGGTTTGGTGCGGTGCTACTTAATTATGATTGGCTGTTCTTATGTCTGGCCAAACAAGGACGAATGAATTCTATTGAAATTGTATCGAGCATGTCTCATATTTCTATCGAGGAAAAGTTATTTTGTGATACATATATATATCGTTATCGTTTTATTTCCCAGCCCTACGTCCAACCTAATTTTGTTCTATATTATTGTATTTCCAAGGAAGAAGCAATTTTGGAGACATAAATTCTAATCAAATAAAACCAGAATCATCTGCACAGTGTAAAATGTTTTGCTCTAACTTGGGTGGCACAAGCCTCTCAAAAGCATCGCTCAGCCCGCCCTGCTACTGGAGCTCATATAAAATGTGTGCAGTAATGGGGTTCAGTGTGTGTGCACATAAAACATGTCACTGTTCCTGAACCTCGACACACTGACAGAAGTGAGACTGGATGCATGACTGAGGAAACAAAGAGGGTTTAATCCGAGTGTGTGTTCGACATAAAGGTAGAGGCTGAGACGCTTCTCCAGGTACAGTCTGGCCTCTTATCTACATGGCTGCCTTCTTAATTATTCATCAAGGTGTGTGTGTGTGTGTGTGTGTGTGTGTGTGTGTGTGTGTGTGTGTGTGTGTGTGTGTGTGTGTGTGTGGGTGAGTGTGTGTGTGTGTGTGTGTGTGTACAACTGGGGCACTGGGACCTCTAAGGCTTCATGAAATGATGAGCGCATTACGACACATGAAACAGGTGCAGCGGTGGCACAGCACAGCATGAGACCGCACGCAGTGGGGCAAACATATACACATGCACGTGTCACCAATAGACAAGTGTGTGTTACAAAGCACATGGGAATGTGTCAGTTTGACAGTGTCACACAGGGAGTGGGTGTAAGGAAATAAGACAACAGGGAGACTGCAGTCAGATCATCGAGCTCATTTTTGTGATACATAGACTTGCATGACTACCTGTAGAACAATGTGCTGTCTTACAGCTGTCTGCTCTGTGGTCTCCAGTGATCGCAGCTGACAAGCCTAGGAAAGACACACACACACACACACACACACACACATATTTACATAGCATATAGACTCCTAATTCCTTCTAGCATCAAGGATATTTATCACCATACATAATGGATGTGGTGTGCTGGGACTACGCTGTTGCCAAACACTGCCATGGTGAAGGTTAGAGCAAAGCGCAGATGCATGTTTTGATGAAAGTTCACTGAGGCAAAAACAACAAAGAAAAAGAGGAGAAAAACAAGATATGAGAAATAGGATTTAAAAAAAAAAAAAAAAAAAAACAATTTCCAACCCAACATCAGATTTGCTAACATTAGCACTGTCTTTACATGTATAATATAATTTCAATACCACTCAACAGTTAAAGAAACAATATGTACATTTTCTCCTTTAAAATACTGATCATCAAAGTGTTCAGAATACCGCTACCACAATAATACTAGCAAATTAGACAATTGATATTATTATTGTATATTTTTGTGTTGTTGTTTTTATCATTATTACAACAATTATTTTTTCCCCCTCACTTTTTCTCCCTTTCCTTCCCACTCCCCTCTTCCCCCTTTCCCTATCGCCCCTAATCAAGCTATATTGTTTAGTTGCTCTTTACATTTATTATCTTTTTCATTGTAATATGATGTTATCGTTGTTGTTTGTCATTACTCTGTCATTGTTGTTATTTTTGTTTTGTTTATTTGTTTGATTTTCCCTTTGTTTATTTATGTGTTGTCATAGTTGTTCTTCTGTCCACAATGTCTTGTTAACTATCACTAATAAATACATACATACATACATACATAAAAAGAGTGTTTAGAATAGAGAGCTCTGACGTTCTACCAAAGATGCCAATGTGTTGGATTGCAGCGATATTAACTGAATTTATTTACACAGACGGGCTGGAGGATTTATGTGACCACTAGAGGAAATAACGAGTCACTCTGCCAGTCTCCCATGACGAGGAAAACTAACACCACTGGGCCTTTGATCAAAGGATCAAAAAGTGACCATATGGGATGAGAGCCACAGAGACACAACTTTTTAAAGACAAAGAAAATGACAAAGTGATAAAAATTAGATGCACTGCTGTTTTCACCACTGGACACAACTCTAAATGAAAATAATGGAATTTGATGCTGAAATGGTAGTGTTTCTTCTACATGGGTGAGTTTAATTCTGAGATTTCTGAAGGTATAAAGTTATTATGTGATGTTATCATCTATTAAGCTGGTCATTTGTTAATCCACCATTCAAACTGTGACACTTCTGACCTTGTTTGGATGGTTCCAAACAGATTTTTAGTGCAGCTACTGACAACACAAACCATACAGAAAATGGAGGTGATTTATAGTTTTACTCTGTCTAAAATCAGAGCTAAGCTAACAGAGCTACAATGTAAACTATCAGCAGACAAAGTGCACTCTGGACTTTCCCCCAGTGCTCCTAAAATAATCTAAATTAAAAGTGGCTTTACTAAGAAAACACAGGAATTTCAACCATGCATGGTTAACATATACAGACTAATTAGAACAGTACTAGGGCTGTCATCTCCGTCCCAGATTATTTATTCCACAGGTAATTGATTGAATTAATTTAATTAATTATTTAATTTTTCTATTCATTTGTCTGTTTCACAATCATTAATTTACACATATGTATGTGTAGTACACCTAATGAAGAAAAAGAGCGCTTATTGACATTAAACACTGGGACATGGACTAGAAAATGTATTCTAGTTTGCATTTTAGACTTTTAACAAAACTTGTACAGGGCATGTATGTCATAACTTAAATGTATGTTAAAACTGAAAGATATAAAGATATGACTGATAATGACAAGTGTCAATAGGAGTTAAGCAGAGTTAAGCAGTAGGCTTTTATAGAGGTCAGTGGTGATGATTATTGTAATTATGCAAAACAGCAGCTCAAGTAATCAATTATATAATAGGCTAACTGTTACAGGCTGTGACAGTATGGGTAGACTATTACTAATGATACTGATGTTTCACAAGCCTAGAAGAAGAGATGTGTAATCTCTGGGCTCATGAATGATGGCTAAAAGAGCTTGGGTATTTTTTGTCACTTGACTTCAGCAATTAAAACTCATCAAGGACGGTCTCTAACATGAAACAGCGATGCCAGACCAGAGTCCCTCTCGGTCACTGCTTCCTCTGTGGCTCCCTGCTGTCACTCAGCGCCTGTAGTCACACACTCATTAGCTTTTAGGTGTTGTATGTGACCAGCTCTCAGCCCTGGTGCTTCATCCCAAGCAGGAACATTAAGGATGACAGGAAGAGGGGAGATTAAAAGAAATCTGAGATAATAACTTGCCATACTTCTGAGACTTAATGTGCTGGACCCATTGCATTATCTCCTAGAAGACGTGCTCTTATCACATCATCATAGTTGAACATCAAAGAGGAACAGCAAATCACAAGATAAAGCAAACTGAGCCACGGCTCATTGGGTTGAAAGATGCATTGTAATTTTCTTCACAGACACAGATTATGTTTAATGGTTTCTCATCTGTTTATGAGAACATCATGTTTCCATGCAGAGCAGGTCAAAACTGAGGATTTGAATTATTGCAATACATCAAGGGATGTGTGAGTACATCACTGTTGAGTTGTAGGTTCTTTGCGTGGTGACAGAAACACGTGCCGGGAGGATAAACTACAAGCTTAAAGACAAGAAAAGGGGTTACTTACACTTCACTCACTCTGCTGGGCTGTTTCATTCCGGGGCCGAGAGGAAACCCCTCCCCCACTAGTCACTACTGTGGAGTAAATGTATGGAAATGTATGAAAAATAGCCCCAGATTGGCCCAGACAGCAGTCATCCATCAGCACATTGACAGAGGAGAGTTTTCCACTTTATTGTCCCCCCACTCTGAGCGTGTGAATGAAGATGGTCAGATTTAGGTTCAGATAGCTCCAACCACCCCGGGCTTTGGCCCTGGGCTCATCAATCAGTAGACGATACAGTATCTGATCATTAGGCACCCTCCCCCATTCCCAGACACACAGCTAAAGTATTTCAACCAACCAACCGACCCAGCAGGCGCCGAGAGGTTCATCTCTTCTGAGAAACAAGAACTCCTCACAGAGTAAACAGACTCATAAAACCCCATAGAAGAGCCAATTATGCCAGGAACCTGACATCTACTTGTCGTAAAAGCCCTGTCGTAACTATTGGACAGAATGTGAAATACAACCAGTTGTTATCGCCGCCCATTTGTGCCGATTAAAAGCCACCCTAGAGACCTGTGGTGCCGGGTAAGGAGGGCATTCCGAATGCCTTTCCTTACCGTATGGCACAGCTCCGGGAGGGCTCCGGAGGGAGCTCCCTGTTGCCAAACAATCCTCTCTGTGAATTCCTGATTTATCACCAGCCGTCCACAGCTAATGTACCAACTCTCCTGGTTGGCCCACGTTGATAGAAGCCTGCTTTATTATTATCTGCACTGGCATCGAAGATGGAGCAGCTTGTATTATTCATAAGATCACACACATTGCCTCATCCAAACATGAGATACATTATGCAGAGTGCAAATGCAGGTCTGATTTATGGCTTTTTGTTGTGTACAAACATAAACACTGATAAGATGGAGAGATCTTTGAACAGTATCTTTATGAATGCAGAATAATAGAGACAGGTTGAGGTTGAAGTGGGATAAAAAGTATATGAGCACACTACCAAAATGATGAATCATGCTGCTCCTGCACAAGGCATTACAAGTTCTCAGTCCACAGGCAGCTGAGTCAAGACAAAGGGAATAGCAAATTAAGGAATCGCTCAATATCACACACCAAGTGAGGATGAGAAAAAGTCTTCCGCTTACATCCTCATCCACCATGGACCTTGTGAATTTTAATCTTCCACAAAACAACACTGAATTACAAACAAAAGCGCATTGTCTCTCCATTGTTTGCATCATGTTTCGGCTCAAGCCAATTACATGGCTCTAAAAACAATAGACTAAAGCTGCAGCAAGGGGCCAACTATTCACTTTGATTAGCCACAGACTTCGAGCTGACATCGATTTTAGCCCTTAGCCTGTCTGGAAGAGGAAATTTCTGTCACTTGGATGAAGGTAAATTTACAAAGAGAATCCAAAGCATTGTCAAGGGGAAAAGAATCATGCAAGTAAACAAAACCGACCACAAAAACACACATTATTTCTCACTTTCCTTTCCTTCTCCCAACCTCTCACACAACCATTATCTTTGTCTCATGCACTCTGTCTCTGTCTTCCCCGCATATGCAGACAAAAACACACAAATGTACAATACGCACATTAACAGCTAAACACCTAAAATCACCATCATCAATAATCTGAGTGAGTGAGGCTCTGATAGTCCAAGGCTATTGATTTTACGGTGCAGCAGCACTCAGTGGTCATTTGCAGTGATGAGGGAAGACAATCGCAGCCAAATCATCCCTGGCATTCATTAGGAGGCTAAGCCGAGGAACCAGTGAGAGTCTATTGAAACTTAATCAACAACTGGTGTAGGCTAATGCAGAGTACAGCAGGTGAGTTTGTCTTGAGGTTTTCCCAGTGGGTCGATCTGGTCTGTGGAAACACTTAAACAGCTAAAACCAATACCAGGGCTCCAACTAACACTCATTTTTTTCCCCATTAATTTTTGGTCTTGAAAATTAAAAAAAAAAAAAAAACATATGAAAAAAAAAAAGGGGTTCACCCAAGATGATATCCTCAAATACTTTGTTTTGTCCATTATTAGAGGCAGATTGAACATTATTCACAATATCATACAGTTTTGTTACTCACCGGAAACTAGCCTCGTCACAACATTGACTTTGAGAGAGCATAACCCCCCCAAAAAACACTTGATGGTTTGATGTTTGGGGTCCAGATTTCTTCATGCAGTTATTTAATTTTATTTATTTAGTTGTCCGTCCAACAGTTATTGAGCTTCCAAACAAATTCATACCTTATTCCGAAACCCAAACATTAATTTTACTGCAAGAAATGAGAAAAAAAAAATCACATTTAAGTAGCTGGAATCAGTTTTGACTCTTTTTCTTGAGAAATTACTTAAATTGATTATTGATGATGAAAATAATGGGCAATTCATTTCAACTAATGAGAGTCTATTGAAACTTAATCAACAACTGGTGTAGGCTAATGCAGAGTACAGCAGGTGAGTTTGTCTTGAGGTTTTCCCAGTGGGTCGATCTGGTCTGTGGAAACACTTAAACAGCTAAAACCAACACCAGGGCTCCAGCTAACACTCATTTTGATGATCAATTACTTTCCCCGTTAATTTTTTACTTTCTCCGTTAATTTTTTGGTCTTGAAAATCAAAAAAAAAAAAAGATATGAAAAAAATTGGGTTCATCCAAGATGATATCCTCCAATGCTTTATTTAGTCCTTAATTAGAGACAGATTGGATATTGTACACGATATCATACAGTTTTGGTACTCGCCGGAAACTAGCCTCATCACAACAGTGACTTTGAGAGAGCGTAACCCACCAAAAAACACTTGTTGGTTTGATATCTGGGTCTAGCTTTCTTAATGCATTTATTTAGTTTTATTTATTTAGTTTTCCATTCAACAGGTATTGAGCATCCAAGCAAATTCATACCTTATTCCAACACCCAAACATATTAATTTTACTGCTAGAAATGAGAAAATAAAACAAAAAATATTCACATTTGTAGTTGGAATCAGTTTTGACTCTTTACTTAAATAGATTATTGATGATGAAAATAGAGGGCAATTTATTTTAACTAATGCCATATTTCCATTAATTTTTCATTAAGATCTTGTATTGATCATGGAAAGTCAGACCATTGTGTGAAGTCTTCTCCATCACATTCCAAAGATTCTCTGTGGGGTTCAGATCTGGACTGTGTGATGGCCAGTCTGTGTGTGAACATGAACTACCCTTTCACAGTTTGAGCCTGAGGATTTCTGGCACTCTCCTGACTTTATGCTCTCTATCAAACTAATGGCTGTTTAAGAAATAAGATGCTATTCACTGCATCAGTTAGGGTTAAAGAACTTGTGATAGCATATTAATCACTGCAGTAATTATTAAATGGAAGGGAGGCTTTTACCTCTTTGCTCTGGTAAATCCAGGTGGGGACGTGTAGTGGAGTGGAGCAGAAGAACAAAACACTCTTTAGATCCCTTTTGGTCAATTTGTTTCTAACCTTTGTGAAGCTTGGAGATATAGTAGCAGTTTGTTTTTACATGTTTTAAGAATAGAAAAGTTACAGGGAGGTGGGCAAGAATCTTCAAGTCTCCTGAGGCAAGGAGTAGTGTGGTGGAATCACATCTAGGTTGCATCTAACAGAATCTGATCAACAATATGTAATTACAGCTGATTAGACAAAGTCAGGGTGTAATAGGATAGATTTTCTATGCCCAAAAACACACCGGGAGGGAATACAGGAGTCTTATGTCCTTTCAGACCAGCTGAACTTCAATATCCCAACAGGTAATTATGGAATTTTTTCCAAAAGATGATTAAAAAAAAAACACTATCAGCAAGTGTAGCTTTAATTGTTGCAGCTCTAATTAACAGTTTTCCCTCCATCATCTACCCTGGAGTTTTCTGTAGAACTAAAATGATAAACTTCTCATGTTGATCTTACAAATCCACATGAAACATTCACACTATGAAATATATAACATTAAAGGCATGGCTTGCTGTTGTATGAGTGCTATATGATCCACTTCAGCTTCATGGAAATGCTCAGAACAGAACAGAGTGCATAGATGAATCATACTGGGAAAGAAGATGTGAAATGAGGGAAAGCACAGCAGCCTTTCAAGTTTCTGAGAATTGATGACGCACAATGCTAATGTCTTCAAGAGGTTTCACATACAAAGGAAGAAAATGCAAATACTCACAATGAAGGAATCCATTTCACAAAGGGATGCAGAAAACCAGGTTCATTTACAAGATTTTCAGCTAAAAACATGGGTTTTGTTGAGCAAATCTGTTTGATGCATTAAAGTTATTTCCAGCTACATAAAAGCTGATCATCACTATTTGCAGGAAACATGTTTACATCACAGCCAGCAGAAAATCCACGAAAATAGGCACCATTATCCGTGAAATTCCATTTCAGTCGGTAAAGAAAAGGAGAGATTGCGCTACAATGTTTGTGCATAATAAGTGATGTGTTTTTAAAGGACACTGTCAATTGACTAATAAATTCCTTGAGAATGAAAGAAATCAAATCAATGGTAAATGCAATGGAATAAATGTCTCTAAATAGACTCAAACTAGAGATATTGTAATCCAAGGCTAAACCTCAAACCTACAAGAGCACCCCCTTATTTTGTCTTTCTAAAAACCCAAAATAGGTACCTCTATTTACCTATAAAAGAGCAACTACACATCTATGTGAATGAAACAGACACAGCTGTCAGATGTGCAGCTAAACATTTAGACATGTTATCATGAAGCAATCTATTTCAATCTATCCTGATTAGTTTAATAACTACAAATCAACAACCCTTCCAACATCAGAAGCAGGCTGCGTATGACCAAAGATTTCACATAGTGAGTACTTTCTGCCATCTGCTGGAAAAATACTGTTATTACACCCACAGTACTGGTGAGTTTGGGTTGAGGTTTGCAATCTGCCAAACAAATGCCACTTAATGAGAAACACATGACATGCAAAAAACAATGTGTTCTCAATGTGGGGAGGCTGCAGGGAATCCAAATCCGATCTGGAGCAGCCAGATAGAATCAGATGTAGTGAGAGATTGCAGTTTCTCCCTATCCACAACCAGATGGAGGTCTGTTACCAACACCACGGCTGTGACCTCAACGTGCTGACTCAACACCACCAGCTGTACTGTGGTCCTGTAGATCTGGCTCACTATTGGTCGAGAGTTACACAAACACACAGATTTCCATCAGCCTCCTGCTCTACATGGTGGAGATCAATTAGGAGGAAATGAAGCGGAAAAACACTTGCGTATGTGCACTGCCATGCTATAACGCACCACAAATTCACACCCATACTCATAAAAGTACTCTGCAGAGTCAAGCACACTCAGATGGAGTCTTTACTAATGAAAAACCATGTAATGTTTGCAGGAAACACTTGCAGGCAAGCATTTGCAAACCACAGTAAAATAAACATATGTAGCTGAAGAGGGCAAAAAGTTTTATACCTGTTGACCTGATCAGTTTTTATCTAAACACTTTGAACAGATTTTGATATAGTTTTAATCTTATGGCTACAGTTTAAGAAGGTGATTTTTATTTTTCCTTCCATTTAATTTAATTAAGTGAAGTTGTTGCCATCAGGGTTTTCTTACCATTATTAAAAAAAGATGCACATATACAAAAAATGCATAGTTTTAGTCAAATAATGACAAAAATAATAACTAACAAAAACAAAAAAGGACCACATTAGCTGTTTTGCCATAACATGTCATGTAGATTTGGAGTGAACATTTCAATGCAAAAACAAAAATGCAAATTATGTGCATTGCGCATTTCCATAAAGTTGTTTGGAAATAATAAAGTGGGCTGCAATGTGTAATCAACAGGTGGCGCTGGAGGCTACAGAGTAAAAGAGTAGAAAAAAGAGTAGAAGAAGTAAAGTGTTCTGTTGTTGTTATTCTTCTAAAATGGCTGCCATTTATTTATTTATTTATTTATTTGCACAAGGGAAACATGTCAGTCCATGTAACCTGTTGGACTAGATATATTTTCACACTTTCTTGGAATATCAGGGAAGACGCAGTAATCTGAGTAAAATTATCTCTACATCAGAATTTATTTCAAAAAGTTTTTTTTTTTTTTTTTTTTTTTTTTTTTTTTTGTGAAATTGAGAAAGTTTAATCATATTTTGCTGTATCTATAACTATTTGCCAGTGCAAACTTTAAAAAATGTTTATGGAAACACTGAATAACTACTTGAAATGAATCTCTGTTATATGGAAACAATGATGATTTTTGTTTTTTAATTGAGTAGTATTACTCATAATCCCATATTGTTACAGAGGTAACCATATGTAAGGACACCTGAGTAACTTTTATCATTCAGTTATTGACACTTACTAACGATCTGACCTAAAGCACATGGAGCAGCTTATTATTAGACTCATTCATATAGGAAACATGGCTCTGGTCATTTAAATAATGGCATATCTGAAAAAAGTCTGTCAAATCTTTATCACTTCCACTCCACATCATTAAAGGTAAATGCACAATGCTACTACTTTCAGTGTGAACACTTGAGACTCAGCACTATTCACATATGAGCAGTAAAGAAGAGTAAGCAATCAATAATTTCCATAAGATAATCTTCTAAACCATAATGCGGTAGATAATGTACTCACTGGCCGTAAAATGTCTGTATGATGCTGCAGTTTTTAATTACCTGCGTTAGTAGAAAACACATTTAATGCCTCTATTATAGACAATTACTTTCCTTTCAAGATGCTGAAACTATTATGATTAAAACCAAGCTCAGTCTGTAAAACTGAGGACACCAGTGTAATGAATATTCATACTCATTTCACTGCAAATCCATTTAGCTAATTAAAATCACATCCATCAAAGGTTCCTGTCTTTAATACATAAAGCGATTATTGGAATTGATGACTATCTGGCTGCAAAAATACAAGTGGAGCCTCTTCTTCACTAGGTCCACTGAGGTCATGCAGCACTTGGATAAAATAACTCATGCTATTACAAAAGGAATCATTCATTTACTGAGGTGATGAAGACTTGAAGACTCCGAAGGTTCACTCAGGGTCATCTCCAGCTATTGTTCAAACTGTTTTTTTCTACAATAATGGGATGATGGGAGCCTTTGAGCACAAAGATATTAAAATTCATGATGCACAAGAGGGGGCTTGTGTTTTCATGAGGTTGACATTGAGGAGGATGAGTGTTGTTTTAAGTGCCCAAGGATCAAATAAAAAAGTGAAGAAAACACAAAAATCTCATGTTTCACAGTTTTGTTTGTAATTTTGGATTGGCCAATTTATTTTGTTTCTTTTGCAAGCATCTGTGTATGTTCCAACATTTTGGAATGATACTGTGGGTTCAGACTTGAGACAAAAATGTTCTGCTTTCTGTTTTCTTTTACACAACAATGTCCAACACAGGAAAGTGTTGGCTTTGAAGATGAAATGGGAGTGAGTGTTCAGGAAGGGGCAAGCTTGTTTTGATCCCTCGTCTTGGCAGGCGCACAGTGCCATGCCAGTGTTTGCTAATACCCTGGACGCACCTGGCATATTACACAGGCTTATCCCTCTCCTCAACACCTCCCTAATGTACTGCGCTGGTCTCCCACCATACAGTTGTTTCTGTGACTATATGGCAGTCGCTGCCCAGATGTAATTAAGCCCTAATCCTCCTGTCGACAAAAGCAGAGGCAGCCTTAATTCAGTTTGCAGATGAATGTGAAGTAAATACAGGGTGCAGGAAGGGCACTTTGATGAGACTGCACCTCCACCGAAAGGCCAAAGGTAATGTCACGGTCTTCCCTGACAAAAGCCATGATGAGTAGCCCAACATGAGCCACAGAGGCATTTGAAAACAGATCATCTGTAATGGTTTCAACAGGCTGAGGCCCCCACTTTTCCATGGGTTGGGCCAAAGTGCCAGTCAAGACAGGTTAAAAAATTAGTTCTTAGAAATTGTTTGATGCATTTGTGGTGATTAAAAAAAAAAAAACATCTAATGCAGTAGGTAAACCTTTAACCATTTATAGGGCAGTCATAAAAATACTCTGAAATTCAAAATTTCAACCTTACTGTGTTATTGGAGGACATAACAAGACTGACTATTGCTTTTGTGAAATTTTTATACATTTTTTTTGTCATGTAGAAAATATAGGTCAATGAAGTTACTGTATCTGGTTCCTTGCCCCTATGTGGCATTAAATAAATAAATAAATCCAATAAGTATATATAAGATATACAAGAAAAACACATGTAAGATTAAAGGAACATGTATTTTAGAAGAATAGAACATCACTTTTAGAATATTACAACATCATAAGTGCTGATCCAGACACCTAGCTGTGGTATTTTTTTTTTCAATTTTGCAACACTCCTAATGTCAACAATGCGTTACAACACAAAACTACAACTTAAGTAAGAGTAAGGGGCTGAAATTAACGAAGACTGCAACAATGGTCAGCAGATTGTCCATTCCTGTGTCAACAAATGTAGACTGTTTTAACATCAGGTATTTTACCTGACTATGAACCTTACAAAGACCTTGTTCACCTTATTTTTCACATTTTTACTCAACATCTTTAAATGTAGTATTAATACTTCAAACTCTAAACAGCAGGGGGTAGTACAGCAACAAAAACAAGAAAAGCACTCGGAGAGCGCAGACCTCTGCCAAGCCAGATCAGTCCCCACCCCCCCGATCACCACCAAAATTTGTTCCTTGTGCTAGTATCAACATTTCCTGACATTTTCAACCAAATCCATCCATAACTTTTTGAGTTATCTTGCTAACAAACAAACAAACACACAAAGCAAAGTGATCACAATACCTCCTGGCGGAGGTAACTATTAATTAATCAACACTACGTATCCACAGACTGCATTACTCACTGAATAAATTATAATGCTCATTGTTTACAAACGTGTATTATGACATTAAGTTTTCTTCTTCAGACTAAAACTAATCAATTCTGATTATTTTGACAGATGGTCAAAATAACACTGTGTCTTATCTTCATGTGCTGATAGTTTACATTATAGCTCTGTTAGCTTCTGTTTTTAGACAGAAAATAGCCACAGAAAAAACCCAAATCACTCATGTATGGTTTGTGTTCAGTTTAGTCTGAACCATGGATTAATAAATGGCAATTTAACAAAGATAATAACATCCCATAATAACTTTATACCCTCATAATCCTTATAATCAAACTCACGAAACGCTGCCATTTCAGCATCAAACTCCATTCTTTTCATTTAGAGTGTGTCCAGTGGTGGAAACAACAACAGCGCTTCTAGCTTTTATCACTTTGTTATTTTCTTTGACTCTAAAAAGTTGTTTCACTGTGGTTCCCATCCTGTCTCATCATTTTCTTGTGCTTTGGTAAAACATCCAGTGGCATTAGTTTTCCTCTTCATGGGAGACCAGCAGTGACTCACTACTCCCTCTAACTCCCTCTAGTGGTCACAAATTTCAGGCCCGTTAGTGTAAATTAATTCACTTAATCTCTACAATCCAATACTCTGGTATCTTTGGCAGAACTTCAGGGCTCTTTACTCTAAACACTCTAATGATAATTTTAGGTGTGTGGGTTTTTGTTTTGTTTTTAATATTTGAAGGTAGAAATACTACATATAGCCCCTATATGTATTTTATCTTAGTGCAAAATAGAAATAATGTAGGTCTAGCTTATTCTGAACACTTTATTTACATTACACTCTAATGATAATTTCAAGTCATTTTTATTTTTCAAAGTAGAAATATGTGTCATGTAGCACTTTCAAGTGTATTTTATCTCAGAGGAACACATACAAATTGTTAACTTTTTCTTGGCATATTTTACAGTTCCTGTATATTTTTAAGCATCACAAACCTCAAGTATCAGTGTGTGTCTAAACACTCAAATGATCATTTCAGGTCTTTTTTTTTTTTTAATATTTGAAAGCAGCCCACAGGATATTACATCATGTAAGAGAAAAAATATACATACTTAAAACTATAGATGCATTTGGATTTGTTTAGGTCAGCTTTGGCTATGTTAGGTTTATGAACTAGCTCTTAGCTGCCACTGTGGACATCCTGCCAAACTTTACCTCATTACAGACTCATTATGAGTCCTAAAGATAGAGTGCCCCTGCTGTGCATCGGTGCGTCTACAGATACATTTATACACAATGCAGCTGCTTTAATAGATGTGTGTTCATGCTGACTCAAGGCTTTCACTGTAATTTTTCTGTAAATGATGTAGTTTTGGCCACATGTTTATCAAAGCTACAGGAAAATCAGTAGGTCCGTGCAAGTTCAAAAGGCATCAGGTCACTGACTAACCGAACCCCCCAGTGGTGGTAAAGATGGGAATAGAGGGGGCGACAGGACTTAAATTTGCCCACAGTTATTTAGTTGGTGAATCAACTTCACAACAAAGCCATTTTCTCATCACATGGACAGGCAGAGGAGAGCTTCTGAGAGCAATAAAAGCTGTGCATGACAGTTGAAACAGTTTGAAGTAGAGTAGGTGGTATGTCATCAGTGGCAGCTGTGTGCGAGTTGGTGTTTTAAATGATGCATGAGTACAAAAGAACTGATCAACCTTACATATCTACATCTGCATGTGTTTCTGAGTATAAACCAGCAGCTTCATGTACACAGAGAGACCACATAAGAACCTAACCTGGAAAGTTCATCAGTTATAATATCAACCTTCTAGTTTACAACCTCCTGGACATGAGGCTCTTTTCCAGATGCTTGCAATTCAGTCTTGAACTCCACTTTCTGGTGCTCTGGTTCACACTAGTGGAAAAGGCAGGCAGGCTACACTACAGTTATTAAGGTGTGAATACAGGCCGAGTGTTCACCCCCTGAGTAACACCAATGATGAATCACTCCAGTCACTGAGTGCTTCCTGCAGTTCACCTGAGTGCAAAGCTAAAGGAACGAGCTCTGATAGGAACTATGAACATCTGCTACACTCAAACCCTGTATGGAACAACCTAATTAGAAACAGTCTGCAAATGCCACACACTGATCCATATGGACTGTTGTTTTTAAAAGTGCACGAGCTGTAAAAAGAATGAAGTTTAATGCTGAAATGGTAGCATTCCTTCTAGATGGATGAGTTTGATTATGAGGCTTATGAAGGTATAAAGTTATTACGTGATGTTATTATCTTTGCTAAGTTGCTGTTTGTTGATCCACAGTTCAGACTAAACTAGGACAATTTCAGTGGCGATTTCTCATAGACTGCAAGGGAGGCCCGGCTTCCCCTAAAATTACGAAAATTAAATGGTTAAATATGTACTGTTGTGTTGACATTTTATTGACTACAAATGTGTTAGAACATGTTCATCTTAAAGACGAGTTTGTTCAAATCAGCTTTATCACAAATCAATGGACGCGATGTTGTTCACTTCTCCTCCATTCCCGTTGCACTGTTTTCTCATACATCTCTGCTCAGTGCATTTGTCCGTAGACTGCGGGCGTCTCTGGACTTCAATGGGACTGAGTGGAACAGTTTTTTTCATTGCCTCTAAACTGGACGGTAATTGGATAAATGCCACGATGTTGTCCCGCCCCCGGACGCCAGCCGTCTCTGGGGGTGAATGGAGCTGTGGGCGGAGCTCGGCCGGGCTGGACGCCAGAATCCCACGTGCTGATTGGAGGCTCAGTCGAAAGGCTTAATCCCGTTTGATTGACAGCTGTTTTCAGATCTGCTCCTTCACTGACACAGTTCAGTTTAATATCGTCAGACATTCTGCTGTGAAAGAGAGAGAGAAACCACTACGAAATTACTTGTTCATTTCTTGCACTGTAAATAAAACGCACTCATTGTACTTTTTTTTTGTTTCAATTTAACATAATTTCACTGTTTTCTTGTTTCAGTCACATAATTTAATCATTTCTTGTTCGAGTTTAATATCGTTTTGTAGATAGTTAAATCAATCAAACTGTCGGCTAGGTTGCAGTGAAAGGAGCATCTGTAGTTTAAAAAGGCTGAAGTCTTACACCCACAACACACTGGGCCAAGGCAATCTAAGCAGCCCAGCTCTGCTGGACATTCAGAGGACACTGGTCCAGTCCCTGGAAAAGACGCCTACTTGGTACGATAAGGTCACTGAGCATTTTCTTAAAAAGGAACGGAGGGCCGAATGTATGTTTAAACAACTTGACTTTTTTTTTTTTTTTTTTTTTTTCTAAATGTAAGCCGACAATGAGCTTCCCCTGTCTGAAAGACGAGCAGCCGCCACTGGACAGTTTTGACCTTGACTCCAGACAGATCTTTTGTGCAGCCATTGACAACACAAACCCTACAGAAAAGAGAGGTGATTTGTGGTTTGACTGCAGCTAAACAGAGTTAAGCTTACAGAGCTATAATGTAAACCATTAGCTGACGTAGCACTTGAAGATTGTAAGTCAGTGTTATTTTGAGCGGCTGTTAAAATAAGCAGCTATGAGTTTTAGTCTGAAAAAGAACACCAGATGATATCATAATAAAGATGTGTGTAAACAATTAGCTTTAAATTTCATTCAGTGAGTGATACATTTTATTCAGTAAGTGGTCTGCGGATTAATAACATTGATTTGTCGATTTGTCAGATTCTCGCCATAATCAGGCTTTTTAACACAATGTTATGTAGACTGGATATTTATTAAACATAACTGCACAGGCAGGATTAAAGAAGACACACACACTATATGGCTAGGCTACCTCTCTACCTGGATGTAAAACACAACACCTGCAGTGACACTGTTCCAGGTCACATCCAGTTAGCTCAGGCTTAACCCCTTACATGCCTCATACCACAGTTTTGGTCCTATGTATGTTCTGATACATGATTTCCCCCTGCTGTTGAGAGAATATCATAACTACATAGACCCATTTTAAAACTTCAGATTTTTGATTAATGACAGGATTTCACACCGTTTTCAATTATCATCAAAGTGAGAAAAATCAACACACTTCATTGACTTTTCAAGGTTTACCCTTTAACATTCAGTCCAGATTCATAAAAGGGCCTTTCAGAGTTATCCTCTTTACGAGCATGGTGGTCTTTAGGGGAAAAGTTTTCTTTGTCCCACCTGCCTAAAACAACAGACTTGGACGAATGAAGTAAACACATACACAGTGAAAAACTCACAAAAGGTGCATAATTTCCTGCTCCGTTTGGTCAAAATCCACAACCCTGGAATTTAGAATATCCTAATCTCAATATCTGCCTTATTAACTAACTAACCACATGCCAAGACCTTTGGAAAAAAACTTTATGTTTGCCTAACCGACACTGATGGAAATGTTGTATATCCATCATCTAATTAAATTACTATGAACACATGAAGATAAACAGGAATACGACCATAAACACACCATTTAACATGCTGCTAAAACTAAAACAGATTATTTAATCTAAATTAATGCAAGATGAAGTTTGTTTTAGCAGCCTGGTGTGTGTGTGTGTGTGTGTGTGTGTGTGTGTGTGTGTGTGTGTGCATCCATGGTATTGGAGAGGAAATAGGAAATGGTGAGCTGGGCGGCCCCTCTCATGGGCGAAGAATAAACAGCTGCCATGTAAATTCAGGCTAAATGAAGTCCCAAACCAAGCAGAACAGGTACAGAAAACACCTCTGGAGCATTAAAACACACAGAACACAACAACGTGAATATAATAGACAACACACAGCGCTTAAGAGAAACTGTCTGATCTATTTCCATTATACCATTTCCATTTTCTTCATCTGCTGGCTGCGAAGGAGGTCAGTGGAAAGCTGAAAATGAAAACAATGACTTTATGCTACTTTCTCCACATATGCTCCCTTTCATTTTCAAGAAAGTACATTTGGAAATTGAGGCACAGAGAGGCAATAAAGCTGTCTAGACAGCCACTTTGTTTGTAGGAATACTGTTTTTCCATTGTTAAAATGTATTTTTATTTTTCAACCAGGCCAACAACCGACCTCAACAGAGAAAATGTACTCTCATGTTTATCATTTTATTTAGGACATCAGTCCGGCCGAGAAAAATCAAATCAACCAACATCAAGGCAGAGGTCATAAATCTATCTTTCCTCCTGTCGCAGAGCAATCTTTACTTGTCATCTTTTGTTATGGCAGCAAACAAACAGGCCTGCTTTCGTTCCCCTCCTGTCATGCAAGATTGGATTTTGATGACACCGATACTCGAGTTGTGTACTCTCCACTCTCCGTTCTATGCCTCCCATCTGCTCCTCTCTCCTTTTTCTCTTGAAATAAAACAAAACAAAAAAACCCTCACTGGAGCTACTCTATTTTCACTCTTAGACAGGTGAAAAGGCCTCTGCATTTCTGATAATAGCCCTTTTGCTGTAGTAGATGCAGTGTCACATGAACAATCTGGGTCAACAAAATAAAATCTGCTGAGTAGGAGACATGAGCATGATGAACAAAAATAACCAGTATGAACGACATGAAAACATTTCCTTCGTTTTTCAGCTGACTCCAAGTTCTAGTCTGGGTTTGGGTGATCTTGGCTGCAGACAAGAAGGGGAGTGGGACTGTTTAAACTCAACAGTGGTTTCATTTGTGTATTCATCTGGTTTTGTACAAACAGGGGAAAATGACACGGGCAAATGAACACGACAGTGTGTTTTTGCAATAGTGACTAATCCTGCTGCTCTGTCTTGCTTCTATTATCCCTTTTCAACATAGCAGAACTGGGCTCTGACTCACCACACAACAGCCACCAACTGCATTCACTGTCAGGCCGCCGAACACACAATCAGCTGCATCTAGATCAGTTCATCTCTGAGGTACATGGAAAAATATAGTGCAAGCTGCATTAAGTCAGTCTTATAGACAGTCTGTTGCCACCCCACAGTAGTTTTCTGTCTGTCTGCTTTTTCTCTTTACACACAGACACAGTGTAAAAGAAGATTTATGCAGGCTGGTTTTATATAGCAGCAATCAGGATTACTGTCAATAAAGTAAACTGGCATCTGTGGAAGTGCTTGGCTTTTGCACAACTTCAACAGTGACTGTCTCGCGTCTTAGTTTATGTGTTTAACAATCATGTAATTATCCACAAGCCACTGGAATAATATCTCAAATAAATAGAGATGCACCGATACCACTTTTTTCCAGACCAAGTACAAGTGCTTACATCTGAGTACTTGCCGATATCGAGTACCAATATGAGTACTTAATAATACTATTACAGTTCTTAGTTACTTTTGAAAAGGTGCTTTATTGTCATTGTCATTAGTCCGACTGTAACAAAGGGCTGCTACTGACATTTAATGCATTGGAATGAGCATTTCTCAATCAATCCACCAGGGGGCCACTCTTAATTAACCATACTGGACAAATACCACAAAGAAAAGTAAAGTTTTTTAAGAAGAAGAAGAAGAAAGTCAGTAATAATAAACATAGAGATGACAGGAGTAACACTAATGTGGATACTAATGTTGATATTGATGAGGGTAGTTGTCATGAATAAGTCAGTAGTTTTTCTCTAACTCACACTGTCGCTCTTTGAAAAGATCCGCTACCTCCACGGTTCCTGGTGGTATTCCCCATCTGGGTATGCATCCATGAGCACCTGGAAAATGGATGAAATGTATACAGAGGACGGTCCGTCCGTATCCGTCTGTGTCTTTAACATTACTTGCAGTCAGCGTTACTTTTGTCACCGTCAGTTATTTTGAAAAATCTCCACACTACTGACATTACTCCTCCGCTGCGTACCTGCTGCACTTAACTGCAAATGTCACGCTGCCGTAAGTGGTATTGGTGTAGTTGTATCGGAGAACTTTTACAAGTACGAGTACAAGTACACATGCTGAGTATCGGACCCGATACCCAATACTGGTATCGGTATCGGTGCATCCTTACAAATAAAAAGGAGTAGCTCCCTTTAAAATGCCAACTAGGTAAGTAATTAGAAATATCTTTCTCTGCAACACAAAGGAAACTTGACTTTGACATATTCAAACTACCATGGGGCTGTGTACTTGTCAGCCTGAGAATACAGAAAGCCCATCAGTTCCCCAACAAAGTGAATTTCCAATAAGCTGTAAAACTTTGTTTGATGAACTATAACCCAGTGCTCTCAAGTATTGGAAAATCCATTTGGAAAGCAAAAGAAGAAAACACACAGTAAGAAAACCATTAAAGACACATTAGAGAGGAGCTTTTAGAACAGCAAAAAAGAGAGATGAAAATAGAAGTTGTGTTGATGCCCAGCACTGGCATAGGAAAGTGAGCAGTTTTCCATATTAATCAAAAGTGAGCCTGTTGCACTCACAGCATGCGTTAGCCAATTAGAGACATACTTATATGACCATTACCACAATTAAGCCTTTCTAGTCTCACCGCAAATCCCACAAACACAACACTGCGTCCTTCAGCTGGAGGGTTAACAACACAAATTCTCAGGCTACCTTGTGAGCTTACTATAGTGAAAGCTATTATTAGAATTGGCAGCTACTTGACAGGGTTTAATACATTATTTCCTGAAACAACAACAGCTTAGAAATAGTTAGAATGCGTGTCTGTAGCGTTTAGCCCATCAATTACATACTGACATGGATGAGGTTGTAGGCAATTACAAGAAAATTGCAGGCTGCTTTGAGAAAACAAATTATGCAAAAGGCACAGAAGCAAATGGGCCATAATTAACTTTTCATGTAAACTGTTAACACCAAAAGTGAGTGTTCTGTTCTTCATTTTCTTGCTTGTATACAGTAAAAGAAAAGTTGTACATAGTTTGACCCTCATCTGTTTTTACATGATGAAACTTGTATCCATATTTAATCATTTATGTGAGTATTTTCTAAATTGTAAGAGCCAAATATGTGTGGAAAAGTGTGAAACAACTTAAAAATAAGACAAAAATCACATCTTTTTTCAGTTTTGTGGTAAATGTGATAGGGTGGACTAAAGACAAAGATCTATAGGTTTAAAGAAAAACCCACAAAAATCACCTTCGACAAGTGGGAAGTTTTGTTAAAGCTTTATGGAATTAAGGATAGATAATCAGTTCACATTTTAACAGTTTACCATTTTAATACACACAAAAACACAACATCAAGCAACAAAAAACAACAGGCTAGCAGTACAGAGTGCCTACTGTAAGCTTTCTTGAATCAGTTTACTCCCATTCCTCATGCAGCTTTCACTCTGATCCCAAAGTCAACATTTACACAAACATGTGTCTGGCAGCAGGGTTAATGTCTGAGCTGAAGCAGCAGGTGAAATACAGCAGAAAAGACTCCAACCGGAAAGACTCTCATCCAAATCCCCACATTAGCAACACTAGAAGGTGACTGAGTGGGAAGTAGAGATACTGAACCCAGTGGAAGACAGGAGCATTTGGATAAACACAACCAAATGCATACGAGCTGCTGGTAGTGGGGATAAGAAGTACAGTAACACAGGTGGATTTCTTTTTTCTTTACCTTAGGTGCTCTGATCTGTGACCCTTCTTCTGTACATATCTGGCTTTGCATCTCAGCTGTTGTCTTCAAGTCACTCTAACAAAACAAAGATGTGTGTTAGCAGTTTGTGAGGTCTCTGAAGAGCATTAAATAAGTACCTCATCCATCTCACCTTGTAGTACCCTATGACCTGCTCTGCTATGTTGTTAATGTGCAGCATGTACTGGTGCAGTCTCCGTTGGTACTTCAGGGTTGCGAGCTGCGCCTTGTTCTGCAGAGTTGACACCTGGGCCAACAAGGACTGTTCCCTTCTGTCCCACCTGAGTCTCGCCATCCGGGCTTCATGCTCCAAAGTCGCGTTCCTCTCCTTCAGCGCATCGTTCCTTGTGCGTAAAGCGTCCACGCAACAATGTTCCATATCTTCACTGGACAACACAAGTCCGCATCCTCTCTGACACGCACCTTCACTATGACCCGTGTCTGGCTGCTGGATTTGTGGCTCCATCTCGCTTGTGTTTAGAATTGGGATCAAATTGGGTCCCCTGGAGCAGATTGGGTCCTTTTCTCCGCAGGGAGTTTGGCAGTCAGCGCACATACTTTGCGCGTCACGGAGGCAACTTTCCTACGCGGCACTATAAGATGGGACAAAGTTATTGTACAAGTCTGAACACATGAAAGCGTGAGAGCAAAGTTTGACCGGTTTGTGCAGCTCACGCTAAGCTGAGGGCTGCGCCACCTCTGGCAACAAGAGGATGAGATGCTGCTCTCAGATTTGTTCCCCTGCTGACTCATTTTTATTCCTTCGTGCCACAGTCATCGATCATCCTTGGGCTTTTTTTTACTTACCTCCACTTAAACCTTTCACACCTTAGCATATTTTTAATCCATTAAATTAAATTATGTGCAGCTCTCAGGCGCTCTGAACTTGAAGTGTTGTATCAAACATCACCGACAGAGGGTGCCAAATCTGCCAAACAACTCACTTGCCGTCTGGGGCTATAAAGTTACATGGAAAAATCTAAGCTTAGGAGTGCAGTCTAGAACTCACCTCATGAGTGGCATTGTTAATGATTTAATACCATTAATTTAATTTTATCGGCAGTTTTGCAGCAGAAAAAAAAAATGTCTCAAAGGGTCATTCAGTGGCTGTAACATAATATCTGCATGGAGACCCTCACTCAGAAAACTTTCCTGCATGAGTTTAGGCCATTCTCAGTGCCTGACACAGCATGACATATTGCAGGCATCTCTGAGAAGGCGTCACATTTCAGGTCTCTTAGAGAAGCAGTCTGGTTCTAGTCTGCTGTGCACCACTTTAAAGTATGTTTTGTGTTGTCTGAGCTGTCAAAGACCAGGTGTAGTTTTACAAAGACAATAGTGCAATCTGTCCTCAGAGAGCACACCTGTCTGCAAGAACACATGCACAAGGAGGTCAGAAGAATGTATTGTTTTGCAATCAATCACTCTAAATGTAAGCGTAGCTCTGTATTACTTTATAATTTGACGTTAAATTAGATCAGCTTTCAATAAAATACTTTGTTTCCAGGGGAGTGAATGATTTTTAAGTGTTGACGATGTGAGCAGCCGCTGAGGTAACACTGACTGCCTGTTGGTTGAAGTGTTACGCAGCCACCTGGGATCAGAGCTATCGCACACACCACATGTTTGGACTGATAAGAGTCTAACTCTTGAACAAAATCATAACAGAAAATAGTCTTGTCTGTCTTTTGTTCTCTTCGTGAGCTGATCTCAATGAATAACCATGAAACACACTGATTAAAAGCTAAAGATGACCTCAGCTTAACATGAGCCTAAATCTGATTCATTTGGACCGACCTAATCCATAAAGAGAAGTGATATCAATCTACTTTTCATCTGTTGGACACTTGATAGGAGACAAAGGTCGAACAGCTGTTTCTGTGTGAAAATCTAGAAACTGACAGCGTTCACCTTATCTGAAATGAAACACAGACTGAAACACTATCACTGATGTATTTGGCATTGGCTTTGGTACAGAGTGGGATTTTCTGGGATCAGAGAATGTTTCTTTAAAGTAGGAAAAATCCAAACACAAAAAATATCTTCCATGCCTTCGAGTTAATAAAGTGAATTTATTTGTCAGATTATTTAGAGCTAAAGAACTGCTCAAAATATTGTACATCTGACAGTTGAAGATACTTTAATCCCATAAGAAATGACGGTACAATCTTTTGAGAACTTTGTGCTGGAAACATTCTGCTCTGTTGCCTGTACTGCTTTGAACAGGTACCTTTCAAGACCATTAAATCCATTAAATACTGAATTCATAATTTAATTGCTGTTTTTTTTTTTTTCTTTTGTCCCTTTTTACTCAGGGCATGCAACTTTTCTGGAATAAAATTGAAATTTGTTTTTTCTTATGATGAAAGTTCAGTTAAACTCTGCAGCTCAGGCACATTATGCATCAATACTGTCTCTCTGATGCGATGACTGTTTCTCAGTGACATCTTGTATCCATAATGTACAAACACTCTTTATCTTTACGGTTTGAGACAGCAGGTTATAGAAAACAGTTTTTATACTAAACAAAGCTGACAGATGCAGATGTCAGTCACTGCACTGCTGTTTATTTCTGCTGAATAAATGAAAGATGTCTTTCAACCCAACATAAAGTCCCACGTGGCCCTTGTGACATTGTTTTCTGTAGATCAACCATAGCAAATATATGTTTGTTTTTTGTTTAACAGCTACTCCTACACATCTATAGCTTTAAGCTCTTCCAAGCTCTTCCTCTTCATATTGCTATATATCATAACGGTTAAAATTACTTCAGGCACTATTTTATTAACCCAGACCCTGATCTCTGACCCCCGCCCCTCCTCACCTCCTCATTAGGACATCCACACTAAACTGCAACCCCCCCCCCCAACACACACACACACACACACTGACCTCAGGGACTGCTCCAGCCACTTGCCACTTTATTGCATATTGCACATATTGCATTACGTCACTTTAAATCAGTAACTTCTTTTAACAATACCTCATCTGTTTAACTTCAGTGTTGCACCTTTATTTTCTATTTATTCTCTCCTCAACCCTCTGCTGTTTATTGTTATATTCTGTCTATAGTTATATTGTTTAGTGTTTATAGGTTATAGTTATATTCTATTCTATTTTTTGATACGTTTTGATATTTTTTCTATGTTCACTTTGCACCGTGGGGTCTTAGAGTCTTGTAATTTCAGTTTTCTGTATGTGATGCACATATGGCAAAAACTGACAATAAAGCTGACTTTGACTTTGATTTGACCAGGCCTATCACCCTGAAATTTAAGTTATACTGATGGGATAGTATGGGAAGTTTTTGGAGCACATGTGAAACTCCTGGTCCTGGTCAGATATGTATCTATGTTTGACGTTCCCAATTTTAATACTACTACAAACTGAATATTTCGCATTTGTTCTTACCTTTTGTATTTGTAGATGCTTGTTTTTATATTCAGGTAATGATATATTTTGCTGTTTACTCACTTTTTCTTCAGGTTTCTGTTTTGATATAATAGCCTTAGAATTTACTTTGAGCTTTTATGAACATCAACATGGTCAGTAAATGTAGGAAAAATACTTGAATTTCACTGAAAAATGCTAGATGCAGTGGATAATATTATTATACATGTTAATAAATCACTTAGGAAATTAATTTGGAAGTCACTTAAAAATAGTTCCATGTCTTCAAGGGTTAATATTGACACCTCAGCATAGCCTTTGACTATTTCACATATATATCTGCATAAAATAAGACAACAAGAAATCATTAAATAGTTAACTACACTTTTATTCCAGCCAGAGAGGTTCCAGTTTTATCCCTCATATGCCGTTCCTGTGCAGCGAAGCGAGGAACTTCAGCAAACAGGCCACCACTGCCACTCGTGATGCAATCAAATCCCAATCGTTGTGTGTGTGAGACTGCAGGACCATTTCTGAACTGTTTTGAGTGAGATACCTTTAGTCAGTGTAAGAATTTTTTGCTAAAAATCCTTTTTGAAAGGCTTCACATGAGATGTCTGGCTTAATGACGCTTAGCAGCTAATGCACATTAGGTTTAGATCTACACTATCTCTGACATTAAGGGATGTCACTCAGGAGTGGAATGTATTTCATGTGAAGCTGAGAGGTTGACAAGTTGCTATGTTGCTGATTCGTTGCAGAGTAATGTACCACCTTGCTTCCAGTGTCATGCATGTTAGAATGTAGAACCACTGCTTTTTTTTTCCAAAATGTCAAAGTTCAAGGCATTCATGCATTTGGCAACAGATTCTATGATTTGTCGCATAAAGGAAACTGGGGGAAAAGCACTTTGTGGTGGATGTTGATGCAGTCACAATGTAGAAGCATGGCCAGCATCGATCACATAAGTAATAAATGGGAGGAATTCAAAATGCATTTTCTTCCTCCGTTTGAGGGAGATAAACCAGACGTCCAACTAGAAGTGGATGATGACAAACAAATATAAAAATTATTTAAAAAAAGAAAAAAAAGAAACAACAACAGTTGATAATGTTTATATAATGTATCTCTGATAAGATGTTTATAAAAAGACAAACATAACACAGTGGTAACAAAGTCATGAGCTTTGTATGGGCTGTTACTGGATGGCTTTGCTTATTTTCTGTTTATACTCATACCAGGTAATGCAAAATGAAATATACTAAATTACTGTTAAAGGAGCTAGGCAAGTTGTCTTATTAAAAAATATAAAGTTGCCACAGATTAATCCGACATTGCACAATTATTGTAGTGTCATAACTGTTAATGATGACTCTCACAAGAACCCATAAATGAGGAAGATGAAATGAAAATGTTAACACTAAATAAACTGTCAACATTCTTGAAAAGCACCGGCTGGTACCACGAAGGTCCTAATGATACAGTCAAAACAGAAATCTTGGTTTTTCATTTTATAGAGCACAGATCCAAATGTTGTTGTAGCAAAACTGTGGCCGTGAGAGGTGGCGACTGATCAAAACCACCGTAAAAAATTGCATCGCTCAGACAATGTTTGGTTTACTTCCTGGCCCCATTGTGTGCTTTACAGTCAGCTTTGCAAATATAGATCAATGACCCAAAATTCCCTGACAGTTCTGTTTTTCAACCATTCACACCATTCTTCTTCCTGGTTTCAACATGCACACATTTTGAAAGTGGTATGCCATTAATAGAGAATATGTTATGGACTGGAAATTAATAATGATTGCAAACAAATCTACTTTTGTTCAAATAACATTCATAGTATATTAGATAACAAAACCGTATAAATTACTGGATACATTATTTCTGCATGACATACATTGTTTTCTCTATGATGTTTATTAATAAAAATCAAATATGCAACTTGCTGGGGTTTGCTTTGACTGTATCTCTGTAACAGAAGGTGTGCTTCATTTTAAAAAGATAACAGATAAAAATGTCACTGAACTGCAAATAAAAAGAAACACATAAAGACATTTTTATAAACATACACTTATCCTTCACAGCTACTTGTTTGTCTTGTCTTATCTATGGAATGCACTGTCAAATCTTCATCTTCATCAGATGCAAAATGGTTACACAGCCAAGTTTTGAAGTGTTGGTTTACACTTTCCATCACAATCCATTTGAAAACAAGTTATTGTGAAAGATAAGTGTAATCATTGATATAAGGCATATTAAAAGTTGACAGAACTCCTTTGACACTCCTCCAGAGAGGCTTTTTGTGGATATTAAATAAGGGATGTCTTTGTCCTTTTCCAATTTTTCCATTTCTGTGTCTTTTTCCACAAGCATATTCCAGACGGGGGGACGGTGGGGGGTGGAGGAATATGACGTCCTGCTGACAAGGTGGAACCGAAAGATTGTAGAAAGAGTCCCTAAGTCCTTAATAGGCGTCAACCATAAAGAGTCTCCTTCACGGGAAGTGAAGACAAAGATGGCGCTACATTCAAAGGTTCAGGCATAGGACAGCCACCAGGAGCAGGGACAATATGCTGAGAGACTGGGCAGCCATGACAGCTCCACCTGAGAGAAGCAGAGATGCAATATGTCAGTTCATGCTGACAAAGGGATAGGAGAGGCAGTCAAAGGGGCCGCTGACAAGAAGATTATTAAAAGTCAAATGCTATTTACACCTGAGGTGGAGGAGCCTGTGTAGCTACTTATACCTACACAGGTGTAAATAATGACACGCAACAGTCAGACATACTGTGTACAGATGGCAGAAAGGCTTTATAACACAGTCAGCATTGTCCATTCTTTATTTTCACAGCAAATTTTAAATGTAATCACAGTGTTTTCAATAAAATGCAATGTTTTGGTCCATGATTGTAATGTTATATTTAAAACTGCCTTTCCATAGCTTTCCCAAAAGAGACTGTAGATTTTTTTTTTTTTTTTTGTGAGTAAACTACACATCAGTTCTATGACATATCATTTTATGGAAGATGAGAGGTTATAGTTTTAGCAATTATATTTTTTAATGCTATTATCTTGACATCTTGAGGTCACAAAGGTGAGTAAAATGGATGCAGAAACAAACATTCTTAACTTCCAGTGTTTGAAAAGCAGAGTCAGCAAGTCAGTCTCATGTTTAATCATGTACATTAGCATTCAGAGTTGAATTTGGATGGATTTTTCAGTGCATTCATGGCTGGATAATATTGCTCATCAGTATTAGAAGCATTTTTTGACATTAAGCTGTGAGAAATTCTGTCAAAATGCAGAGTGCAAAGTGCATTTACTTACTATTGTTTAGAACGTGGGAATGTCTGTAACAGTGTAGATGTTATAGCAGTTCATCAAGTATTTTTGTAAGTCTGAGTCCACAAACTCCTTACAGACTCCTTATAGACTCCAAAAACTCCTTATAGGCTCCTGTTACATTAAATGGAGCAAGTAGTAGCTAACATCAACTTAAATGTATGCATCTAAAACTCCTTATCACTGATTGGATATCTTCCCTAATTGTCCCTCCATCATTTTCTTTATCAATTTATGAAAATGTTAATATATTTTACTCACTTTGTGTTCATAAATGTATTTTTATTTATTTGTCATCTCAGCAGTGTTGTCAGAAAATGTTACAAAAATGATTCCTCAACAAAATTAGCAGTGTCATAAAAAATTTATTTTAGCTCAAACATGAGTACAAGCAAGTAGTTTTGTTGCTTTACTCTTACATACAGTTCATTTTATTCCCAAAGTTGAACTATTTATGTATTAATGGATAAATAGCATCTCTGTTATCAATAAATGGTTAATTAATCCTTCATTCATTTCAGTGAGGAAGAAGGTTATAGATTTTAGGTTTTAAAAGTCTTTTAAAGCAAAAAAAAAAAAATCATCTACTATCAGACAATGTCATGTCATATTTTACATAAAACATGTAAATATCTAAAAAAAAAAAAAAAATAGTAATTTTGGAATGTGGGATTGTTTTTGCAAACATCACACTATTTTAACACCTTCAGTCTCTAGAATATCAATACACATTTTGTTTTCATCATGTTCTTTGAGGTGAGTTTGATACAAGATTGGGTAATATGAACATTTCACATTCATTTTTAGGTTGTTTTTAGATTAATGATGCTTTTGTTTTTTTGATTTTTTACTGTTGTCAAGTGTTGATGTGGTGTTCAACAGTATGTAGAGAATAAACCTAACCAAATTACTAAAGAAAACAGAAATTTACATAAAAAAGAGGAAAACACACAGGAATCAAACCTTCCTATCATCTGTGAAAGTCCTACTCATTTATTACCACATCCTGATCCCCAGAAGACTTCCATTTTATATAACAGTAGAGAACCCATTTCTCCAGATGGGTACTGGTATAAGTAGCTATTTCACTGTGCGTAGCTATTTGCACCCAAATAGTTCCGGCCTATTTAACACTGTAAATAACCACAGCTTTAAATAGACATTCTTCCACCTTGCCTCCAGTGTCACTCACACTGGTCTATGAATGTGTGAGTGTTTGGTGGTGGTCGGATGGGCTGTTTGGCAGACTGGCAGCTACGCTTCCATCACCCTGTCCCAGGGCAGCCGTGGTTACGAACATAGCTTATCACCACCAGAGTGTGAATGTGAGAGTGAATGAATAATGGATCACTAATGTAAAGCACTTTGGGTGCCTTGAAAATCGCTACAGAAATCTAATCCATTATTATTATTATTATTATTATTATTATTATTATTATTATTATTATTCTCTTAATAAAATGGCCCTCTACTGTCCCACTTTCACCCAACTAAACTAAAGGTGTTTTTTGATGTCAGATGTGTGATATTATACCCCATCTGTGTCACATCACTCCAAACACACCTCCATTTGTCAATGCCCTGCATTTAAAATTCCCCACGGCTTAAATGCTCAAGTCTGTGAAATCAAGCTGTCGGGTGGGTCTGGGCTGAATGATAAGGAAAAACCACAGGAGGTGCTTCCTTGACTCATCAAGATCAATTACAGAGGCTTAGACCTCCTCTAGCCAGGCAGCCTACCTGTCACTCCATCAGCCAGTGAGGGGATCAAGTCAGTGGGATATCGAAGCTTTAGTCACGGACCGTAAAGTTCCCATCTGAGCCCTCCAGGATAAGGTATGAAACCTGAAGTGACAGCTCTTCCTTCGTCCATGGGAACCCTCTAGCTGTGACAAATGATAACCCACCGCCAACTCTGAACCTGGTATAATCTAACTAGCAAATGGAGGGCCAGGAATAAACAGCTACAGTATGTCACCTGAGCACTATGGGTTTAGAATGAGATTAGGCAATGAAAGGTTTTTCTTTTTTGTTTCACTGATGTGAAACTAAACCCTTGTGAAGATTGAATGGTTTTCAAAGTCTTAATCCTAGTCACTGAATCTCTATAGCATTCATCCTCAACAATAATCTCAAAAAATTGATTTCCACAGTAGAGCTGTGACCACAAAGTGTCGCCATCTTCAATGCTACCCACAGCTATATATTAAAATACTCAGTGATGCCTGCTGTGTTGAAAACATTTATTCATCAATTTGTCAACTGTTAGATATTGACTATAATGAATTCTTTACTCACAAAGACCTGGGTATTAAAGTATGTAAAATAGTTTACTGAAATGACAGTAATATGGGTAATCAGGAAACTAGGTTCTGAAGGTGACAGGGTTTGTCGGTGTATGGAAACCAGGATCTCAAGGTATTGTATCTCTAAAGGCGAATTTGTGCTCCAGGTTAAATACAAAATGTTCTGTCCATACAGAGTTTGCAGTTTGTCCATATTTCGGTGCATCTTTGCAAAGCTAACAGACTTGGACGAAGACAGCAGGGCTACCGGAAATCTCAAGGTCAGTGGAGCCAATATTTGAGTCTACAAAATCTCAATGAATAATACAAAAATGAAGTAAATGTCCTCAAAGACCTCTTTTTGATATGTACATGACCACAGCTTCCTTGACAGTTGAAATTGTCAAAAACTTCTCATTCTTGACTGCCCTAGTGGATGTACTGTTTAGCATTTCTGCCAATGTTGTGGGCAGTGATTGTAAAGGAAGCAGAAATAAGCCTTAAGGCCTGAATATTTTTGTTTCTCTTTTTGATCAAGTGGGAGCAGTGCATAAAAAAAAGAAAAAATTTCTTCATTCTTTATCAGTTTAATCATAAACATCAAGTCAGTGGCTGATTCCATTTTTTAATCGTAGCCACAGTTAAACTCTTACAGTTGCAGAAGGGAGGCATTGAAGCACTAAGAAACAAGCATAAGGAATATGGTGCAAAATTTGACTTTGTTACTCTAAAAAAAATTCTACTGGTATCCATAGATATAAAAATAGTGCTAAGATGTTATATAGCACTGTCATATTAGTAGGAGTGAGTCAGAATGGCAGCAGCTAGAAGTGAAAGTTACAAGTCTGGTCATGTTGAAGCTGCAGAGAAATCTTCAGTGGTTCACCCTCACATTTTTAGGTTTGTTGTCTTTGTACTTACATATTTTCAGTTTTACCACAAAATATATCTTTCTTGACTTGTAAAATTATACTTTCAATTCACCAACATTAAATGACACATAATTTAAACAGTATTTTAAAAAGTACTTGTCTCTCACTATTGACTCCAATACAGTGTTTTTCCAAAGTTAGGTCCCATCGGACACGGAAGGGTGGGGACGTCACTTCTCTATGTGTATGTTTTATATTAAACCTTGAAACAGTGAAATGATTTAACTGTAGTAGTAAAAAGAAATTCCTCTTATAGCAATAACTTTTATTGGATTTTGTTACTATTTCAGAATCACAATATTATGTTAATCCCAGGGGGAAAATGATTGTGTGTTACAGTTGCACCTTTCAGGTATAATAAAAAGTAGCAGGAAACCAAAACCAAAACATAAATATAAATATATATATATATATATATATATATATATATATATATATATATATATATATATATATATATATATATATATATATAAATAGATATATATAGATATAGATATATATAAACATAAACATTATTGTGTACTGCAGCTTTCTCTTAAACTCTTAAATAATGTCTTTTACATGAACTTTAAAACCACATTTTATCGCTGATGATTTTAATGTCTATTCTAATTTTAATGTCAGTGTTTTTTTAATATATTTAATGCATTTTATTTTAACTTTCTCTCATCTTAAATGTATTTTTATGCCTCTCCTGTGGTGCGTTTATGTTTTATGTAAAGCACTTTGAATTGTCCTGTACATGAAATGTGCTATATAACTAAACTTGCCTTGCCTTCAAATCCAAAATTCAATAGGGAAAGCGAGGTTTAACACCCATATATTTAGTGTTGTAATTACACAGGAGTGTATCTTTTACCTGCAACGACAACTTGTCCCACAGGTCCATCTCCTCCCTCTGTGGCTGCCCGGACCTCCACCACATATTTCCCATCTGAATGTCGAGGAAGGTCTATGAAATTCTTATTGGTATTGTACAGGATGCCAGGGGTATGGCCCTCCTGTCTGTACAGCACCTGCAAACACAATGTATAGGAAATATACATTTTCCAGCTGATTATGATTCACTTAAATGACATATATAGTATGTATGAGTGCAATGTGCATGAAGTACTCACTTTGTAGCTATCTACAGGTGCTTCGTTAGCCAGTGGTTGCACATAATCCCAGTAAACATATACTGACTGGCCTTTTAATTTCATTTTTACTTTAAGGGGTGTACTCGGAGCTGGTAAAAGAAACGAAACAGAATGATAAATAGCAATATGATAAACATGACTTATATCATGTGTCTGACAGATACCAAGTAAGACTACGTACGGGCTCTCTTGGTGTGGATCTGAATGATTTTGCTGAGTGGTCCATATCCTGCAGAGTTGTAGCCCCGAACTTCAACCTCATACCTGGAGTCTGGCTTCAGGCCCTCCAGTCTGGTGTGGTTGTCCCTGTTGGATACCGACACTTTCCTGTCGCCTTCCTCGCCTTCTTTCTGACTCCTCCAGAACCTCACCTGGCAAACAAGGAGACAGGGTGAGATGGAGAGGATCAAAAACCAAAGAAGCGAACAAACACTGGTTTGTAGCTGTAAAAGTCAGCTTTTAGTTTTTATACTCCACATATCTGGAACAAACTACCAGAAAACTGCTGGTTTGCTCAAACTCTCAGTTCTTTTAAGTCAAGGTTAAAGACTCATTTGTTTACAGCTACCTTTGATAAGAGTAGTTTTTTTTCAGTTCTGATACATGAATTAACATTAAATTCTTAATTTGAGTCAACACTGTTTTTAGCTTTTGTTTTGTCTCTTATTCCTGTTTTAATTTCCTTCTTTATTTGTATCTTTTCTGCACTTTCCTTTTGTTTAATGCTTTATTCTCTATGATTTTAATGTAATTTTATGCCTTTGTAAAGGACTTTGAATTGCCTTGTGTATGAATGGTGCTATATAAATAAATTTGCCTTGACTTGCCTTTTACAGCTAATATAAAAGGTCATTTCTAGCATTATATTTTACCAAATAAAATATTCAAGTGAATATATAGAATGAACATAGATACACCAAAAGTGTGTTTGCAGTAATGCTTTTCCAAGAGACATTTAAAACATCCTGTTTTCATCCAACTTTTTTTCATTTTCATTTTTCTGTTGTAATGTGAGTCATCTGGCTTGTAACAGTATAACCCAAACCCAAACTGTTCTAAATAAAACACATCCAAAGCTGCCGTACATCTGACACAAACTATTATACACAAGACATTTTTTTTCAGCATAACGATATTAAAAATCTTGTATTAACCTGGTATCCATCTATACTGCTCTGTACGATGTGCATCCACCACACAACAGCTGCTGTAGCAGACAGAGCTTTGCCACCAACACTTTGAGGAGCTTCAGATGGAACTAGAAAGAAACATAGGGAGCAGGGAGAGAAAAGGGTTAAAATGACAGAGGCATTTTTATTTGGGGTCTTTATTTAGGCTGGAAATACGCAACATTTAAATACAGTCATCTATTATTAACCGAACAAAGAAATGACAGAAAAGTAATTTGAACATCATTAAAACATATCGGTGAGTTTTTAATCTGACCCTTGAAGCTGCAGTGGGTGGAAATAAATAAACAGAAGCAAAGTTTCCTCCTGCAGCATAGACTGTATATAAAGATGAATGCTGCAGCATTGTGTCACAGTGCTACAGAAAAATGACAGCAGTTTATTATGGCTAAATGAGCTGCTATGTTGCTTCTGTGATGTGAAAAAGACTCAGTGCAGTAGAGATGCATCAGAGGGGTCTTGACAGTGATTGGTTATTACAGCTGACAAAATCTTCCATCACAGGCTGATTTTCTAAAGCCTGAAAACAACAGGATATGGGTCTCATAAGACACGGAACATTTGCTGCATTTACACCTAGTGTCCACACTACTCCTGAGTGTTAATCTCCTCAAAGCCCTTTCAAAGGTCCTGCTTTAGTTTAGATACTCGGTGGCTATACTATAATATGAAAAGACACAAACAGAGGTTTATAAATGATGAACAGATACCCACTCATTGCACCATTTACATGTAACCTTCTGCAAAAGAAAACACGACATTACTCTTGACTCTGTCGTTGTTGTCTCTGTTAGCAGTCATTATGCAGTTAAATTGTGTATTTTATTATGATACTAGACATTTTATTCATGGCAGGGAAGCTATTACTTGAGCAATTTATGGTAATTCCTGTGTCCAGCTGCGTTCTGAACCCTACTCATCATGTGATATTGTTAGAATCTTCAGAGATTAACTCTGAAATGTTGCTAAAACACAAGTGTGGATGGAGTTTGTTTTCATTTTAAAGCAGTAGCTTTATATCACTTGATTTAGAATATATTGAAAGGTTATTATAGATTTTTTGCCTGGTGTTGCTAAAAAATACTGCATGATGAAGCTTTAAATGTTCTTAAAAGCTGAGAAAACATGTACGGCTAGAGACAAAGCTGTTCATAGACTAATCTATGATAGACACTCGAACAGCAGGCGTTTCCAAAATGCATTACTATGGCAACAGGGCATCTCCGTAAACCATCATGTCTGGGTCAGGAGTGGTTATCTTAACTGTCTGTCAGTGGAAGTTAATAACTAGGCTAAATGCTTTGCATCCTTGGGCGAATTATCAGCTTTCTGGTTCATGCTACATAGATCATGATAATCCCCTGCATGGGGAAGAGGAGGAGGAGGAGAGGGTGAGGAGAAGATGGGTTCACTTTCAAGGGGTATTAAAATTCCACACTATACATGAGAACTCCTATTAAATGAGTCCTACTGGATAGAAAACCTTGGTAGTGATAAGTAGCTGACAATGACAGACTGAAATAGCAGAGTGTTGGCATATTGAAGAATTCCTCATTCTTCTGACACTATGAAAGCAGGAGCAGCTGATGGCCTGAGATCAATGTGGCACATTTCCCCTTCTATACTGCAGTGATGAAAGCTCTGAACATCCTCAGTACTCACTGTCTTGGGCAGATAAAACGGTGGCTGTCGTGCTGTAAGGACCCTCTCCTTTGCTGTTGAATGCTTTGACTTTGACTTGAAACTCTGTTGTAGGAGGGATGGAGGAGTCCTTGTGAACGTAGCGCTTTGCATCAGCGTCAGCTACTGTCACATATCTCCAGTCATTTCTGCTGTGTTGTTTGAAAGCCACAATGTAACCAAAATTAGGGCCGTAGTAGTACTGAGGCTCTACAGGCTGAGGATGAAAAGAAAGACAAAAGAAATGACAATGCAGTATGGAGCAGCTATCACATTGTGGTGTCCTTGGTGTGAATTATGTTCTTTATTTCTGTCTTTATTAACACCATGTGTATCAATCATCCTCTATTTATACCAAGGCTATTGTATAAACAGTTTAATGAGTGCTGATGAATACTGAAATGTTCTCCCATAATCATCACCACCACACCAATATATTGTTTTTTGTTTTTTTAACTTATACTTCATTGTTTCATTTTTGAAATTTTACAACACAAAAATGTAGAACATAGTGTCCATAGTCCATTTTTTCCATCGATCTTCGCATGTTGCTTGCTGTAGTCTTATGATACAAGTAAGTCTCTCCATGTTGTGAATTTCTTCCACAATGTCTCTCCAGTTATTTAGGATAGAAGGGTCCTCTGTACACCATTTTCATGTGATGGCTTTTTTAGACGCTACCAAGAGGATTTTAATCAAATATTTATCCTTACTTGGTATGTCTTTTCCTGTTCAGTGACCCAAATATAGCACAGAACATGTCTTTGGTATTTCATATCCCAATATTTTCCCAAGTTCTTTGCTGATATTATTCCAATATTGGGATAATTTTGTGCACTGCCAAAAGACATGCACATGACCCACTTCCTGCTCACCACACACCCTCCAACAGGGCTGAGGTAATGATAATGAAGCTTTTTTGATCTTTGGTGCTCTAAAAAAAAATCTCATGTTTTTCTAACAAAATATTTTCCAATTTATAGAATTAGATGTAGTCACTTGAGTTTCACATATTTTGTACCAATATATTGGTTTAAAAAAATATACTGAAAAGGTAGCAGCCAAAAAAAAAAGGCACAACAGACCCTACTGTCTGAAAAACTAAAAAGAAATTATTTGCAAATGACATCATAACTTTGTTTCCTTTTTCTTTTTGCTCCTCCCCATTTTCTATCACCTGCTGAATGAAGTGATAGAAGTCCCTGAATATGACAGGTGTAATGTTCATTTAACCCAAATGATTTGATTCTTGCTTTCATATAACAGTACAAATATTTCTGACCATACGATTATAGTTTTATTTTATTTAGTAGTCCACATTTATTAACTTCTCTGACGGCTAATGTGTTTTTCAATCCTTCCTACCAAGGCCCCTGACTTTGTCCTTCCACCTCATATCCTATCACACTGTGCCTTTATCATCATACCATAAGCCTTGTACCATGCCTGCATTAGACACCACTAACCTCAGAGCACGTCTTGTCCTCCAGCTGCTTGGGAATTGAATGGTCATGCCTCTGCCAAGCAGAAGGTAATTTACCCATGAGTGGTTATTTATCAATTGACCACAGTCGGGAAATGGAGGATAATGATTCCGTTCAGTCGGGGATTTTTGGTGTTAGCGGTCATTTAGCTTGTTATAAAATGTGAGATCATCACAGGCATTTTCTTCCTTACATCTAAAGTTTTTTGTTTTTTTTTAACTGCAGTGCACAGTTGTCTTCCAAGAAATATCAACTAATAATCTGTGTATATATCTATATTACAAAGTAAGTATTCTGCAAAAAAGATTTAGTCTATTTTGACTTAATCGATTAGCCATGGGCTGTCTGTATCGACCCTTCTATATTGTATTTCAAACAAACACAGTAAATAATGTCTGTCAATCAAAACAATAACAACATAGAGATGTTGGGAAGTAGCAAGGGATTATGGGAATCATTTTCATCAACGCTGTCTAACTGAGCATCCAAGTCAAAGTATTAAGTCAATAAGTGAGAAACTGAATTAATTATTTTACCATAAAAAATAAAGATCACAGTGATTTCTCTGTTTTGAGCTATTATTGTCACTCACAAGGCAACATTTTCAGTTTAGAAGTCTGATTTGTAAAACTTTATTGACTGATATATTGGTCTATCTCTAATATATTCATATTATGTTATTTAACTGTAATCAAACAGTTGCAAGTTTTGTTAAATATTAATATTGGTGAAATGCATGGGAGACGACCAAATGGAAACAGACCCCTACCAGTGGCGATTTCTTATAGACTGCAAGGGAAGCCCAGCTTCCCCTAAAATTATGAAAATTAAATGGTTAAATATGTACAGTTGTGTTGACATTTTATTGACTACAAATGTGTTAGAACACGTTCATCTCACAGACGAGTTCGTTCAGAATCAGCTTTATCACAAATCAATGGACTCGATGTTGTTCACTTCCCCTCCATTCCCGTTGCACTGTTTTCTCATTCGATCTCTGCTCAGTGCATTTGCCTGTAGACGCCGGGCGTCTCTGGGCTTCGATGGGACTGAGTGGAACAGTTTTTTTTCATTGACTCTAAACTGGACGGTAATTGGATAAATGCCACGATGTTGTCCCGCCCCCGGACGCAGGGCGTCTCTGGGGGTGAATGGAGCTGTGGGCGGAGCTTGGCCGGGCTGGACGCCAGAATCCCACGTGCTGATTGGAGGATCAGTCGAAAGGCTGAATCCCGTTTGATTGACAGCTATTTTCAGATCTACTCCTTCACTGACACAGTTCAGTTTAATACCGTCACACATTCTGCTGTGAAAGAGAGAGAGAAACCACTACGAAATTACTTGTTCATTTCTTGCACTGTAAATAAAACACACTCATTGTACTTCCTTGTTTCAATTTAACATAATTTCAGCGTTTTCTTGTTTCAGTTACATAATTTAGTCATTTCTTGTTCGAGTTTAATATCGTTTTGTAGATAGTTAAATTAATCAAACTGTCGGCTAGGTCGGGGTGAAGGAGCATCTCTTGTTTAAAAAGGCTGAAGTCTTACACTCACAACACAATGGACCAAGGCAATCTGAGCAGCCTAGCTCTGCTGGACATTGAGAGGACACTGGTCCAGTCCCTGGAAAAGACGCCTACTTGATACGATAAGGTCACTGACCATTTTCTTAAAGAGGGACAAATTTATGTTTAAATAACTTGACAATTTTTTTTTATGTAAGCCGACAATGAGCTTCCCCTGTCTGAAAGACGAGCAGCCGCCACTGACCCCTATCATGTATCAAATAACAGATTTCTCTCAGTTTTAACATTGTTGGTGACATTTGGTTTAATATGAGTAATAAAATCAATATTATACTGTACATGACATAGAACTAGTCATTTTAGATCAGTTTGTATTATTTGAATACAAACTTTTTCTTTGTGTGATCACTCTTATCTTATCTTATCTTATCTTATCTTATCTTATCTTATCTCATCTTATCTTATCTTATCTTATCTTATCTTATCTTATCTTATCTTATCTTATCTTATCTTATCTTATCTTATCTTATCTTATCTTATCTTATTTTAATGTATAAATGTTACAATTGTAGCTTTAAGTTCAGGTCTAGTTTTCCCTCAAGAGACAACCTTGCTATAAAAAAGGGCTACAAAACACATAACAACCTGAATGAAATTTAACTTTCTCCCTTCCAAGACTGTGCCAGAATAAAAGATGTGGAAAATACCCAGACCTACCTTCCATTCAATGATCACTTCTCCATTAGTCCCTCCGCCTCCGCTGACATTTGAGGGCGCCACCACAGGAACTACAATAAGATAGCAACAGCAAAACGATGAGCCCACATGCAGAGAATCCACACAAACAATGCCAACCCATACAGGCTGTAACCTATGTCTGGCACATCTGAAAGATCCTTCATCTGCAAACATAATATCAGTGTCCTCTCCTTTGCCAAATGCAACACCTTAATGTCCATGTTGCGAACTTGCTGTGTATGCAGAATGATCTCTTGTTTTGCTACACGTCCAATTGTACACTCTCAAACACTTATTATTTTTTTAGGTGAGGTTATTGTAGGCCTGTGATTTCCATTTCATAATTGAATTTCAGTATATAATTTCACTAAAGTGCTCATTTGAAGAAGTCTGTGTGGGGAGTTTGGCAGCATGCCCCTACTGTACTACAGAACTGGAATGATGATGAATAAATATCAGAGTGGAAAACTGGACTGTAGCACCACCCGAAAGGATTCGCTTCCTTTCTATTACATGGATTTTGTGAACCGGGCTGTATGTTATAATAAAGGCTGATCTTACATGCATCCAGAGTTCTGTCTTTAGGAGATGGACTGCTTGGTTCTCCTGTTCCCAGAGTGTTGATGGCAATCACCCTGAACTCGTATTCAGTCCAGGGGAACAAATCCACCACTGTGGCTGTCTCTGCATTCCCTTCTATATTTGCAGGAGCTACACGAGAAAGCACAAGATGAATTTTCATCAATCAGTAGACCTTGTACCATCACACAGTTAAACTTCAAAGACCTAAAAATCTGTCAGTGACCAAAAGAATATACTTAGATAAAATGTTTATTCACATTTGAGCTATTAATCCTATTAATCCTATCAATACAGTGAAATATTTCAAGTAAAATGCAGTTTCTCAGCTTTTCATTGTCATCAGATATGACCCATTTGGATGTCCAGAGGTTCTGTAGTGAACATGGAAACAAAATCATCTTCTGACACTGACTCACGAATAAAACCCATGCAGTTTGACAAATGGACACTAGTTCTTACATTTTTTAAATTATTTATTTTGCTGTAAAAGTCACTTTGTCTTCATTTTGCTCTCTTTTGAGAGAACAATATTATAACAAATGGTGATGAATCAGTTAGGAAAGGTTAAATGTAAAGGAAAACTTAAGTTGGAAGTCGCCACAAAAATAGTGCCAGGTCTTTGAGGGTTAAACAAATTCCATTCACATTTTCTCTACATATATTGACAGAACATCACATAAATCAACAGTATTGTATTCAGCATGAACTAAAGACAGCAGAACATTAATTTATTCATATTTATTTGATCTCACATGTGGTGGCATCCTTCCAGACTTTGGAAAAGGAATCCCTGTACTGGATGTTGTACTTGGAGATGGGACTGTGGTTGTCTGTTCCACGGCTCCACTGCAATGTTACACTCTTGTCAGTTTTATTCATCACTCGAATCCCACCTGGGGCACCCGGAGCACCTGGGATGAGGAAAAGAATACCAAATTAGTTCAAAGTGTTGTTAGGTGGGTCAACATCACTGCGCTTGCAGGTTTGTGTATCGATTACTGACACTGTCCAATAGAGTGAAGGTCACAAGCTCAAATTCCCACAGGTTCCTGCTACAAAGTGCACCTTAGGAAGATTATGAGCATCATAGATGTTCATAGAGTAGAAAGGAAGAGCGTAGCACGGACTGACAGAGTTTTAGTTATCTTGGTGAAATTCTTTTCCTTTATCAACTTTGGATGAGATTTACTTTACACTTAGTGACTTGCAAAAAATCATCAAAAAGAGTGCACAGGATTTACAGGTGATCTACTGATAATACACAAAATCATTAACACATACAAATCTGTCAGTAAATTGTGTTTTAATATCAGAAATTCAGAAGAAACATTGCTTGCTCTGTATTGGAAAAACAGCAGGAAATGTATTTGGAAATTTGACATTTTTTGTAACAAAGCCTTATGATCTTATGTGTTATGAAACTTCTTTTCGATATTTCGTCATTGAGCTCTTTACAATAGTCCAATAAAATGTGGAATGCTGTGTAGTCAGTCTGCTCTGATAACACCTTCCTTTGCCATTCAAATAAATAATCACTTTGCTCTTCCACAACTTGTTCCTGGCAGCGCCTCCTCTGTGTGTGTCACAGCCATGTCAGATGCTAAGGTTGTAATACATGTTTTTTTTCTGTGTTAAATAATGGCACAATTAGCAATAAATCAACAACAATGAACCTTAGCATATTACAACTCATTTAAATACGGTCCTCAGCAAAAAAAATTTTGCTTTGAAAGAGGGATGCTCCTACTAATACTATGCAAGTAGGTCAAGCAAAGTAAATGTGTCCATGCTCTTCCAGTGCTAACATCACACTGCACCTCTTAAGTAAATCAACAGAATAATTGAGAGTAATCTTTTTTCCACTAAAAAGGGTTTGGCATTACTAAATAGGAAAAATCATTAGATAATCTGACCCTTTATACCTCAACATCTAGTGACAGTGAAGGCTCTCATCCTTTTTATTCAAATAAAACCCTTCAGCGACCCCCTCATGCCCTGCCAATGAGGGCACACTCATCTATGAGGAGACAACTCTAATCAGGATTTTCCATTAATTTGCAACGGAACTGTACATAAACTGAAGCTAAAGCAAAAGCTTTTGAATCCAGTGTTATTCTTGGTCCTCCTGACTCTTCCTTTAGAACACAAAAATGGCCTAATAGAAATCCCAGACTGTGTCAGGGTTAGGCTCCCAACCCACAGCCTCGGAAATCACACAGGATTTACTTTTTCCAAGTCATGAATATGAGCCTAGACAACTAAGGCGATTAAAGCTGGACAGCCCTTAAGCTTCCCCTCTCCTTTAAGAGTCAGGAAAGAAAGCACAGTGCTGAAATTTTTTGACAATTCATGGTAAAGGATGAAATATTCCCTGTGTCTGAAAAAACTGTGTCATATGGAAATACCCTTAGCTTTGTCCACTGACATATTCTTGTCCAGAAACCATATTTGATGAAGGTTTAAGCTGAATTCACACACACATTTAAGCTAACACAGCCACATTTCAACACTGTTGGCAGGCTTGACTGTAACATTACACAACAATAACATATAAAAACCGTTCCTGCTATCTAAAATCCCTAATAACAACAAAGTACAGGTGCAGAGCTGTGTTTTTAGCTTAGACAGTCTCCTGAAGTAGATCTGCTTCCTTATGTGCCATGATAAATGGCCGTCTTTCATCTCCCCCTTGCTTCGCCCTGGACTGCTGGCATGTGGCACTCCATTAGGATGGCTTGTGTTTTGGTTCCACTCTGGGTAACGTCACAGTCAGCCGCTGTGCGTTCACCTGGCCATCTGTCAACAGCTGCTCTGAAAGCAGCAGCGGTGGCAAGCACACCCAGGGTACAACAGGGATCACTGGCAACCAGATCACTGCTAAAGTTCTTGGGTTCCTATCTGAAGAGACCCTTTGTCCGCCAACACTGGGCCTGTTTCAACCCCCAGAGGCAGGGCTGTAAGGCAAGCTCTCACTCATCAGGAAGCAGAAGGTGAAAACAGAGCCTAATGATTCATCCAAGAGGTGAAATACAGTAAATGAGTAAAGAGTACTGCGGAAGTCTGACAGTGTTCATTCTGTGCATGTTGGTGTATTATACAACTGAAAAAACAAAGACTGAAATTAGCAGCCCTCCAAACACGCAAAGTATTGTGTCCAGAGACTTAAATGCGTATTATTAAACACAACATTTTACTGTTAAAACAACCTTCCACCAATAAGAACTGTTTTCTCCAGTAACAGCTTGACAAGTTCTCAGGTTTTTCATCCCTTAACAAGTACAGTATAGCTGTTTGGATTTTTTATTCATTTTGGGAGACCTGTTTATCAAGGCAGACATTAATTTGGTTTTAGTACGTAATAAAAACAACTATGAACTATTTTTTTCTATTTGTAATTTTAACTAAAACAGAAGTATTTTTTATTCCTTGCTACTGTTATTTTAGATCCCTTAAATCTGTGATATGCTGTCTTAGATCTTTGTCCCTTGCTAAAATTACTGTGCCTTTCTGGACATATCACATTATTTGTACAAATATGTATTGTCATAGTGGCCGCCCAAATAATATGATCCTAACATTAAGCATCTACAGATATGTTTAAGCTGATTCATCTAAGGTTTTACACACTTAGTCGTTGGTGTCAGCAGACAGCTTTAGACTAACATTTATTGTTGGGTTAGTGGTGGATAGTGTTTTCTCTGTGAGCTTGATTCACTCACTGTGTGTTCCAATGTGTTCCCTTTGACTTCTAGGGTCTTATTGGAGACAAAATTCAGCAAAATGTTAGCACTACCTCTCTGCAGAACATCGTCTGAGTACCTATCTGTTGATTTCTCTTAATCTTTGTTTATTGTGCATACACACTCTGTAGATGGAATATCAATGACTTATGTGGACCTGATTAACTGTGACTCACTTAAAGGCATGTGGTATTTTGTTTAGAGTTTAGATTTACTGCAAAACTGTGAGCACATGGGCAGTTTCACGATTTGACTCACCCCTGACAACCAGGTCTGCAGAGGCAGTAACGTTGTCGACAGGCGTCTGTGCAGTGCAGGAGTAGCGTCCAGCATGCTTCAGCTGAGCATTCTTAATCAACAGCGTGCCGTTAGAACTTTCATTCTACACAAAACAACAGAACAGATAATGGTTAAGTCAGATTAAGTTTAAAGTCATATACAATATCATAAGGCAAGGCTTCCCTCACTCAACATCAACCTTGAATTATAAAAAATTAAGACAATATTCCAGTCAATGCTATTTCTGTGAGACTTAAGAGACTAAGATATCAAAAAGTATCACCACTTCATCTAGAAAGAAATGCAGGATTTCTGTAAAAAGGAAAAAGAGTCAGATGGGTTTTGTTAATACCACACAAACAGTATTAAGTGGAACTGGACGCTGTTTTACGAGGGGAAAATCCTCCTCATGAACAAAAATGGGGTATCATCAATCACAATCATAATATGATGTTTGGCTAGTAGGCAGATTGACAAATGAGGACTGCTAACCAATGTCTATGGTTAGAGCTGCACACAGAGAGAGTGCAGGTCATGTCAACAATAATGGATGTTAGTGGAGATTGCTATTAAACTGATATACAATGTACCATTAGACCAGGCTATTCAGGGCAGGAATGTGAAATGGCTTCTAAGTCGCATTAAAATCGGCTGTACTTTTCCATTTTAGATATTCCAATGAAAATGCAACTGACGTTTGACCTCAAATATGGTTTGACATGGATAAACACCAGGCTTAAATTGCAGCTTGTGTTTTCCAAACAGCGGTAAAATGAGTGAGCAAAAGTCAAATCATTCATGTTGAGTCCACTTAACATAATTGACCAAACAACATGTCTCACCGGGGTGCGTTCATAGTGTTGACTATCCTTGTGGAGGTCTATAACTTGGCCTTCCAGGGACCAGATGAAGGTAATGTCCAGCAAAGAATCATGTGTGGCAGCACAATGCATCAGGGCATTTTCACCCACATTAATGTCAGCATTGGTTGGTGTAAAACTGATCTTTGTAGCATCTGGGGAAAAACACAGTAGGAGTTAATGGAGGGATATAGGTCATTTAATTCACTCAAAGTATCTGCCTGGGGAAAATTTAGCTGAGGTTATGGGACTCAGCAGAATGAATATAAATGTAAGACTAAAGTTCATCACTTCGGAGGTAGAATGACATACAATAAGTACTATTGTCCAGTAGAGGGCAGAAAAGAGCTTTAAACAAGCAGAACTTGAGGTTCACTGTGAAAAAAACAAAAACATTTGATAGCAATGATTGCATGCCTGAAGACAAAATGACAAGCCTCAGACTCTTCAGTTCTATTTTTGTGACTCAATCACACATTCTCAACATATTCTCATCTTTTATTGGTCAATGTAAAGACCTTATATCACCTCATCTCACCTCATCTCATCTAAAGCCACCTCCCCTTTGCCCATGGGGAACCCACAGTCAGGGTGTAGCATGTGTACTACCTCACAGAGCCATAATTCAACAACAGAAAACATTTAGAGGCAGGTTTGAGAGTGTTACTAATGACTGCCAGTCAAATTTGACAAGAATGAATACAACAAGCAACAACAACTTGCCTGTGACCAGCAGAGAACCCGTGCTGTTTGCTTTGCCCCTGTCATTCTCAGCAAAGCAAGTGTACCTCCCTTCATCTGCTTTCGTCACGTTGAAAATCTCCAGGCTCCCGTCCTCCCAGATGAACACCCTGAAAAGAAAGCAGAATTAATTCTTCACACAGTGAGGAGGAAGATTTTTGAGGTATAAAATATTCAGCTTGCACTGTGTGAAGGTCAAAAGTCCAGTGTTTGTTATTCCACGGATACGTGGATGATGAAAATGATGAAAGTACTCGGAGTATCTGTCTGTTCTCTAATGGATATATGGTGATCCAAGTAAAATGAGTGTGAACTTGAAACCACTCAGCAAGGCGCAACAATAAATTGAGCTAAAAGCGAAGTATGAGTTTGAAGCTTGATTAATTTTCATCGTATAGTTTAGATTCTTGCATGACAAATAGCACAGGAGCACACACCCTGTCACCGCTCCACACCCTCTCTCATGCTCATGCAGACAGCCACTGTACAGAGCACTAGGAGGCGTATGCTGCATAGTAATTCAGCCACTGCACCTCCTCTATCTGAGTCCCTCTGTGGTGACTGGGGGGCGTGTAGGGTGGGAGAGGATTGGGGGTCCCAGAGCTTACAGATTAGGCTTGTTTTGCCAGTGAGGAGCACAAGGCAGGGGTTTGCATATGTAGTCTGTTCATGCTGATGAGCTTCAGAATGAGCTTAATGTCAACAACTGACAGACAGTGAGACAGTGCACGGTAAACACTGGCAAACATCAACAGTTAAGACAGCGTATCACAGATTTAAGGGATCTAAAGTTAATCTAGATCCCTTAAAATTACTCCAGAGGGGATCTACTGATGCTTCTGTTCAGATGGTTGGAAAATTACTGTACACTGATTTCCAAATACTCCTGTTTTTGTTAAAATTTTCCATTTGTGTCTTTGTTTGATACACATTTTCATTCAGCGCTAAAAGCACCATAAACAGGCCTGCCAAAATGAGTAATAAGCAAAATTCAAACTAGATTTCCTGTACTTGCTAGGGGACAATTGTGTCACAGTATAAAGCGGCTACTCACCTGGTTGAATTGGAAAGGAGCTCAGTGTCTTTGCTCCAGGTGAAGGTAGGCTTTGGGGCCACTTTCGGTCGACATTCAATCACCACTCGGCCGTTTTTAGCCGCCATGACTCTCTTAACTGGGTTGTGTTCGAATGTGGGAGCACAAGCTGTAGACAAAAAGGAGAATGATGCATCACTAAAATGTGCCCTATGCTAATCTAACATATTGTGTCTGCTATTTTAAATGTCCAAAATTAACATCATGTTCTTTCAACCATGTATGACCTGTTTTTCTTAATATAGTCTGACACTGTACTTCATATCCGCTAGTGAGATGTAAATGAGTCAGCTCCAAACATGACCTTTAAATCTGTGACATAGCTGGCTCTGCTGCAATGGAAGCTTGCATTTGACTCACCAAAAACCCGTAGCTCTGCGTTGGCATAGATGACTCCATGGTGATTTTCTGCTATGCACTGGTACATCCCAGAATCTTCAAACGTCAAGCTGTTGAACCTCACCTCATTCTTGCCAAACTGTAAAAATAAACAAGTTAAAAAAAAATGTTTTTCAACCAATGCAAATATTATTACTCAGACTAAAATCAAACTGTTGATTCTTGAGATCCATTGAGCAAGAGAGTGCAATTATTAAAACTGACTGGGAGAGGATTTCCTTAATGTACAGCTCTGGAAAAAATTAAGAGACCATTGCAATTTCCTCTGAAATCAGCATGTCTGCATGTAGGACAGCCATTCCATTCCTGTATCTGTTGAATTCCAACACAAGCTCACCTTTTTCTACTTAATAAACACCTGATCTTATTTAAGAAGGAGAAGTCTAAAAACCACTACTGTGGCCATCACTATCTTCTTACAATAGGCAAAAGCAATTGGAGTAAAAAAATAACTATTGAAAACTACTCGACTTCTGCTCTGACAATGTTCCCAAACTCTGAGGACTGGTTTTTCTATCAGGACAATGCTCCTGGCCTCAGCTAGGTCAATAAAGGTGTGGATGACCGACCACCAGATGAAGACCCTGTCATGGCTAGCCCAATCTCCAGACTTGAACCCACTTTGAAAACTTATGGAGGAAGATGGATGGTCACAAGCCATTGAACATTGCTGAGCTTCTTGAGTTTATCTGCCAGGAGCTGCATAAAGTCATCCAACAGCAATGGTGGAGAGCCAAGACACGTGAAAGCTGTCATTGAAAATCAGGGTTATTCCACCAAATATTGATGTCTGAACTTTTCCCAAGTTACAACATTAGTATTGTGTTGTTTAGAAATTAATATGAACTGGTTTCCTTTGCATTATTTGACATCTGCATCTTTTTGTTATTTTGACCATATGTCCTGTTCTGCAAATACATGCTCTAAATAATGATATTTTTATTTGGAATTTGGGAGAAATGCTGTTAGTAGTTTAGAGAACAAAACAAAAATGTTCATTTTCCTCAAACACATACCTATAAATGAGACAAAGTAATAATTTTGCAGTGGTCTCTTATTTTTTTACAGAGCTGTATAATGATGCATTCAGTGACATAAATCAAACAACCTTCCCCACTCTGCTATCACTACCTGCTTCTCTCTTGGGTATTTCTAAGACCTGATGACAGTTGTTTCTACGGAGGCTTACACAATCCAAGCTGGCACCCACTCAATAACAACAGGTACCTTCTCCTGACACAGTATCCACAGTGCCAGTTTCCTGTCAGCACTGTGTTACTGTAACTACCTTGGGCTACACACTGAATATGTTCTAAGAGACTTCACAGTGCTGCTGTATTTTACTGCAATAGCTAAATTGCTCAGCAAAAGGACAATAAAGATTTATGGGGATGAATATTACCGGTTTCCCATTTTTCAAGAAGCGGATGTGAGGTTTAGGTTTGCCACTGGCTATGCAGGACATGGTGTATTCACTGTTAAGGTCTTTTTCAATGCTGGTGATGTGCTCCACCCATTCAGGAAATGCTGCAAATGAGCAAAAACAGTAAAAAATCAACTGAAATAATCATTTAAAGCCATTAAAAATTGATAGAAAGAAAGCAAAACCTGAGAAATTGTACAAGGTATTGGCAACAACAATAAAATGTTACATTATATTCGAGAAAGTATATTTTAATAAGTCTTAGAGTTTATAAATATGAGAAACAACTGCAATGCCAAAATGTCTAACAGGACTCATAGCTCAAATACAGTATACTCTGTGACTGAGTGACTGACTCACTACCATCTATTTTTAGATAATCCTGAATAATCGTCGAGGCACTTTTCCAAACTTAGGGTCAGGACCCAAAATGGGTTGTGGAATCTTTCTTATTGGGTCACCCATTTGTGCATCATCTAATGCATTTTTGTCCATTTTATTGACCATTTTGTTAATTTTGTTCAGTATCATGTTTGTTTTCTCATTTTGTTGACACAATTCTTCTTTCATACATTTAATATTTAAATATTAAAATATAATGTGAAGGTAAAATTTGTGAATATAAACTTCACAAATATAAAAAAAAAAAAACAATAAAATGGACAAGAATGCACAGAATAATAACCAAATGGGCAACCAAAGGAAAAAAAAAAAAGTTACACAACCCATTGAGTCTGTTGAGTTTGGTGAAGGTATCTCTAAGACCATTCATTCATTTAACTTTTATTCACTTGTTTTGAGCAAGTATAATATTTACAACACAAATTACCTGCATACAATAAATGAATAGTTGTTTTGAATGTATTATGTTTCACTCTCTTACCTTCGACAGAGACTCGTGCAGAATGGTAGTCCTTTCCTTTTGAGTTTACTGCCTCGCACTGATACCTGCCAGCATCCTCAGTCTGTACATTGTACAAATGCAGATGAGTGCCTGCCATGTGCACCTCGTGATTGGGTGGCAGGTGTCCATCTAACTTCTTCCAACGGATTTCGGGGACAGGGCTGTGAAGAACGGAGATAGAAAATAAAACAAAAACCTGGTTTTATCTTGGATCGTTTAACACTATAGTAATCATCATTTGAAAATCTGTTATATTACCTTAGTGAATATCTTGGGAATTAAATAAAGATGTCTAATAATTTAAGTAACAATAAACCTGACAGATAGGTAAAACAATGTGCTGTGGAAAACTGCCCTTCCTGGTAGAGGAGGGGCAGGACCTGGTCTCACCTATCAGGCCACACCCAACCCTTTAAGAGGCCCGGATCAGGCCAAGGTCCAACCTTTTCCTTTGTCTGATGGAGCATGCAGCCTGTGTGAAACTGATTTTAGCCCACTGTTAGTGTTATGTGTTTATTTCAACTAGATAAACCTTGTTGAGAACTTCTGTCATACATTATATAAGATTACATGACTGCTGATCTCATTTGTTCATATTTGACTAAAACAGTTCATAGTAGGTTATAAGAGCACATAAACAGAAGAAAACTGATGTATATGCCATTTATATTTCTGCAAAAAAAAGGTGAAAAAACAAAATGTAATATGACAGCCTTAAATTGTTCCCTGTCTGGAAAGCCTGGGAGGTCATGCCTATTATGGTTTATAAACACACTGGAGAAAGTTTTGTGGGTTTGCAATATAATGTAATATACCTGGCTTATGTGGCCTCCTATTCTAGGGAATTTGGAGACAATGAAATGACCCTAATAAATATAATCTTTTAGTACTGAGTGTACTGGACATTTAAAACAAGTAATACATTTTATCATGTTGTACCATGATAACAACCTTATTTTTGTGCAAAGAAAAATCCTATTATATCGTTTAAGACACAACTCACTGGGATGCCACAGTTTATAAGTGCTATTAAAACAATGCTATTGTATTCTCTTATGCTTACTTTCCCAGAGCAAAGCACTCCAAAGTGATATTTTGCCCCACCAGCGCAGTGGTGTCTGGGAACTTGACTTTGAGGTCAGCAGGATATTTCCTGATGGGACCTAAAAGGAACAGAAACAGAATAACAGAATTATTCATTTATATCCAGGTACTAATTTCTATCTGCTATGTTTTAGCTGGGAGGTCTCATGCATACTTAGTGTTTACCTTAAAGGGGTGTTATATAGTATTTCTAGTCTCAAATATAAAAAAATGACTTAATATTATCATTAGAATGAAGAGCTCTCACCCATGTATTGGATCGTAGAGATAATGGACTTGAATCAAGTGAATTTATTTATATGAATGGGGCATGAGATTTATGTAACCACTAGAGGGAGTAGTGAGTCGTTCTGCCACAGTGAGGAAAACTAACACCACAGGGCCTTTAACCAAAGTGCTGAAAATGACCAGATGAGATGAAAGCACTAAAAACACTTTTAGAGTCAAATAAAGTGACAAAGTGATAAAAGCTAGTGTTTTCACCACTGGACGCAGCTCTAAATGAAAAGAATTGAGTTTGATGCTGAAATGGCAGCGTTTCTTCTACATAGGTGAGTGTGATCATGATGCTTAAAAAGGAATAAAGTTACTTTGTGATGATACCTAAGCTGACCATTTGTTGATCCACAGTTCACACTAAACTGTGACAGTTCTGACCTTGTTTGGATGTTTTTTCGAAACTTCCGATCTTCAGTGCAGCTATTGACAACACAAACCATTTATGATTTGTGGTTTTACTGTGGCTGTTTTCTATCTAAAAACAGAGCTAAGCTAACAGAGCTATAATGTAAACTATCAGCTGATGCAGCATGCGATGATTGTAAGTGTTACCTTGAGTGACTGTCAAAATAAGGGACTAAGAGTTTTAGTTTGAAGAAAAAAAAACTTGATGATACCATCATACTGATGTGTGTAAACACTGAGCTTTATACTTTATTCTGTGAATTTCACAGTCTGTGGATACATAGCATTGATTCATTGGTCTTTTTTGTTAGCCTAAGTGTGTTCAATATCCAATACAGCACAGAATGCCTTTAACTACTGAAACATTTACTTTTGTTTTTTCCCAGAGGCTTTTCTTTTGCTAAATTCATGAGTATGCAACCAGCATTCAACCTAAGTATGAAAGTTTTACTAAGGTGTGCAAAACAAGCACAGAAGATCACACGTTGTACAAACTAATGCAGTAAAAAGTATTCTTAGTCTTGTTGCAAACTCAAACAAATATGAATGACTGGTAAGAACTCGGAAAGTAGGAAGTAAGGCACTAACGTTCAGCCAGAGGCACTAGGGGGATATAGTTGGAGAAGACGCTCTTTGAAATTGATGGACTGGATGCAATACAGGAATAGTTGCCGCTGTCCGAGGAGTCCACCTTGGAAATGTAAAGGTTGCCTGTTATCTGGGAGACAAAACGCCTCTTGTCCAGTGGGATGAAGGTGGGGAATTCATTGAGGATCCATCGGAATGACAGCTCAACTGCAAAGAAAGAGACAAAACAAACAAACAAAACCTGCCTGTCAAAGGCTTAGACACATAGCAACAGCTATGGAGAGAGCAGAGGAGGTTGAATGTGGGGCTGGCTCAGTCTGAACAATCTGAATATACAATGTGCAAAACAAAAATAGCACAATTATTTGGTGTTGAGGGGGTTTCATTATTCAAGCATCTATTAACCTTTGAGATGAAGTCTTCAGGCTGAGAGGCATAATAGAGAAACACTGTTTGCTTGTTGAGGTAATTCGGATCTTGTGTAGAGAGACTTAACCATTCACTTTCCCTGTTGTGTTTGATGGATTTGCATTGGTGTGAATGTGGATAAAAGGGCTTCTGTTTTCAACTAAATTGCTATGGCTTAAGAACAGTGACAGAAATAGTAAGAGGAAAAACTGCTTTCTGGGCTCATGTTCAAAGCATATAAAGCAAAAAAAGCAGTAAAATAATAAAATGAGGCCACATCAAGAAACGCACACTTAAAGAAACAGACATATTATGCTGAAAACTAGTCCAAAAATGGATTATGAAACAACAAACACTGCAGTCATATATTAGCTTGAACTAAATATGAGACTAGTGTATTGTCTCCCTTTTATATTAATAAGGAGGTGCAAAAAGAACCCAGCATAGGAATGTCTGGGAACTGTGACAAAGAGAACGTTAATGAGATGGTGACAGAGTAAGTGATGCCATTATTTTTATACCTCAGAGAACATTAGGAAGGGCAACTCAATCCCAAGCCAACAGGGGACAAGGCTCCAGTTCATTTCATTATTTCACTAATTTGGTTCATCAGTTTCATGAAACCCCCATTGCAGACATTTGTCTGAAAGAGGTTTTAGTGCAGTTTATCAGACACAGATTGCAGACTTTCATTTACATATAATTGGAATTTTGAATCTTTGATCGAGCCGTCTGATATTGCAACTGACTGTGTGAGAATGCAAAAAAGAAAAATTTAAAATTCAATTCTTGAAGGAGGATATGGTGAAGAAGAAATCTTCTGCTAATACTGAAGACAGAGTAATTCACTATAAAGAGATGCATAGCCGTATACTGAAAAACAACCAAACCATATCTTTGTGTCGGTGTTCTCTTGATGTAATAATTCTCGTCTGCTGATAGGTCTTTTTTTAGGCCGACTTTTGCACTGCAATCTACAAATGGCTCTCAAAATCCCATTCCAGAGACATTAGCCTGACTGCAATCCGCTGATCTCTGGATGCTCAGTTGAGACTTCTGAATTTTCATCTGCACTGCACCTAGAAATGACGGTTGCTAAGAAACTCTTGACTTGGAAGTCTTCCACTGCATCCAGCTTCGATCATTGGCTTACCAAGATGTTATCTGCCATACAGATGGAACGATTGCGCCAACACGAACCTAGTACACTGAATAGAGATGAGAGAATATGGGGTCTTTTCTGGCTCAGCACCATATCACCTCTCACACATAAAGATTTATTTTCAGAGCTCAACTTGATTCCATTTACTTGTATCTGTGTCAACACTTGCCTTGTCTTGATTCTGTATTTCATTATTGTCTGGAAGTCATTTTTGTAAATTTCTATATCTATGTTCCTTCATGTACGATGGAAGCTTGAAAACTACAAATAAAATGTCAGTGGTGCCACTGTTCCTTACACCTAATAGGTTAGATACTACCGTTACATGATGAGGGGGGCTGAACATAATCTGTACCTGGATAATGCGGTGGGGGGGCACAGAGCAGCACAGCCCCCTGTCCCTCTTTGACATACACTGATTCCCTCTCCTCTGATGAGAAAAGATCAAGGTCTGAGAGAGGCAGAGACAAAAATCAAGTGTAAGACATTTAGAGTTAACACTCTTCATCACACCTTATCACCCTACATTACAGCATCTCTCACAACTACTTCCCATCAAATCTGAACAAAATGTTTAAAGACTGCATAAAGTTTAATGCCAGCTTTTGAACTGCACTTAACAGAAAAGTACATTAACCATGCCGGCGTTACGGTGTTAGATTACTCACTGCTCTGTCTACACCATTCAAGATTGGTCCTGGCTGTCCTTGTAATTTCATTTCATTTAATATGCATGCAAGTCCATTTGCCTGTTTAATCTGCATGGGGCTGTAGATAGCATTGTAAATGAGGGTTCACATATGGGCCACTTACATCCAAACTGGACAGAGGCTGCACGGCTGATTATCATGCCAAAGTTGTTGGAAGCCAAACAGGTGTACATTCCTACATGTTTGCTTTTAATGGGGTTGCTGATGACCAAGTTGCCTCCCACTAGACGGTAGTGGCTGTCTTGTACATCTAGGTCAATTTCTTCGCTGTCCAAGAGCCACCTGCAAAGAAAACAGTCATGGTTAATATGAAAGACTTACAGTGATTAACAAATATAAGTTGGCTGACAGAGTGGTTTACTCCATATGACCTATACTTTTAACACATTCAGTTGTACATAACATTTATAAACCATCTATATTCATTGTTTATCCAAATGGCTATGTATTCAACAGTTATTACTGTACTGTGTGTCTGTCCAAGAAGAGGGATCCTTCCTCTATGGCTATTGCTGAGGTTTCTTCCACTTTTTTCCTGGTTAAAGAGTGTTTTGAGGAGTCTAAGGACAGAGGATGTTGTATATTATACAGACTATGTTGAGTTTGTGGTAATGGCCTACTCAAATAAAACTGAAATGAACTGAATTTACCTAGATTTTACATATGGTCCTCTATGGTTGGGAAAAAGATTAGCAGATCATAGTCAAAATCCACAAAAGGATTGTGCAACAGTGCAATGAAGAATTCACAAAGCACCAACAAAGGTTGGGATACACTACAAAGTGCACTGCCAGGCAGATAGATAGCACTACTATTGCACTGTTGTCATGTTAAAATGAGGGAATATTCATACATTTGGCACAAAATCAGGTCATTTTAATGCAAATAAGCATTCTTGGAAATATGATCTAATTTGCTAAAAACTAGTTGAAATTGCCATAGTGACTGATGCAAATACCACCTGTAGAAAGCTAGTGTCAAATGAACACAAACTCCTCTGACTCATAATCTGTTATCTCAATTTCTCAAAATATTTGTGTTTGTGAGACTTAAGTAATGTTGAATTAATATTCAATGTTATTAGTCACCAAATCTGAAGTCACATATTGGAGGGATCAGGTCGATTATATGTGTTTTATCACCAAGTTTCAGGTACTTAAATATAAAAAGCACTGACAATTACACTGCTTTATTACATAACCATATATCCTTATCATCCCGCAACCCTGGAGCACAACCTGGGAGCACTCTGAAGTCAGACATAAAACAAACAGATTCATACCTACATGAACTACATTAATAGATGAAATATATTTTTATGGACATTTCAGTAGATTGTGTAACAGATGTGAAACACTATGAAAACATTGGTCTGATTGTGTAGAACTCTGTGTCTTCATGTCTCTGCTCATTAAAGACATACATTCTAAAGGTTGTTCTACTTTCTGTTTTCGTTACAGACCAATCTGTAGCTGGATGGCAGAGAAATACCTGAAACACTGGAAACTCAGATGCAAAACATGGGTAAATTGCACTCAGATATAAACACTGCACAATTCCTTGACATAATCCATTCTGTGTGGATCCAGTGTTATGTCTTACAGTTGACTTTTCCTTCTAATAAACACACATTACAGTTGCTATGATCATAAATTGAGGGATGCTATATAAAATCACAAACACATGTCATGTTGCAAAATGCCTAAATAACTGCACTGTAGGTGAACTCTCGGAAACACTTAATTCCAGCTGTGGTCAAAACCAATTCCTTGCCTCTGACATCTAATTATGGGCTCTCTAACGGTGAAACTGATTTGAGCAAAATCATTTACATACATTTACATATAAGCTGAAATGGATCATCCTAAACGTTAAACTGTGCTGCAAAAGGAGGTGGAGACACGACAGCAGTGATGTTGTGCTGCAGCCACAAGAAAAAACATCTTGCTGGTGTGCCGTAGTTTGGCATTCAGTTTTTTGTTACTATGGTGAAAAGACAACCATCTGCTGTAGAAAAAATTTATTCTCCAGGTTGTTTGACAACAAAATTATGCATGAATCATTAGCACTGCTGGATGCCACACATGCATGCTTTACAAAATGTGTTTTTCAAAAAGTTAAAATGAACCTGCTTGTGACCTTGCCATTTATAAACAGATACTAAAACTGTCTAAATAAAGCCTGAGAGATAGCGAGCAATGGGAGGCACATGGAATACACAGTGGGTCGTAATGAGGCTGGGGTTATGAGGAACATATGTTACTTGTATGTGGCAGGTGGATTTGCTCTGGCCCGGCAACTCATGGTGATTTTGGCCTCCGGCGACTCCTCTGGGTAGATGGTATCCACCGGCTGCTCCTCAAACACTGGTCCGTAACCTGTGGCTTCAACTGCTGACAACAAACAAACGAGATCAGGGTAAGAAACAACAAGCCGGGTCAGAATTACAAACAGGAAATATCAAGGTGTTAGAGCTCAGTGGCTGACAGTTCTGGGGCAGTTCCATCAAAAATAAGACAGCTGGGTTCAGATATAACATAACTTGGAGGAGAAAAAAAACAATATCACAGTGACTAGACTCTGAGATTGCCTCTGTGAAGACCTGCCTGTTAATCTTTCAGCCCTGGCCTGCTTTTTGCGCACGTCTGTAGTGTTTAGTAGTGACTTTAGATGAATTTTGATTTCAGCTGTAAGTAGTCTAATCCTTAAATCCACACAAAGTCTGTTTCAGGCATTGATGCAGAGTAAGGACTGTGTGCTTTAGTCCAAATCAAAACATCACACTAATTATGACAGAGACGTGCTCACTAAGGTGCCAAACCACAATGACACATTCATCCTTTGCCAGTGGATATTGGAACATTATTGGTATGAGCTAAAAGAAATCCTGAAGCTGGAAGCATTACCTGACATAGCATAATCCAAACCCCTTTCACCCAGTGTGTCATTCACAGTACTGTGAACAGTGCACAAACAAATCCAGGGAGAGAATCCCCTTGATGAAAATGCCTTTCTTGGTTCAATCTGCTTTTTACACCATCAACACACACATACAATTAGCCCCAATTACTCATTAGAACAGACACATCACAAGCAGCGGCATGAATAAGACATAAACACAATGCCAGGCTATGAATAAGCAATGAGACGAAATGTTCCCAAATGCTGATTATTCTCTCAGATCAAGAGTGTGTGTAGGTGACTGCAGGAATACAAATCTGAAGCACGTGAGCATGTGCACATTTGTGTTATTCCCATGTGTTTGTGAGTTCTAAGAGAGCACAGCTGACACCTCAATGGAGAAAAGTGAGCTCTTTTAGACAGTAATATCCTGCTTCTATTCGATCCTTCTGACTAGGCCTGCAATGGTGCTTAAGATTCACTCATGCTGAAAATATCCTATTGACAGCCTTTAGAAACCTACAGAAAAGAGGAATGTATTCATAATATCCTGATAAAGCATTATTGCAAATTTTTACTATCATAAAAAATCTGAATGATGCAACTATAAAAAAAATAACAATAATAAATTAACCAAAATATGTGCAAATTTCAGAAGTTTAATATATGTTAGACAATTCCAGAGGTTTCCTGGTGACTGGTAGATTAATATGACTCACAGTACCAATTTTCTTTTGTGCCTCTACTAATCAAAAGTGAATTAAAATGCTGTAATCTCAGCTTCTGCACAAACCGTCTCCTAGCCTCATTTTCAAGTTGGCTGTAACCTTTTTGCACCAGGACATCAAACCAAAAGAAGGAAATTAAGACATTAGGAGACAGGATGTACTCCCACTCACACACTCCAGCAGCCAACCATGTGCAGCTGTTTGACATTGATGCAAATCCCAAGGACTCTGAATTACTGCTGGCTGAGAGAGAATTAAATATACTATAAATGGGGTTTTGTGGGGCAGATGGGAGGCATATTAAGTGTGAAACTATGTCCTGGGAATAAAAGAGAAAGGAAAAGAAAGAATTAAGAAAGAATTAATAGAAACAGGCTCTAAAGGGTGATACAGAGTAGAGTAAGGGGAACGCAGCGATCCTATTCTTATGGTGGTAATACAGTAGGCGGCTCTGCCTGAGTTTCAGATAAATGCTGTAAATGTAAATATGAAAAATGAATGTGGGATGGAATCCGGGAGAGGAGTCACTGTGGCTCAGGCGCAGTACTGAAACAGCAGTTGGAAGTGTATCACAGAGGAATGAGTGCTGGTGCCATTTCTAGATTCTCCCTGTAATGTGGGATGTAACAGATGGTAGAGGGAAGTGTTAAAGCAGGCCACATAAGGCCCACTGCCTGCAGACACACAGGCCTTTTCCACTCTCTCTGCTTCACTTCACTTTCTCTGTCCATCTACATGTCTCGCCTCGGTTCCCTCTACAGCACAGTGTATCCTCCTGTCACGCTCAGCTTCTCTCTCTTTACCTTTTACCTTTGATTTCCTTCAGTTACTACTGGTCTGGTAAATTTTTCTTTCCTGGTGACTTACTCAGCCTCCTTCTCATTCTCCTGTGGCCATAGAGCTGGATACTGAACTTCAGTACTTTTATATCACTTCAATGCTTTCCTGGTTTTGTTTGGTATCATTTGACATTTCAATGTCTAAGAAGGATGTCTCATCACTCCCTGAATGAAACATGTATCAGTGAGTATGTTTACATGCAAATTAACACTCCACTTTTTCCCTATTTCTGAAAAACCAAATATTCCAAATACACTGTTTACACAGCTAGTGAAAATAAATATTCTTCCACTGTTTCATTCAGCCATTCATACCCCATTAAAATAATGTTTTTCAAAGTTTTGCATTGGTGGCACATACTGAAGTGTGTGAAACAGCACCACCAACCAGTGATTTTTCCTTCTAAACTTCTCACATAGTTTAATGTTATTCAATATGACACCAAAGATTTGAAAAAAAACCTGCAAACTCAGAATAGATTTGTTTATCTTGAGGCTTGTTATTCCTTCTTTCTCTCCATATTAATCATATATTGAGCCCTCATATTTATCTGATTTCGTTATGTATAGAACTGTATGTAATATGTGAACTAACTTTACCTCAGGCAGAAACAACAGCAACATGATGCCCCACATTAATGCTTCACCATTAACAATCTAGTCATGTCCCATATAATTTATCAGAAAATCTGAAAAAATAAAAGTGCTTTACTGTTAATACTTCTATAGGTTGACATCAGCTAAACTGGGCCACTTTTTGGTGAATCACTTTGGAAATTTTTTTAAAAAGCAATGTATTTCACTGAATTATGTTTATGTAGGAAATAAGGAAGGCATTAAATATTTTTGTGTAGAACTGATTAAATAAACTATAATTGTTCAGGTCCTATAGCTATTGATAGCTGTCCTACATTTTTCAGATGAGCTGTCTTCAGCCAAAATGAGCCACTGAAGTTGCAAAACATGACACATTATATTAACATATTATCATACCTTAGTAATTCATAAAAACTTTATACTGAACTAAATAGTTGAATAACATTGTGTGTGTGGATATGAGGTGATGGGGCTCCTCCTCCACTGGTCTGCACATGAACTGATTTTTACAAGCAGTTCTGATAGACAAAGCAAAAAAAAGAAAAAAAAAGACAAAAACTCAAACTTTGGCAGCTTCTACCTGGTCCACTTCCACTCTTGGTCCCACCATGTTTTACCATTCTCAGCTGAGCAGACCTCCATGCATGGGTGTCAAACCTATCTGACCACCTTAGCTCATGTAAACTGGTCTTGGAGACCAGACACATTGCTGGATGGAATGCCCTCAAGGCCAAGCATGCAGAACAAGTTCTCCTGATCCTGGAACCACTGCATGACCATTAGTTTGTCGAGTTCTGCAGCCTTTGCAGCTGACGAGGATTCCAGGTTTCTGCATCCCAAGCCCTGGGTTGCATACCCTGCACGACCAGCCCCTAATCTGGTTCTGTGATGCATATGGAAGGCCAGCTGCATGTAAGCCATGTAAGATATGGTCTAACACATTCATATATGATTAAAATAAAGCATTTTAATGAATGGAACCATCAAAATATTTACTAAAACACAAGTCTGAGGGTGGCTCATTTTAGATGAAATGGATAGCTCACTTTATCTGAATACATTAAGGTACAATGAGCCACCATCAAAAAATATTTTTTCATAAAAAAAGAACTTAGATAAGCAAAAATGTGACAGTATATCTTATACAGTCAATCACAACACATATGATGCTTTTTTTTTTTTAAATAGATGTACACCTATTTTCTATTGATTCATCAACCTTATCATTTTAAAGTCAGATTTGTCTGCCAGGCCATTTTCCTCAGTTCTCCTCAGCAGGCTGGATGTGAGGCATTTCTACACCTACCACAGCAAACACAAACCAATCAAATCATTTCTTATTTGTCAAGTACAGATGTGGCAACAAATTGAAATCATTTGCATTCATTGGCTGTTAAGACTTAAAGAGCTAGGAGGCTCAAACCTTAAATGGCTTAATTTATCTAATATCACCCTACTTGCTTTTCTTAAGAATCATTATTCATACCGGACTTGCCACATTGATTGACTTAAGAAAATGGGCAGAATACTTCTTTCACTGTCTGTACTCCGGGTGTTTCCCCCCTACAAACAAAATGTGTTCTTGCACTGTATCCCTGTTTCATTCTGGACTTTTATTTACACATGCTGAGAGCCCTAATTCCAAACAAACACAGAATGAATGAGAGCCTTACATCTGTACAAAGCAGGAAAGGAAATAACATACACACACTAATAATTTGTGTTTCCAGGACCTGCTGGGAGTGACCTTCATGTGGTCAGGCTTCATTATCAAACACAGTCTCTCTTTTATCTGAAGAGAAGGGAAAGACTGTAATGAGATTTGAAATATCAGTTATTTTAGGAGTCTGCTATCTTTCTTAGAATCAGCCTTCAGCAAGATGTCATTTACTGTTCACTGAAGTATGTAGTAGTGTATACAGTAAAATATAATCAGTGATGGGTAAGCATTATCCACTGCCAGTGTGTCCTGTTATCAGTTTTAAGATGCATGGGCTACATTTTCTATTAAGGCTAAAGACGTTCATTTTGTCTTCTGTTTATGTAAATATAGTTTTTTCTTTTGTTCACACAAGGAACAAAAGGCGAAGGAGGCACGGTCGGCTTGACGGGCTCTGATTGGTCCGTCGAGCCGACCAGCTGATAAATGACACATCAGCAACATGTCGGATGACGCTTCTGAGGAAGACTGGAGTCACAGTCGAAACTGTCAAGCAGGTAACATCTAAAAACTAAAAACTATTCCTTGTCTGAACAAAAGAAAAAACTATATTTACATTTTCTATTCTCCTAAATAAATGCATTTTTGTCTCACTTTTAAATAGTCACATTATTAACCAGAAACCCCACATTAGCATTGTCTGATTAATTTAACTTCATGCACAGCTGTGTATTTTTAACACATCTGTATTTGCATGACCAAAAGAGTGACCAACTGGGACAGATAACAGATTGTGTCCTGGAGGCATCCACAGCAGTGTGTTATAATAATTACTAACAACCCCCTCAGCTATACAAAGTGGCATGGTCACAAACCAAAATGTCCCTTGGGTTAGTACTCAAACTTATTTTTTAATTTTACATTCTAAAAAAAAACATTCAATTATTCTGCTTCGCTGCAAACCCAATTGCCTTGCAGAGGTGTGGACACAATAGTGTCAGTGTCAGACCATGTGTGCACAGGGTGGTGCCAGCTGTTGCTATCAAAACTGCTGTCAAAAAGAATTATTCCTGAAAACACCAGCTACTACAAAGCAGAGCAACCCAAAAAGGGCATATGACAGGGTGAATCTGAATCCAGATAAAGATGATGGATGGATTTACTACTTTTTCTGTTCTGCAATGAAAAACAATGTACAACAATTACTGGAAAAAGAATAGAGACAAATGAGACACCATTACTGGGATAACTGTAACACTTCTTAGCCTGCATAATTTTCTTCCATCCTGGATTAAAGTTGATAACATTTAAAGGGGCTATAAATAGTATTTCTGCTCTCAAATATTAAAACAATGACCTAAAGTCATCACATCATCATTACAGTATTTAGAATAAGAAACTGAAGTTCTGCCAAAGATGCCAGTGTTTTGGATTAGAGAGATATGTGCAGAGCTCTAAATGAAAAGAATGTAATTTGAAGATGAAATAGCAGCGTTTCTTCTACACGGGTGAGTTTCATTATGAGGCTTATGAAGGTATAAAGTTAATATGTGATGTTAATATATTTACTAAGTTAACCATTTGCTGCTCAACATTTCAGACTAAACTGTCACAGTTCTGACCTTGTTTGGACAATCTTTAGTGCAGTTATTGACAACACAAAGAGTACAGAAAACAGAGGTAATTTGTGGTTTTACTGTGGGTGTTTACTGTCTAAAAACAGAGCTAAGCTAACAGAGCTATAATGTAGGGATGTCCGATAATATCGGCCCATCGATATTATCGGCCCGATATTGGCATAAAAACGTAATATCGGTGAATATTGTTATCGTTTTTTTTGCCTATCATTAAAATCGATAAAATAATGCCTTGATTTCGCCGGCATTTACCAATGTGTAAATGAAGCATTGTTTGTAGCTGAAAGAAATGTGCAGTTTTCAAAATTGTACAGTAGAGTTGCCACACTGTAATAGACTCATGCAGGGAGGGAGCGAAAATAAATAAATATGGCATTTTTTCCACAACTTAAGTTGAAGTATGTATTCTTTGCACAGACAGTGTTTACATTTTGAAAGCCTTGTTGCATTTGAGAATGCATCCAGTGGGGCATCGCAATAAAATTTGGCATGATGTGTTAATTCCATTACAGGAGATATGTGATGTTACTTAAAATTAGTTTAATATCCCACAGATATCGGCAGCGGTATCGGTAGATATCGGAATCGGAAATTAAGCGTTGGACAATATCGGCATATCGGTTTTTGGCAAAAAAAAGCCAATATCGGACATCCCTACTATAATGTAAACCATCAGCTGACACATTACGTGAAGATTAGAAGACACAGTGTTATTTTGACCAACTGAAAAAAAGTCGCTATGGGTTTTAGTTTGAAGAAGAAAACTTGACGATACCATAATATAGATGTGTGTAAATAATAAGCTATACTTTATTCAGTGATAAGGTCTGTGGACACATAGTAAGGATTTGTTGGTGGTTTTGGTAGTCCTAAGTGTGCTCTGGTACCAGACTTCCCCCTGCTGTTGAAAATGTGGAATATCAATACCAATAAATAGAACCCCTTTAATGTTAACATCTGAGAACTTACATGAAAGTGGACAAATTTACCACATTTCATAAAATACCAAAATCTCTGAAGTGTTGAAAATGTGAGGTCATGTACAAATGTTTGATAACTCTTTTTAATTTTTAATGCTTAAAATATCTCACAGGGGGAGTGTAAGGTTGCATGATTTCTTTAACAGTTGAATCATAGTCAACATTTCTACTGAATAACTGATACACACACCACAAAATAAGCAAGGCGCAACCCTGCAATGTGTTCCAGCCTACACAGTGTTCTGACATTTGAGGAGTGTGGTATTGACTGTGCCTCCTCCTATGACTACACCTTCATCTCTGTTTAAGTTTGTTAAACAGCAGCTTTTCTCACACATTTCAGTGTCAGGGGATTGATGCATATTGAATAAAATACCCAGTTCTATCATACTGTGTTATTTCTCTAGATAAGAAAACATAATGCCAGCATGACCAGGTGGTGACACCCTATGGGCAAACACCAATGGAACAGCTCAGCTACAGTCCAAGTTTTGTAGTGAGGAAACAAGAATGAATAAATCATAAAACAGAAAGGACTACACAAAAAATATTTTTCATATTCGGTTTCATCAAAAATTCAACCTACATGCAGAATCATAACTTATTCCCGAGTACCGAATCAGCAAGCCATTCCTTTTCCAATCTGCCCTTTGTTTTTGTCTTTGAAAGACTGCTTCTGTTTTTTTCTCCAAAATAATAACATGCCAGAAACAAGCCTGAGCCAGATCTAGTAAATACAGCATCTCTCTCGAAGGACTAAGAAGTCCTCTGATCAAAACTCTCTCTCAGATTAACTAGCTCTAAAGTCATAATTTGAGTACAGTAACCTGCTACACAGAGACGTTTTGAACCTTAAACCTTTATAGTGACTACATACAATAATATAACATCTGATTCCTTATGTATTTTCCTTAAAAATTCAGAGATATGATAAGTGGAAGGATTCTTTATTTACCTCAGTTGCAGAAGGTGCAGGTCTTTTTCTGGAGGAGATCTAAATTAGAGGCAAGTCCTTATTTCTAATTTCTTCCATTGAATTAGTTGATATGATTGTATTTAGTACAAAACATCAGTTTGGCCTACACCTGTATGTAACTGAGAAAAACAAAATGAGTGCCATGTGCCTTTCTACAAACCCAAAACTTCTTTAACCATTACGAATTAGAAGTCCTTTAGAATTTCAGCGGATAGAAATCATTCATTGCTAAACTGAGCTTTTACCATATAATCATTGTCCTTTTCCTGTTGTGTTTGTAGGCTTTTACAAATGGCTGAATGGTTGAATAAAGAGCCAAAGTCATGTACCTCCCACTGTGTCCCATGGGACCTAACTTTGGGGGGAAAATATGAAAAAGCAGCCAATAGGGAGAGACAAACTAATTTTTTATCCTGTTTGTATAATGATACCATTGATGCTTAAAAGATCACTTTACAAGTTAAAGTTTTGTGGCAAAGAGTAAAGAAACATCTGATTTTGTGTTAAACAGCTGAATGGACTGCATCTTTCATCAGTCATGATACACCAACACCAAAATGGCCACTGCCTTGACAACTTTACCTTAATTTTTAAGAGCGAGATTTAAAAAAAAGTACTATAAGTGGTGAAAATTACTACACTGATCATGTTGATGAAGGTGCAGAGACATCTTCAGATTCTGAACAGATCATGGAGAGACAATTATGATGACTTCACCCTCATGACTATCAAGTGTGTAGTCTTTATATTTCACAGTCTAATACTTTAGCACTTTTAAAACAAACTGTGACTTATTTCTACATGTACAATAATCTTTTAAACTAACAAACATCATTTGTGTAAATGACGCATAATTCAAAGAGATCAGAAACATCTCTCATCAGGATGTTTCACTGAAAAAGTAAGGCACACACCTACAGTGGCTAAAACTTGACAAAATAGCAGCACTGGTGAGTGATCCAAAACAAAAAAAAATGTTGAAAACAGCTGGGTTATATTGTTGAATGTTTTAAAATAAACTTGCAGATGTGTGCTCTGTGTTTATTATAAGACAGGAACCAGAAATGTATTCATATTGTTATTTACTCAACATATATTTGAGATATTATTAGAGCCTACAATGGATTAGCCTATTTGAAACCCATCTTGTAACTGGAAAGGTAATTCTGGTTATTACTTTTGACATTAAAGTCTTCTTTTGGTGTATTTCTGACCAATGAACCTAATTATAAATGGCTGTGCAGATGACTCATTCAGTTACATAATATTATCTTCTACCTATGTTCCACCTCTACCATCCATCAAACCAACTTCCCCCACATTAAGACACAGTAGGCTGAATACAGTGTCCAGCTCTAATGACAATCCTAGACTCATCTGCCCGGCAGAATGCAGTGTATTCCATTTTAACCATCTCTATCAGGATTACTGTACATTTTGAAATAAGGAGAAATCCAGAAATAGCAACAGCGGAAAGAAACATGGCCTGCAGATAGATTTTCATTAGTTCTGTCCTATTGTAGACGCAAAGAAAAGGAGCCATCCGTTACTGTCTGTCCCTTAACAAACCTTGACAATCAGATACCACTGTGGTTTTACCACCTCAGGGCCTGTAGCAGAACATAGGGAGAGCTCAAATGAAGCCAATTTAGAAATGACATATTTGTGTTTTCTATGTTGGTTCAGCTTTAACTGTGTTTCATTAAACGAAAGGAAGAATATCAGAGCCGAAGTAATGCATTTAGGTGGAAAAGTAATATAATTGTTCAGTGGCTGAGTTTGTTTTGTGTCACACTGCTACCATCTAATCATCCAGACATGGTTGAAAAATCTAATGAAAACTCATACTTTGGCATTAGCTTGCCATCCTTCTTTGACCCATTTTAAAGTCCATTACTCTCTGTATAACCTCATCTTGAAACCTTATGAACTGAAAAACTCATGGAGGTATAGATGCACTGAGGAAAAAATGAAAATTGTTCTTACCTCCATAAAAATCAGGTGCCTCCCCTTGCGCTGAAGCATCTGTAACAGTTAACAAAAGAAATCAAGTCATCCATTTATCCATGATGCTGTGATTTACAGACTGTGTCTGTCAGGCCTTGTTCTGCTGTCTAGGTCATGTTTATCCACTAGTGTTCTTTTAGTTTTTCTGTTTTATTTCAAGATTACTCATCCTCTGTTTTGTTCCAGTTTTTCTTACTTGCCCCCTTTGTTGATAACCTGCTCTACCTTAATGTACTTCACTTCTTCCTAACAACTTAGCCTCCCTTGACCTTGTTGGAAAACATCAAGGCCATTAGGAAAGTTGGAAATTAGAATTTGCAAGAGTTTATGAAAAAACATTCAGCAGTGCTGAAATAATCCTGCTGCATTTACACTAAAACAGATGTACACTGGTTCATCATTCTAAAATATCCTTAAAATGTACTACAAAAACCACATCTTGGATTCTTCCCATGCATTGTTCCCATGCTGGTTAACCTCCTAAGACCCAGCTATGTGTTTTCTGTCCACATTTGTGGACAAGAGTTTCACAACTTTACACAAAAAGAAAAAAGAAAAGAAAACTGGCTAAAGACATTAATTTTGTCTTCTGTTTATGTAAATATAGTTTTTTGTTTTGTTCAGACAAGGAATAGTTTTTAGTTTTTAGATGTTACCTGCTTGACAGTTTCGACTGTGACTCCAGTCTTCCTCAGAAGCCTTATTTAGAAAAGAAAACTGTCCACCACAAAGGACATTCCATAAAAATTTTAAAAACTGCATCTGAAAATACTGTTGCATCATGATGTTTCCAATATAGGCACTTATTTAATAAAAACACAAAAAAAGCTTGTACTTTGCTGACATTTCCTGGGTCTCAGGAGGTTAATGCAGGATATAAACATGGACAACACAGTAAAAGGTTGGAACAGAAATCAGTCTAAAGATAAATATGATCCAATATATTATGAATATAAATCTACTAACTTTAACTTTATTTGGTGAATTAAAAACATCATCTGCTGGCCCTGATAACAGTTAAACCAATGAAATGCTCTTCCTCCAGCCTGATTGAGCTACATTATTCGTCCTGTTGAAGGTCCAGTTTTTTTAAGACATCTGTGAGTGAAGGAGACATACATTAATGAATGACAAAACCACAGGCTGTGAAGATCTCACACATGAAACTAAACACAGTTTCTGCTGCAATAACTTCACATGATACACAAGTGTTTAAAGTACAAAATATATCATCATATTAGACAGTTATGCAATAAGATGAAAATGCATGTCCTGTCAGTCATGTCATTTGTTTTTGTCAGTTGGAACAGTTGGATTGGCCGCTGTTGTAGTGAATTGTGAAATGGTATTTTCTTATTTCCTTTGGTAAAGGATGGCCCAGTGTATTTTCTCTGATAAAGGATTCAGTAAAGAAAGTATTGAAGTCCCTTTTCTTTGCATTTAGAGACTTCAGACAGCTCTTACCATGGCTGACACTGATACTTCCGGGTCATTTCACTCAGTAGGAACCTTGCTAAGCTAAAAGGACTATTAAGACACACCCTGTACGCTCCCTTTGTCCTCCTATATTTAGCATTCCTGCCATCTTGTCCCTAGTGGCAGATTCTGTGTGATTTGTCCTTCTTTTGTCATTTTGCATTTTTTTATCCCTCATCATGCATGATTGTCTTCCAGAATATGAAATAAAATCTTGCATAATCTTACTTGCTGATAGTACGCTTTTGTGTGGCTTTTTGCTTCCTAAACAGAGGTTTGCACCTATTGAGTTCTTTCTAGGTTTATTATGCATGTGTTAGATCTTCACAGCCTGTGGTTTTGCCGTTCATTAAGTGTTGTCTCCTTCAGTCATTGATGTCTTATTAAAACTGGACCTTCAACAGGACGAGTAATGTAGTCAGATCAAGCAGGAGGAAGAGTATCTCATTGGTTAAACTGTTATAAGGTCCAGTAGATAATGTTTTTAATTCGCCAAGTAAAGTTTATGTTAGTAGATTTATATACATAACATATTGCATTATACTTATCTTTAGACTGATTTCTGTTCCAATCTTGGTAATACACATTTCACTGTGTTGTCCATGTCTATATCCTGCATTAAACAGCATAGGAACAATACATGAGAAGTATCCAAGACATGGTTTTTGATGTACATTTTAAGGATCTTTTACAAAGATTGTCTGAAGACAAGTTGGTTAGCAAGCTGTTAAAACATTTTGACCCTGCATTGAGAGACCAATTAATTAGGTAAGTTTTATCATCGCTTTTGACTTTATACCCATGTCTTTTAACCAATTAGTGCCACTGTCTAAATCTGAAGCGTCTCATCGTATTTTGGCCTTAATGAGCAAAAATTCCATAATTATCTTTCAGTGCATTATAATTCAAGTGGTCTGAGAGGGAACAAGAATTCTTCCTACTTCCGTGGGGTCTGTTTTCATGCTTGACAGCTGTATTTACTCATCACTGATCAGATTCAGTCAAGCATGTTTCTACTGCTGTACTCCATGGCTGAACATCGAGGCTTGGAAAAGTGTTTTCTCACTATCAGGTCATCTATATTTACATGTAGTCTTTTGATTTGAATTGACAGGTGAGCGCACCAGAGAGTTGTACATTTTGAGATTCTGGTGTTTTTTCCCCATGATTATGGTTCCTGCAGTTTTAACTATAAGATGAGCATGACAAATTGTTGCTTTTCCACTTCAGCAAATATATGGAGTAATACAATATTGTTTTGATCAGATCAGTGGGTGAGAATCACTGCAACTTAAAACACACTGTGCTATAGTTGTGGAATAACATTTGCTTAAGTTTTGCTCTGCTGTCATTGTATTAACATCACATTAGCCATCAAACTTCATTCTTCTTGGTACTAAACAAACTGTCAAGCTAATGTCCTGCACCCTCAGTTACAGCCCATGTCTGCTGGTTGGACGCTGTCTGTTTAGATAGAGCAGCTATACAGTCCAAGTGTGTTGAGCTCTATATACTGAGATGCGTGTATTGTGCAAACATGGTGTACATACACATTTATCTGCTTATTCCTCTTGTGTAACTGTATGTGAGTGTATTTACAGCAAGATATTATGAGCTTCAGCTAAAGTTCAATAAAGCTGCCAAAATGCCTTGGTGAATTCCGCTGAAATGGCACCATCCAAGGTAAAAAAAAAAAAAAAAAAGAAAAAGGATGGCAAAGGGTGAAAAGAAAAAGAAAATCAACAAAGAAAACAAATCTCTAAATGTCAGACTCTAAGAAAGATTTGGTATAAAGCCAAAAGAATTCCTGACTTTCCGGTAGCAATCCAGCTCCTGTGGGTTTTTGCAGCTGAAATCAAATGTGAAACAAGTGAGAATAGCCCACAGGTATGGGAACACAGAGGAGGTTGTAACTTTTTTAGACAGGTCATTTTCATGCCTGCTGTTTTCTGTCTACTTTGCTTTGTTTCCAGCATGGTTGAATGCACAAGTGTCACAAAAAAGGATAAAAACCTGTATCCTCTCTGCCCTTAAAGACACAGGATTGCCAAGCCCAGCCATGTAAAAAAGAGTTCTGCAATGTTTTCTTTTTTTTTTGTCATTTTGTTCACTTTAATGTTGGGTTTGATACGGATCTTGATTTGATTTCCTGTCCTCATTTTAAATCCAGTTGATTTCAGTGCTGTTTGATTTCTATTCTCTTTCGTATTTCACTCATACTTTCATTACACTGACATTATAATATTGACTGTGCTTTAAAGTGGGTAATTCAGCGTCATACTTCTCTTTCCTGCTTCCAGTGATTACCATCCTGACAATCAAGTGCACGCCTAACCAAGTTGCCTGCCCCCTGTGTAATCTGCATGCTTTACATTTGAAGGCACAAATCAAAGTTCACAAAGTCTGCTTTTGCATTTTGGCACATTATTTGTTCAAGTGGAGGGAATTTCTGAAACTGGAAATGTGAAGGACAAACGAATCAGAAAGAGATAAGCTAAAGGAGTAAAGCTGTTTTGATTTCTAAGGGTTCAATGGCAACATTTCTAAAGAAAATTTTCTGACTGTATTAGTAGTACTGCTGCTCACCTAATTACAACATTTTGTGTTGATGTCATGTCATGTTTGTGATTTTACATGTTTTTGTTTGACCAAGTGTTTCAATGCAAACATTCAGTTCAGTCTGTATATAACAGCATAAGTGCAACACTAAAAATTAGGAATACATCATCTGAAAATGTTTTTTTAATTGTTTTGCCTTTCCTTTGCACCTGAATGTGATCAGCATGCTACTTACTTGCAAGAGAGAGTGAGAGGCCCAGTATATGGAGGAGCAGGGTGAGCTGCAGCATGATGTTGAAGTAAAAACCACCAGGTGGGGTTACAGCTAGAAGCTCACCTGATGGAACATTAGCAGGACTGCCTGTTTTTCCTAAAAGAGACAGAGGAAAACAGAACAATGGATCATTGAATTACTGATTACTTTTAATCAACCTGTTACGTGATATATGAGTTTCTAAATTTACAGTATATTACAATTACCTCCAGCCTGCAAGACATCCATGGAGTTATTAAATATTGAATTTACAATCAACAGACCAAATGCAAATTTTAAAAAAATGTTGGTTGGTTGAGTGATTAATTAATAAATGAAATAACATCACCAGCCACAGCATCAACAGTCACCAGAGGATAACATCTCCAGCCACTCATTTTATCCCAGTTTCAGTGAGTTTGGTTATTAACAATAAACTATTAAATGATAAACAGCATGATGGACAACAGGCAAAAAAGCAAAAAGACCCTTTGCAACACAACTTTTACTGTCGTGGTGGAAAAAACTCTGAAGTAAAGGCATGAATCACAGTTTTATACATCTGGGAAACACATGTGGGAACCAGTACAGAATAAACATTGCACAACTTGGCACTTCCCATTAGCTTTCCAACTGCACATAACAGGATACATAACAAATACCAGTAAGAATCTAGTGCTTACTTGATTCTCATGCAAAGAAGGAGGTCAATTCAGGACATTAACCCTTTCATGCATGAATTGTGAGAACCTTAGTCAAGATTTTTTTTCTTCTGTGTTTTTATTCCTCCTTAGGCATGAAAAAAACAATGCAATCGAGTTTTTTTTTTCCTATGGAGTTACAAAAATATCCATGCATTTAATTTTTGAAGTAAAGAAACATATAATTAAAACCCAATATCAGAAAGTGATATGAAAACAATGACATAAAAACATTTTTAATGCTGCTAATCTGATGTCTTCTCACATTTTAACATATTCTAACGCTAGTAATTACTCACTTCATGGAGATGATATGCAAAAAAAACCTTCTTGTCTAACAAATAACAATTGGTTTACACTTAAACATGTTACTGCAGATCAGGTTTATCAAGAACAGCAAAGTTACAGTAATGGTCTGAATGTCAGTGTATGGGATGGTGCGTAAGTGTTCACTGTGTTGGGTGATATGGAACTAAAACATCAAAACCCATGAATATACAAGAAAACAGCTGGAGAAGAACTGTCCACTGTAGTGACCTATGCATGAAAGGATTAAATTCAAATAAATTTGATTCAAGATTCAAGAAGTTTATTGTCATATACACAGCAGTACTGAGCAATGAAATTCTTACTTTGCGATTTCACCTCAAGACAATTAAACTAAACTAAAATGAAATAAAGGAAATAAACTGTATAATTAAAACAATTTAAACTAAACTAAAAGGAGAAAAAGGAGATAAACAGTACACTAAGCAAGGAAAAATAAATAGGTAAAATAAAATGGTAAATGGACTGCACTTATATAGTGTATTTTCTACACTTTCATGGTGCCCAAAGCACTTTACAAAGCCTCACATTCACTCATTCATACACCAGTGGGCAGCTGCCGCCATGCAAGGCACTGCCAGGCCCTACTGGGAGCAATGTAGGGCTAAGTGTCTTGCCCATGGACACTTCAACATATGGTCAGTTGGAGACATGATTTGAACCGTCAACCCTTCGGTCACTGGACGACCCACTCTACCAACTGAGTCACAGTCGCCCAAAATCAAACAAGTACTCTATGTAAAGGGTAAGTGTTTCAGGTGCAAAAAAAAAAAAAAAAGACTGTGCAATATACAAAATACTGTCACAGTAGTAAGACATTGAGTGTAAATACTATTACTGTTGCTGTGCAAATATGCAATGTTTGTACAAATGTGAGTTACAGTCAGTCAGTGACTCAGTAGCCTGATGGCCTGTGGATAAAAACTGTTCCTTAGTTTGGTTGCCTTTGTCTTTTGGACAGTTTAAGATGAAAACCTCACAGGTTTTGGGGAAGAAATACTGAATGGTTTTCCACTTATGCTCCAAAAACAAAATGATGATGGACAGACAGATGGACAGACAGACTGATTCAACATTATGTCAGAGGGATAATTGACTCTATTAATGTTTCATAGTAGACTAGAAGTACTTTATTCAGACAGTTTATCATATCACATCAGTGAGTCCAGCTGTGTCATTATCTAACATGTTTCCAAAAGGGACATGTTATGTTGTGTTGTGTTGTGTTGTGTTGTGTTGTGTTGTGTTGCGTTGCGTTGTGGTAAAAAATTGTCATAAGGGACGTTTTGTATATTCTCACATATGAGTCTTCAGTGATACTTCTCTCATTTGTCAGTTCATTAATACAAACACTGAGACACCCTTCAGGATGTTAGCCCTGACTGATTTCCAACTCACAGATGAGAAAATGATTAAATAAAGTAACTGGGATATATTCATTGCAGTACTGCTTGTTTACAAACGGACTATCTACATGACATTTGGTGTTTTTGTTGTAATTATCTCTGTTTGTCTTCAATCTTCTTATCTTTGAGCTTAACAGCAAACTAGTATGTTTCTCCGAATCTGTTCACTACATGATTTTTAGATGAAAAAATTCAGATGTCAATTGTCACAACAGTTTACCAGCAAGAGAAACAGCCATGCAGCTGTAAGGCATCTCTGCGTATCATTTCATCAGCACGAGTCAGGAAAACAGCAAATATTCCAAGCAAACTCTGGCTACATAAATCTAGAAATAGATTGAACAGTAAGTCACAACTGCATTTCAGAGATGATGTCAGATGCAATATCTCACTGTTTCATCTTAATTCAATCTGGATCAATATTTTTCTCTATGTCATGCTTGATTTTTTCCCCAACAGTATTTGGTGATGACACTAAATCTTATCTGCTGTATCACACAAAGTGTGATTTAGAGATGAGTGACTGGTATGATATTAATATTGGATTTCACTTCTCAGTGAAGTAGCCACACGCTCCTGAAGGACCTGGAAAATTTACAACAATGTTAAGTTGTTTAATAAAACAATGCTAGAGCTGTACCCCCAAAAATGTTTATATTAATAATTAGCAGTCCTATTTTTTTTAATTATTCAATCATCTATTCTTACACTTACTAGGCAAATAGTGTGGAAGAATGCTAATGATAAATGTAAAATTTGAACAACAAATGAAACAATGAAACAGATGCAATGAACAGATTTTTTGTAGGTTAATTTTTTATCAGTCACCTAATATGTTTAACTGTACACAGCCCCATCTGTCTGCTCTGCATAGTAGTTATATGTACAGACTTCTGGAATTCAAAAATAAGATGCAGCTGCAGTGACAGTGTGCTTCAGCTGCACTTATTCTCCCGTCTCCAACTGATTAAATCCAATCCAGCATTAACCCCATCTTGGCTTTCTTTGCAGGATTACTGCTAATCTGTTGGTAATGACTGATTGTGGTGGTGTTGATGACTCAATGTGTGAATGCTGTGTGAGGAGTGAGGGGGTAGATTTGTGGAGCAACATCTTGCTTGGTGAGGGGAAATTTCTTTCCCACTCAATTATGCAGCCTACATCAGGCCAAGCACGAAAAGGAGGGGTTTCACTCACTTTCACTAAGCCTATAGTGCCCCAAGGGGGTTATGGGGTCATGATAAAAAGCACAAATGACAGCGGTGGTCACTGCAGTGCAGCAATGTAATATAAATTTTGGAGCAATAGGGCTGAGAATTCTAAGGGGAATATAAGAGATTGAAATTCAGCTAGCAAGGCAAACCTGGGAGAGGAAGGTTTAGAAAAAAAACCCCACTAAAATCAGACCACAAGCGGTAATAGGTCTGACGTCCTGTGTGTGATTTATGGGGGAGAAGAAATGGCCCTCTTTGAGGGCTGTCACGTCTGGGCCTTGTGATTTACTGTGATGACTGGAGCACTCTCATCACGTGCACACATAGCCTGCAAAGACAGGACAGGAGAGGTAGGAGGCCCCATTAATACTGATTATAAGAGCACACTGCCATTCTGTGTGGTGCTGCTCTGATGGCTTTTATTTAGTGCATCAATTCAGCGACAGTGCTTGATGGGAAAGATGGGATTGGTTCTTTCACTATGTGCTGTGATTCTATAATGGGGCTCCTTGTTGTCTCCCCTAATCTCCTAAATGCATCTATTTAGATCATTTATGATTTATGAGTTACACAAGTGGTCCTTGTAGCTGTATAGCAGCAGAGACAAGCTGAGGGAAAGAGTGAGCGTTAATAAACTTATTCAGATGAGCAAGGCACCCCTGGTTTTCACTCTAGACATATTGTTATTCCAGATTAAAATGAATGTTTGCATAGTTTCATTGCTGGTCACAAAAGGCCCCCCGCAGCACACAAACTGCTCCTTTTCAAAAGTGTTGCTAGGATACAGGCCAGCGTGAAGATGAAATCCCCTCTGTACTGCCTTCCTGCAGCTGTAAAGCCTGGACATTATGTCCAACTTATTGTGTTCCAGTGTTCCATACATATGCCCAGCATTGTGTTCAATCTGAGTGTGTCATGAATGTTTAGTCATAAATGTAATTTTATTTGTGTCATGCAAAGGTGGAATATTTCATGACCTCTCAAAATCAATTTCATGTAAAAGGGTTGCATTTGTCTGTTGAGCGCTGAGATCTCAATTCTGCCATCACACCTCTGAGTTTCTGCCAGCTGACACCTCAGGCTTCGCACAAAGAATCAATAACGTCTGCCTTGTGTTGAGTTACACTCTAATCAACACACACCAGTACAACCTGGGAATGAGTGGACAGGACTACTAATATTGAATTGATGCCCAGTGCTGTGATATCAGGAAATAAATTAAAACAAATGAGTTTTGACAGTGTTCATTAAAAAGGCCGTCTGTACATCACTTACAGGTAAATATATAAAGGAGTACATTTTTTAATACATGTATGCTGACATAATTTCTTCCCTGTCATTGATCAATTAATGAAACCAATTGTTTCATAGATCCTAATATGAGCACATTAGCTTTTGAGATATGGGATCTGTGGCATTTAATAAAACTGAATATTCTGAAATGAGATATATTTGGTTTTGGTTTCAACATAAGATAAGAAAAGTCCATCCTTTATTAGTCCCATGATGATGCAGTGTTAAAGTAGCATTGGGAAAGTAATAATAAAAGTGAGGATTAAAGTTAGAAATAGAGAAAGTATTAAAATATTTACACAAAATTAAAAATATATAAAGTAGCATTCAATAAAAATAGCAATAATAAAGCGAGAAAATAAAAACAGTATGAACAGTAAGCCTTGCACATTGCTGAGGGCCCTATAATAATAATAATAATAATAATAATTTTGTTATTTGATCTAATTAAAGTGTGCAGTTTCCATTAGAGCTCCCAGTGTTCTTCCTCATGATGCTTCTCATGTTGTTACTGGTTGCAAGGTTGAGAGCCAGTCCTGCACTGGTGGTTTTCAGTGTGGTCTTAATGACTTGGGAGCAGTGAGATGTCTCAGGATTTCCTCTGGCAACTGTCCAAATGTCAATCATCAGGCGTCAACGTATCAAGATGCTCAAGCCTTGGAGGCTGACAGGAAGCAGAGAAATAGTAAAGATGCTGCAGCAACATCTACTCATGTTCCAGATGGAATCAGGAATTGGCTGGTGTATGTTATGTTGTCATGTGCTTAAAGACAAATTCAATCTAACACATGTTGTAAATCACATACAGTTTGGGCTATTTGATGATATACCTTTTAAGTTAATAATGGATTACTGGAGTTTAGGGATGCACCGATACCACTTTTTTCCAGACCGAGTACAAGTACGAGTACTTACATTTGAGTACTTGCCGATACCGAGTACCGATACGAGTACTTAATAATCCCATTCCAGTTCTTAGTTCCTTTTGTAAATGTGCTTTATTATTGTTGTCATTAGTCTGACTGGAACAAAGTGCTACTACTGACATTTAATGTGTTGGAATGAGCGTTTCTCAATTAATCCACCAGGGGGCGCTGTTCTAAATTAACCATACTGGACAAATACCACAAAGAAGAGTAAAGTTTTTTGAGAAGAAGAAGAAGAAAGTCAGTAATAACAAACGTGGAGACGACAGAGGTAACACTAATGTGATACTAATATTGCAGCGTTTTCACTGGTAAGGTTTAAAAGCTTAGCTTCAGCCGGTAGAGAAAAGAGAAATTAGTGATAGATTTCGTTTTCACTACTGTTGGCGGCGGCCCGCACCGCTCCGTACTCCCGCTGGTATTCTCATTCTGGGTACGCATCCGCAAGCACCTGGTAAACGGATGGAATGTACGCAGAGGACGGACAGAACGCTGCATTCGTATCTACCTGTGACTTTAACGTTACTTGCAGTCAGCATTACTTTTATCACCGTCATTTATTTTGAAAAATCTCCACACTCTTCACACTCCCCACACATTATTCCACCGCCGCGTACCTGCTGCACTGAACTGAATGTCACACGGCCGTAAGTGGTATCGGTGCATTTGTATCGGATGTCTTTTATGAGTACGAGTACGAGTACACACACTGAGTATCGGAGCTGATGCCGACACTCATATCGGTATCAGTGCATCCCTACTGGAGCTTAAACTAAACCATTCACACCAAGATCTACCTTCTTTTGCCCTGAACCTGAAATTATTTCACAGACAATAACAATATGCAATTTAGGGATTCCATGAGTAAAAAAGAAATTATTCCAAAAATAATTTCAGAGTCTAGCTTCCATACTCACGTTATTGTAACTTGTACAGAATAAGGCCTGAGCTTATTCTGCTGAAAACCCACAGAATCTGTTAACTTTAGACAGAAAATGTCAACAAAATTGCACTGTTAGTATGGATGACACCTTTACAAGTAGGCATGGTGCTACTTAAGCAGTCCCAGACTATCCCAGATGCTGCTTTATTACATTTTGCTGACAACAGTCTAGGTTGTCCTTTTCATCTCTGACATGTAGAATCTGAAACCTATAGTCTATAAGTGGACTCATCTGACCCTAGCACCCATTTTCACTGGCTTCTGATCCATCTGAGGTGAGTTCAGGTCCAGACAACACTGTGGTGTTTCTGAACAGGACTGATAGAAGGCTTCCTCTTTGTGTATACCAGTGTCACACTGAATATCTGGATACAGCAGGCTGCTTTAAGTGAAAACAGTTTTCCAAAGTCTCCCTGAACACCTGTGGCTACATCCATCAGTGTAGCCTGAAGTAGAGCTGCAAAATATATTGTTTGAGCATCGTCATCGCAATACATGTGTGCGCACACATGCATTGCGATGGCATGCGCAATAGTCATATCGCAGGTCCCGCAGTCATAATCGTTCTTAATCAGTTTGCCGAAGCAGACCATGGACACATGGAGTGAGTCGCTGGTAACAACATTGAAAAATGAGCAACGAACAACAGAAAATCACTGAAGTTATCAGTCAGTTATCAGTTCACCATTTACATCGGCACCACACAGCTATTATATTCTCCTGAGTATTTTTTCATATTACAATATATATCACAGGGTTAAAAAAATTGTAATGTCAGTTTTTTTCCAATATCATGCAGCCCTAGCATGAAGGGTTCTCATCTGCAAATTCCTTTTCACAGTTAAATTTCCCTAGAATCCCCAAATCTTTGTAGCATATCATGTACTGTGTCTGGTGCAAGACCTAAATTGTTTGCAATTTTGTGTTCTAGAACTGATACAATTTTTTCATGAAGATTTGCGCAAAGTGATCAGCCACAACCCATCCTTAGAAAGACCAGTCTTATGCTCCTGTTATGCACCAACAAAATCTACAATGAGAACTTTAAAAATCATTTGTGTGTTTCTCAGTCAAATAATTACTTAACAAACAATCACAGGTTTGCATTGTATCATAGAAAGTGTCTCAACTTGTTTGTATTATAGACTACTTTCACATTTTCTTGGTTAATTCCTAGCAACATGAGTGTGTAAATACTGTAGATCTAGTCTGGCTCACAGGACATACTCTGCTGGAATACTGTAAGTGCCACTGGGTAGCCATGCTTCTTCTGCTATTGTCATGTCTTGAAAGTCCCCCTAGCTAAATAAAACAACAACAAAGTATAATTTGCAACTAGAAGCTAAAAATGGAAAGTACTGACAGAGACACATGCCTTTTCACGTGGCTTTTTCTTGTGTTGAGATTTTGTCTTTTAATAACACAACACATGTTCTTATGTGCACATTACACCCAAACCTCTCTCCTGACGACCTGGATAACTTTTACCTCTATTCCAGGACAATAGTGGTTGGTGCCAGACCTACCACCAACATTGGCACAGTGTTAATGAATTGTAGAGATGGGCGCTATTTTGTGACTAATATCTACCTATCAGCCTCTGGCCACCAGGTGCATCAAAGCTGCTCTCTGTTTAGTTGATTCAGATTTTCTACAGCTTAAAAAGTCTCTAACAGCCTCTTTCCTCCAAACTACCAGTTCTTCAGGACAAAATCTTTCAACATTTAAATACTAAATTTAGTATGGTAACATTTTCTCTAGGAATAAAAATAAAAAGCATTAGATGAATCAACTAACATGAGTAATGTGTTTTTACATAAATTATAAAATGTAGCACAAGCAGTAATTGATTCATTTATATGCTGAATAAGTCAGTGGTGATCCATTTGGTCTACCCTGAACCATGAATAATTTATGACACAATCATTGATTTTGTTCCCAAAATGAGGCAGACAATGTCCGTTTGTCTGCTTAGTCAAAGCTCTGAAAGATGCACTCTTTCTACATGGTATCTAAGTCGAAAAATAAGACTGAATTTGGCTGCAAACAGGTTTATGTCTCCCTGAAGAGAAACAGAATGATTCAATTAAATAACAGACACAAACACAGGATCCAAGCCTATTATGCAGCAGACAAAACAGTAACCCTAAGACACACACACAACACCTGCAAAAGAAAAATAAGTAAAAAACACTGCACACACTTCTGAACTGCACAGGCACCGTGTTGCTAAGCAAAAATGGGTTCAGCACCAGGTAGTAAAAACAGTTTTCCAGTATGATTTTCTCTCTTTTTACTTTTTACTCCCAGCAGTCATGATGAGTGAACAGCACCTGGATAAAGACTAATCTTGTCTTGTTCATGTAAATGAGTTCAGTAATAAATCATTTTGAGAAACCAAATTTAGCACAAGTCTAACAAAAACATGCATATTACAGCATCTAAGGTTAAGAGCACTTGTAGCTGTATTGTATATAACTGTGTTGCTGAGGGTAGATTCAAGGCTCCCTTAACTGTTAGACAGTCATTAATATCTTAATGTTTAACCTTGGCAAATATGTTTGTCTATCTCCTGCAAACACCTCAGTACCTCTCCACCACCAGACACCCACCAGACACACTCAGTATGAAGTAGCTTTCATGATGTAATCCAGCTGCAGAGGATCCAGTCATGCCTCATTCACTGTGTCACTCTGTCTGCTTCTCCCATCCCTCCTATTCTCTACATCTCACCCAATAGGAGCAGCCATGCTAATGTAAGCTATTTATCCCAACCCTGCCGTCAACACAATGGCCCCCAGGGCCACACAGGCAAGGCAACCTCAGCTGACCTGAATATCAATGACACTAGTCATTCAATCCATGAAAGCTGGAGCTGGATGGCCGTATCAATAATGTTCAACTCAAAGCAGGAAGGCTAAATTACTCCAAAAGCACAGCCATGAATATTTAAGTCATAAAAAAAAAAGGCTTACATCTTTTACAAAGCTGAATTTTTTTCAGTGATGAATGAATGTACAGCGAGTTCAAGGTGGGATTGTTGCACCTTTATTGTTTCACAGTTCAGTATAAATGGCAGAAACACAGAGTATGGCATTTTTCTTCCACCTTTAAACCACTAGCAGAGATAATCACGAAACAACTTGAGATCTGTGTAAATGGAGAGCTGGTGGCATAGCAAAAACTGATTGTATCTCCAAGTTTATATTTGTCATGGGTCCTTTTATCTGGCTCAAGCTGTCATAACATGCAAATACTCAGAAATCATTGTCACTGGTAACAGCAAAGGTATGTCTTAACATTTGTTGCAATCAAATATTCACAACTGTGGCTTAAGATGTTTTGGTTTTTTTTTTCAGTTTATAGCTTCATCAAGCATAGTACTCATATGATTTTAGGCAACACTGTACGGTTGATCATTATGTTTATGTCTTTTATATTTCTAATATCTTTATTTTGATCTATATTTAGAAATTAGACTGTAATTAACATGATTCAGAGAGAGAATGTCTTTGTAACTCTGTTCTTGATCATTACCAATCCGATTTTATCTGTTTAAATATCTCTAAAGTAAACACAAATCAGTTTTTTGATTGATGTTCACAACCCACTGAGCAGCTAACATGCAAGAACACATACAGTGCTGTTGAATTGAACTGCTTATACTGCTTAACCTCTAAGAAAATGAAAACTCCCAGTATTTTTGTTCTGCCAGCAACTGATTGATGTATGTGTTATAGGGATGTAACAATTACTGGTATAACAATAAACCGCGGTAAAATTGCCGACGGTTAGTATTACTGCTTAAATTCTAATTATCATGATAACCGTGTTTGATTACCGCACTTTTAGGAGAAAAAACCCTATGTTAAGATCTGCTTTTATGTCAAATATTTGAATATAGTTTTAATTTATTACAATTTTGATTTTATATTCCTAATATTTGGACCCAGTATTCACTTTTAAAGTCTTTGAAAAGGTTTGTTAAGCATCTTTGTGTGATTTATGTAATAAAGTATATACATTTTTCAAATCAGATTTTATATATTTTTTGTGTTTTCTGGCATTTTATATTGATATAGTAGATTAAAGTGAAAAAATAATAGGCAGACGATATAAATGAAGTTGTGCTGAAAAAAAAGATACCAAACATGGGTATAGTAAACATTTGTTATGTAGTATATAAAGGCAAAATCAAAAGTACTGAAAAATGGCCTAAATAGGCTCAGACCACTAGGGGTTAATATTTGAATGTTTCTGCAACAGAAGGTACATTGTGCCTATTATTTTATTTTATTTTATTTTATTTTATTTTATTTTTTAGAGACAACTTGGTTAAATTATTTCAGTGTGTCTATTAGTACTTTTTGAACATTTTGAGCACAATTTCAACCATACTGCGATAATAATGATAACCGTGATAATTTTGGTCACAATAACCATCATATGAAATTTTTATATTGTTACATCCCTAATGCGTTAGATATCAAGCATAACCATACATTAGTGGATAGAGGAACTATGACCCTACCCATTGGTTTATGAGCTGCGAGTAATTTGTTTTGGAACCTGACATGATCATATTTGGACAAAAGGGGTGGGGCTCCGGTATCATATGTGGTCTAAGCCATTTGCTTACCAACTTGGTAAACTTCATCAAGCACTGCGCAACAAAGTCATTTTACAGTCTTGTTAGCTGTAGTTAAAGCCCAAAAGGGGAGACATCAAAGCTTCTGTTTGGCCTGACATCCTATAAACAGAGCAGTAATATAAAGCTAGCTCTGTGATGGGCTGGTAACATGTCCACGGTGCACCCCGCCTTTGCCTGATGGTAGCTGAGATAGACTGTAGCATCCCTGTGAGCCTCTTGAGGATTAAGCAATTCACAAAAAGAATGAATTAATAATTTAATGATGAAAAACCAGATTGCTTATTAGAGGACCAATATAAAATGAATAAAACTAGAATTACACCTGGAAAACATTATTAACATCATATTTCTTAGAGAGATGTTCAGCAACAGCGTGTGGTATTACAACATTAAGGTATTTCTGCAGGCCAAGGTCCTTGCCCCTTGCATGTAAAACAATGCTGGCAGCATGACGTCTAAAATCACACACTAAAGCTTCATTATTCCAGCTTTGTTTGGTTCAGGGTAAATCCAGCATGAGGGGTCTTCTTAAAAGCTATATAGTAGGATCTCTATTTAAAAAGAGCTTAAGGTTACCCCTTTCCACATAGACTCTCATGACTTTATCTTCCTAACACTACATCACAGTTCAAACCCTGGAATCTCCGTTATAAATCAGATTTGTGCTTCTTTTTTATGTTGAAGTAATCCATCACAACACAGAAATATGCTGACCTATCAGTGTAACAACGACAGATGTGTTCTATGATACTCAAAACAGAGCTTCCAGATTTATACAGGGTTCCAAGTAAGGAAAGTGTGTCACATCATGTATGATAAATTTTGCCATGCCACCAAAGGTCAGAGGAGGCTTGCACTCAATAAAAACAGAACGCTCAGCTTAATTACTTCTTCCACATCTGTCCTATAAAGATCTTGGCTGAGAGGTTTCTATATAATAGCAGTGAAAAGCTTTACACATCTTGGTCCACATTCTCTAATGACTATACTGTATATTATTGTAATTACTTGGTGACAGAGAGGTGCTCACACTTAATAGCAGAACACCCACAGTAAGAGAGAAAAAATCATATCTAGCCATTTAGTGCATCCTGAGAAAAACAGTAAGTGTTTTCATTTTACACAAAGGCATCCCACAAGGTCTGAATTGCCACAATAACTGGGAAACAATAAAAAAGATTAATCTAAGTCTAGTCTTCCACACAACACTTCCCATTCAACCCTTTATTGGATTAGAGGGTGTGAATCCAACATTAGGCCACAGATTAACTTGACACAGAGAATGTTTAAATGTAATCATAAAATAAGCCACAAACCTCCTACTTAATTGCATTGTGGTCAAGGCAAGGAGGTGGTTCCCAATTAGTGGAAAACAATCACCACACAAAGCTACATTAGATACAATAAAGCCAAATAAAATTAGGACTTGTAGTGTTTGTATGACTGCTCACTGCTTACCTTGCTGTGGAGAGCTATCATTGCCACTGGCTATGTGACGGGATGAGCTTCTTTAGCAGCTCATGTCCCCATCCCCTCCGACATGCCTACCCTGCCAAGTGTCCTAAATATTCTGCTCCATTGTCTGCCTCAGAAACAGCAATGCTGTTGGTTGCAACCACTCTCCCTCTCCCTCTCTCTACAAGGTGCAAAGAGGAGGGAGGGAAAAGAAAGAGCTAATTCCCCTAGCAGGACAGGGAGCCATGCAAATGGGACGCCAGAGAAGACGCCTCCCTGCAGTGAGAGTTCCACAGAGGGGTCTTCTCTCCTCATAGCATTGAGGCTGTGGTTTAATCTTTTAAGCCTTCCCATCCCACTCAGACACATACAAAATCACGCTATCACCAAAAAAATACGGCATGAACTCACACACATATACAAGACACACACAATCTCACAAGTAAACCCCCTCTCCTTCATGACTTCAATCTTAACCCCCCACTCCCACCCTGCTTCACTCCCTTCATTAGCCTGGCGGTGTGCCAGACACATCATCAGCACTGTCATAATCATCATCCTCACTATTGTCGCAGAGAAAGCACTTTTCTGCTGAAAGAGATGCCGATTGCAGAGAAGCTGAGAACACCAAGAAAACACGCACTTGGCAAAAAGTTGTACATTTCTGAACAAGTAAAGAAGAAGCGATAAGACATGAAAGACAACTGCTGTGATATGAACTGTTCACTTTGAAGCTTGAATTATTCTCTCAGTTATGAGCATATTTTCATATTTTAGTTCATTCCCTACTTATCTTTTGGTGTCAACAATGACTCAAAGCGTTTGTGAAGTTTCTTTATTGCCTCTTCTTGAATAGATAGTTAGAGAAGAATTAAGATCTTAAACTACATCAGCTTTAATTTCTGTACTTAAATGTGTAGTGTGCTATGATTTAATTGCAGAAATTAAATATACCCATGAGTATGTTCTCATTCATGACCATAATTATATGAAAATGTGAATTTTGTTGCCTTATAATGAGTCCATCAAGTTTCTACACAAGTTTAGAACAGACCTCTCCTTCTCATTTAATAGCAGGTGGCACTTAGTATTATTGTGGTTTACCATCACCACAGGTAGAACCAAAGGTAATATACTAGAAACTAAAAATCCTAGAACAAACCAAACACAGACTTTCTTTTCCATTTTAGCAGTTACAGAAGGGGGAAGCTGACATGAGGGCAGAGTGAAGTAATCTACAACTTCATCACTAGATTGCACTGAGGATTACACTTTGAACCTTTACGGAAAATACTGGAATTTTAAGCCTTGAGTTGGCCATTTAACTTATTACTGTTATCAGTTTGAATGGGATTTTTGAGGTTGTCCTCAGAGAATGTTCAATATTGTGAAGACAATATGATTTTCAATCAATAAATGATAAAGAGGGAGGAAGTCCTGCCCCTTCCAATTGTGCCCCTTGAGAAATAATTCCAGATAAAACTACATTACAGCCACTGACAAGAAACAAGTTATTTTTTGATCCTGTTGGAATAATGCCAGAATTTATACATAAGATACTTATCAGTTCAAATGCTATTTTTATAAATCAAGAAAGTGGCAATTTGTTGTAAAACTGTTGCTAGATCAGACAGTGAAAATACAAAATACAACGACTATACTATCCTATATGAGACTGAACATCGCAGAGGTGATGTCATCATAACTCTTCATAACAATCTGCTCTGATTCACTGACAATGTCTTCACAGCTTCAACATGACCAGATTTGTAGCGAATTTTGCCTTGTTAATTACTTTTTCAAGTCGATCTCACAGAACAAGGTGAAATATGCTGAGGTGTTGGTGACATGTATCACATGCAGAGATGTAGGCCACTGAGCTGTTTAATATAAAACTAGATGCTACTTTACTATCTTTACCACAAATGGCAACTTTGTTGACATGTAGAATTGTCTTTTAAATTGACAAACATCATCTGTGTCAATGGTGGCAAAATTTTAACAGGATTAAAAGTTGCTTGTCTCTCACCATTGACCCACAAAGTTCGACATTCATCTCTCTATTAGCTGCACAAGTAGATATTAACTAGCCAATGCCCAAGTTAAACATGACATGAAAAAATGATTTCAAACATGCTTTTATAAAACAAATCACACATGACTATCAATTAGAACCTTATTTTTTTAGCCCAGCTTTTCTTTTGCAGCATGTGTCTTGCATATTCATATCACACTGATAATGAAAATGTGCTTTGTTAGCATTAACAGCAATGGTCTTAAATGATAAGTACCTTGATTCTTATGATAAAAATGCATGAAAAGATAATGACAACCAAATCCTGAAAAACATAAAATGGGTGTTGCAGTTGTTTTTGTGACCACATTTTTATTACTGCCACTTCTTGGAGGACTAAGAACAGTGAAATTCATGATGTGCTTTTAGTTAACCTGAAGCCCTAAACTCCTCCACTAAAACTGTTTATGAGCAAACGGCAAAAGGATAATATATTATTCAACTGCTTCCTGTTTTCTCAGCCTGTGTGGTGACAGGAGACTTAGATGATGTCCTCACTGCTGTGCAGGGCAGACAGGAGGCTGCCAGCATTATACACATTTCTAGATGCAGTTGCATTAAGGTTGCATTAAGAGGGAAAATGCTGAGCAGGTGTTGTAGGGATTTGGTAAAAGATACACCACAGCTGATTTAGGAGGGATGAAGTCCTGTCAGGCCCAAACAACAGCAACTAAGTTTCAGCAAGCTAGGTATGTATTACAATATACAGCAGCAACTATTCTTAGCAAACTATTCTTAGCGAGGAAGACTTTGTGCTGCAATAAATTGATCTAAGTCACTGGATTCCATGGTGTTCAATGATACAGATTTCCAGAATCTTTGTTTTCCTTTACCAACAACTGTACCTTACTGATCAGTCAAGGTTGTAAAGGGCAAAAAGTGTTTGTTGATCTTGATTCACTGCTATGGCTCTAAATTGTGTCCAAAATTTTGAATGATGTAGAAAATCTGACCGTACATAACTTTTGAGGTCATTCAACTTACATGAGTGATAACAAAAAAATGAAAGGGATTATAGAGAGTGGTGAGTGCAGTGTCTGAGAGCTGAAAGCAGATAAAGTCACTTGTATACTGAAATGTGTCTAATGAAATTTAAATCTACAAATGTCTGCACTTAACCCACATGTCATCTAAGCTAATGGATCAGACCCACAAACCAAAAGCAATCTAACGGCTTTCATTCCTATCAGCTCAACAATGCAAGGCTAAATTTTTGAATTGTGCAATGGAGAAGGAGGTTTAGTGCCTTTCAGTTTAACAGACACCCCACTACTCTTCATAAATAGTGAAACAATATGGTACAAATCTCTCAGAAACATGCGGCATGGAGTAGATCGCAGTGGCAGGATGAATATGAGGCCAGCTTCACTGCACTGGCTTTTTTTCCCAATGTGATTTACCGAAAAAATCTGACTCAGCATAGTCCCACCACTGACAGTAATAAAAGAGGATCATTTCCTCCCTTCTGGCCATGTTACAGAGGTGCAGTACATTCACAGTGGGCAAATATAGTATCTGCTGTTTCATAATACCAACCGCAGACCAAAATAAGCATTTACAGGTAACTGTTAGTGGGGTTTTTGTTTTGTTTTTTTTTCTGTTAGAAGCTGTTTGGTCTCGCCCCCATCTATGCTGATTTAGTAAAATGTTGGAAAGGCTACAAGTTCATCTAAGTGTCCTTCAAAGTGGACTCTCTAGATTTTCAGAGGCTTAAAATGTGTTCGAATTACTATGATTAACATTTATGGATTGTATTATGAAAACTGACAGTTATCACAGAATTTATTTACACCGATAGGCCGGGGGATTTATGTGACCACTAGAGGGAGTAGGGAATCACTCTGCCAGTCTCCCATGGGGAAGAAAACTACAACCACAGGGCCTTTGACCAAAGCATCAGAAAGTGACCAGATCAGATGAGCTTAACCCTAACCATTACAAAAAAAGCTTTTAGAGTCAAAGAAAGTGGCAAAGTGATAAAAGCTAAAAGCACTGTTGTTGTTTTCGCCACTGGACACAGCTCTAAATGAAAAAAATGGAATTTTATGCTGAAATGGCAGTGTTTCTTCTACACAGCTGAGTTTGTTCATGAGGCTTATGAAGGTATGAAGTTGTTATGGGATGTTCTTGTCTTTGCTAAGTTACTGTTCGTTGATCCACAGCTCAGACTAAATTGCAACAGTTCTGACCTTGTTTGGACAATTCCAAACAGATCTTTAGTGCAGTTACTGATGACACAAACCGTATAGAAAACAGAGGTGATTTGTGATTTTACTGTGTCTGTTATCTGTCTAAAATAGAGCTAAGTTACCAGAGCTATAATGTAAACAATCAGCTGACACAGCACATGAAGATTATAAGACACAGTGTTATTTTGACTGACTGTCAAAACATATGCCTTATGCAATCTGCAAAAACTGCACTTTTCAGAACCTTTCAAAATCCTCTGTATACTGTGCACTTGTGGTGCAGCTACAAAAAGAGATCCATGCACAAACTGGTGATTGCTGTATGACTCAAATATGAATATGACTCGAAGAGGATACTGCTGAGGGTCCCAAGGCATTATAGTGCAAGTCAGATGTTTGTGGATTGTGGTGTTCAATGCTGCACGGCTGTTATACGCCATTTTATTTATTCATTCATCTGCACAGTTACAAAATTATCACACTCAATTGTACAAGCCCTGGTCAGTCCCAAGGTTAGTTCTATAAGGTTTAGATCTAAAATGTGGTCTCACTGACAATGGAGCCTTTATGTATAAGCAACATATGGATTTATACAATTTCTTTTTCTTTTCTCTCTTTTTTGTTTTATCTTATCCTATGGATCACATTTTGTGTCCTTAATGAAGCATGAAGGAATGAATATGCAGCATTCAGGTAAAAACAGTGCCATAAACAATAGTTCTATGTCTCTATGAAGCAAAACATATAGGCTGTCTCCCACTGAAAGAAAAATGTGTCTTAAAAAAGATATGAAATATGTTTGATACTATCGACTAACTAATTATTGGTAGACATATCTAATTACACAGATAACAGACTTTTTTTCATTGTTATCCACCATTTTTCTTTCATAAGCAATATTTCAGGGTATCGAATATGTGCAAAACAATGATAATACAGCGTCAGTAATACAGAGAAGACAAGTAAGGTCACACCCCACCAGTTTGAAAGTTCAAAAATAACTCTCTACTGGAGTGCACATAATGCGTAAAAGGATTAATAGGTTAAAGTGTTTCTAGCTGTAAAATGAAAAAAAATTCTGTCGACGTTATGATCAGCAGTTCACTCATTAAGCATCTACTTCTCAAAAGGTACATACAAGTAAATTTGTAAAGTAAATGTTTCAACTTGTTAAGGATTTGGTGTCAGTATAGAACAGATAGAATTCTGATTGTAGGTCTGGGATTTTGCAAAGTCTCTTAGCTATCTGAAATCTGCCTTTCCCTCATTTCTGCTCCCTGTGGTCACGTTTGATGTGGTGTTGCATGTCAGCAGTATAATGAGGAGACTGAATACATGAAAGGGAGAACAGAAATACATATTCAATGACACTGTTCATGGTGCTTATGAAACATTTCCAATACACAGACAGACTCTCTATAGAGAATTGGTAGTTGATTTTTTTTTTCCTTTTGCCATTTTGAAAAGATTGTCAGTCCCTGTAAGATACAGTTGTTGATCATGTTTTCCCCTGCAGGCACTCTATTGTGATTCTTTACATATGAACTAGTGTATGTAAATATACTAGATGCTGATTTGTCTGTGCAGGCTGAATATATGTGTAATCATCTCTGTCCTGCTCAGTGCATTGCGAATTTGTCACCTGGACTGTTATAGTTAAGAACAGGTCAGTGAATCAGATTTTATTCATGTGACACATATGAATACATTAATTTATCTTGCCAGGGTTAAGAAGGCTTCGCTGCTGTTGTTTATGGATGACTGATAATAGGTCAGGCACGACTACAGCTTGAGTTTAAGTCAAAGTAAATTGCCCTTGATTGCTCAGATCTGTTCTCTCCTTCAAAGCCTTTTATTGCTGCTCAGTGAGTCATTCTAAGAGAACAGAAGCCAAACACGATGGCCAACCTGTGACTTTGGAAAAAGAGCCCAATTGGGTCCAACCTGCCTAAAAGAGCTTTTGTTTGCATGTTAATATGAGCAGTGCTGAGAGGTTTGAATGAATGAGTGAATGACTGAGTGAATAAAGGTACGGTGAAAGGCAGTCAGCTCTCATTGCAAGAGTGCTGTTTTTGTGCATTTTGGAGTATGTCAGCTGGGAAATAGGGCAGGGACTGCAACACAATTGGATTACTTTGATTACTTGATAGGAGATGGTGAAAAATAATGTACTACATCATTTACCAGTGTGGTGAAAACATACTGGGTGCGATAAATTAAAAGATTGCAATACAAAGTAATTGTAGCCTGAGTTTTTGTCATGAAGTCATTTTTCACTTTGCTCATTTGTTCAAAAATGATCCCTCTAGTTAAGTGAAATCTTGTTTTCTGCTGTGGATTAAATTATGAAAGCAATGAGAGTGTGATTTGGATCAGAGGGTGAAGGGCGACCTGTCATGTGGTTGTTGATGGCACGAATTAATGCACAGGAAGTCATCAGATAAAGGTTAAAGAGATGTCATATGATGGAAAAGCCTTCACCGCAAGCGACATTTCTAACGCTTCATAAATGTAACATACATGGATGAACAATGCATATATAGGGCAAACTCTATCAATGCATATGATAAGAACTCTATTTGCCATAAAAGGCAACAGTGGATATATAGTATGTGGCAGATTAGAGTTGAACCTTGCATGAATGAATCCAACACTCAACATAAGACATGTCATAGTGTAGTAATGCACAAAAAGAAGGAGAGTTAATAATTAATACAGTGCTTCTTTGGAGGATCAAATACATGTAAGCAATGCCTCGAGTAAGAAAAACATAAACAGACAGACACACATACCTGTACTTTGTTTCCATTATTTGTGGGGATGTTACATAGCCTTACATTCTTTTCCTAGAGACTTTCCTTATCCCTAAATGTAGGGTTACAATGATTTATGTGACAGGATCCAGTGCTTTGGCCCAAATAAGAAAAACACAACCTCCTAAACACACACATAAACACACAGAAGACAACACAGAGATGTTGTGACACCCAAAACTCCCTCCCTTGAACCAACTTACAAACTAAAAGGACATGTACAGTAAGGACACACACATATACACCTTCACGCACACAAAAACTGTCTGCATGAATGGGCTCATGTTTTCAGTGTGCGGCACTGCAGTGTTGAGGTAGAATGCTTCATTCTGAGAGGCAGATAATGAGCTATTCCCTCTGCAGAGGACAGAATCCTGAAGCCAGCAGACTTGAACTTGTGCTGGAGAACACACACATACAGTACAAACACACACATACACACATTCTAGCAATAAACAAATTCTCAAGTTTCAATCTTTTTGGTTCACTTGGATGTCCCCTGCAAAGCACACTTTACAACCAAATGCTACGACCATTCTGCCACCCACCTCTGTTCCCAATCAAACAGCCCTGAAAGATGCATCCCACCATGCCTGTAGCAATGGTCCTGGTAGCGCTGGCAGTGCTGGAGCCTGCTGGAGCCTGCTGTATATCTCCCCACCACAGTATGCCTTAAGATAAACTGCTAGTCTGCTTCTACTGGATAGTAACTGCTGTTAGGGCATCTTGCCCCCTTTTACCACAGGCTCTTCGTGGCACAGAAGCCCCCTACATCTCACACACTAATGCACCCTCACATAAACATTGAGCTGTCAAATCAGAGGGCTTCCCAGCTGTGACCTCACATCACAGCAGTGGAGGAGGAGAGGGACATTAGAGATATTAAAGAGAGAGGGAAGAGGGGGTTGAGGGTCTATATGCGTCTTTAACAGAGAGTGTGATAACAGGGTACGACCAGAAAGCCTGGCAGCCACAGTAGGGAGGAAAAATTACTACAGCAAGGAAAGAGAAAGAAGCCTATGTAGCATGAAAAGGAGGCTGCTGTGAGGAGGAAAAGCAGTGATACCAAAACGTTGCACAGAAACTGCAGGAGGCTGGAGAGAAGACAATTTAATTTTGATGGCTCTATGGGCTGAATCCACTCCCTCGGTTGGAAATAAACATTACAACACCAGAGGAAGATCAGCAGGGACCCACCACACTCAGGCAGCTGAGTTACTACAACAAAAAACAAACAACTACAAGGCTCGCAGCCCTGCTGCAATCTTCACCTTCACTCCTTCATCCTCCGAGCAACCACTGTTGTTCTGGATCTACTCTTTTGCCTCCTCCTCTCATTCTTCATTCCTGTATTTTCCCCTTCTGGCCTTTTGCCCTGCTCTTTCTTCTCCTCCACACTCCCCTCATCCATAATGGAAAGTTTGGAGATATCCGCTTCCTGTATTGGGCCCTGTGCCCCTGGAGCCAGTCAGCCTGTATTGATTCTTTCACCAGAGGAGTCATCAAGGCAAAGATAATAAGGTTTAGAGTCACACTGAATTTTCTGCATCCTTCCCCTCCCCCCTGGGATTCAGTCCATCTTCTTCTCCCATTCGCCCTGTCCAATGCAACATGCCTGAAAAATCCTATTAGCAAATGGATTGTTTGATGTAGAACATGGAATTTGAAACAGCAAGTCAATGGAGATGGTTAAATGAAAAGAAACAAAGGTAGTTTTATGTGAATGTACACATGCAAAAACATCAGACTGATAAGACAAAAAAACTGCACAATCACCATAAAATTCCCATTTGATCTTGAGTAGACATTTAAGGATGTCATCATGGGGAGGCACTGATCAACGTTTTTCCTAATTTTATGAAATAAACACCTCCTCAGTTAAATCTGAAAATAATTGGCACAGTTATCATCAACTAGAATAATCATTACAGACCTTAACACACTGCTTCCTCTGAATCCAATCATTCCAAATATCAGAAATACGGATGCATTGTTATTTCAGTTGAACATCAGTACCAGCTACTGACATCTGTGTGTCGGCATATAAGACGTCTTTTCACTGACAGCGGTGTAAGATATTTATCTGTCATGGTATATTAAAGGTTTTTACATAAGTTTTTATGTTTAACTCTGTGTTCATTCAAAGATAATGACTAAAATACTTCAAATTAGTAGCTATTTTTATATTTATAATGAAGATGTCTTTGTTAATGGGGAGTGAAAACAACAAAAACTAAATAAAGAAACAGTTAAGTAACATCGGTTTCAGGCAAAATGTCATTTTAAATGTCAGTTTCAGTTTTTTTCAAATTCTTCATCAACCTGTTTTCCTTACTCTTCTCTTCTTCCTCAGCCATTGTTCATGAGTGCATGGCCTCTGTATTCAAGGTTCCATCTCATTGGTCACACGTGAAAACATCTCACATGTTAAACAAAATTATAGTTCATTCTCACTGCATTTCAGGACGCTTTTTGTGCTTCTTGTGCATATTCATATCCTGTCACTGTTGATGAAATTAGTATTTAATGGTCAACACTAATCTTGAACATATCTTCTGTTGTTTAACTCAGTCTGAGGCCTGTCATGCCACTGCTCTATAATACTCATATTCTATACTCATTAAAATAGATACAATCCATGTGCTGTGGACCGCCTGCCCCTCCTTTGACCTAGGTCATCATATTTAGGTCAAAATTGGTATTCGAGTGACTGATATATGTCACAGGCACAATGCTGCTCTTTTTAGATCTGGACAAACAATCACTTATGCCCTGCAGCATCAGCTCCTAACAATGCCAAGTACTATATGATTCAGTCAGAAAACTGTAATGAAATTAGTTGTTCACTTAAAGCAACACTTTCTGTGGAGTTTATAAGAATCCAAGGAAGGGTCAGTGGGCCGTTCTCATTGCGTCTTGAGACATTGCATCTTGGGGAGGGGGTGTCATTAAATAGGGCAATTTTCATGCTTGCTGGGCAAAACACATACAGCTCGATGCAAAGAGACAAGAGGAAAATATGTCAAGAAAACAACTTTTCAAGCCAGTATGACTATGAAATAACATCAGTAATATACTGGCACTGAGGTAAGAATCTAAAATGTTCCTGGACAGTAAATACTATACAAACAACACAGTGTGTGGGGTGAAAAGTGAGGAGAGATGTTCACCAACAGTTCCATAATATTGCATGTTAAGATCTGTGGAATATAATGTGAGACCAATAATGACATTAGCAGTGTTTGCAATACGTAAACTTGACCTGATGGCTAATTTCAGGCTTCAAAACTGGAATATCTGACTTTGAGGAGAAAATAAAAGCTCAAAAAATAGAAATCACATAAATTTTATGGTTAATTTGACATTCAGTTGAAGATTTATCACTGTATTTATTTAGGTATTTATTACATAAATGTGGAGTTATCAGCCGGGAATCGCCTATCACCTTTTTCCTTCTACAGTGGTTATATTGATTTACCTCTAATACCTGCTCTTCATTTTTAAGAACTTCTGTTAGCATATTTATAAAAAACAAAAAAAAAAAATAGGATGTTTGTCAAAACAGCAAATTTGTTTCGCAACTGTAAAAGTCTATATTAAAGTCCATAAAAACTGTGATATTATATCAACAAAATCTTACAATACTGAACCTACACAATAATTACAGATAGGCAGAATAATCGGGTTGACTGATTAAAAGGGTAGGATCGTTTACAAACAATTAGTATTGGACCTACTCATTTTGCAGAAAAAATAACAGCTCACAAACCAAAATCACTCCAACTGATTTTTGTTGCTGGTTCAATGTTCGATTCCAAATTTATTGATTCCTTACAAGGAGTTTGACATTTAGAGCCTCTAATTAAGTAAATCTAGTTCATTAGGATAGATCAGATGGTCAGTTAGGTGGCTATCAGCTTTTTCATGCTCCAAACCACACTATTTAGTATCATGACACACTGAGCACAAAATGATAATGACAAACGTCATAATTTCATTTTATTTTGCAATAATTATCATTGCAATAAAAATTTTCATTTCTTTAGGGTTCATTTCGTTTACATTGTTCTGAAGGAAAAAATACTCCAGTGTTTTTTACTCAATGTTGATTTAAAAAATGTATCATTAGAATTCTTTTCAATGTTCTTCCTCTAGATTTCTGAAATATGTCACATTTTTACCATAAATGATCATTTCAAACCACAAATAGCCATCTGATTTCTTCAACTGTCACTCAGGAACAAAACTCAACCTTTCAACTTAAATAAAGACTATTGTTATTATAATTATTGATAACTGACATTAACATTTTTACCATGATATCATTTCAAAACAATGGGAATGGGAAAAGTCCTAAAAGCTGCAGACGTGATGGGTCCTATTATTTTCTGTTGGGTGTATCATTATTGTTATCGTCTTTAAAAGTCACTGTTGGTAAACTTTTTCATAACAGTATTGTTAATATAAATTTGCTAATTTCCCAGATTTATGAATGTGCTGTCCAGTGGCAGCTGGTGAAATTATTTTTTGGTGGGGCGCAGTATGCAAGTCAGTTTTCGGATGCAGTAGAGCCACATATCACCACAAAGATATGCCAAAGCACATGCACCACTATCTAAAAATGTTAATTTAAATAAAATTTAGCCTATGGGATAAATGAAATCCAAAACTGTCATAGGTCCTGCCAAGATTTGATCCAAAGTCTCCCATGGCGCAGTCTGTAATGTTACCTACTAAGCAACGCAGCCACTGGTCTGTAGACAACTAGTAGGCCTATTGCCTACTGAGCTATCAACTGCTGTATATATTAATATACAGTGGATGTACATCATTTTGTCTTGGTCATTTTAAAAGTAGCTCACTAGCCAAAAATGTGTGGGCACCCCTGGTTTAGACAATCTTGTGTGACATTGAATTTCTAAGGAAGGTCTTGGTTGTTTTTGTAAAATAATTTTATGTGATTCCTATCATCTTCTTCTTCATGTGAGACAGGCACCCTACCACTCTCTATTGATGAACCGCCACTGGTGCTGTCTTCAAACCAACATATTGGTCATTTCTGACATTGATTCTCAAAGATGTTAGTGCATAATCCCAATCTGTTTTGCATTTGAGTATGTGTTGTGATACACATGAATTCCTGCCATCTGATACTTCTGGTAAATCCAACCCCTTACCAGGAACCCTAAACACTTGGCGAAAACAACAAAAGATCATGCACATAACAAGAAATGTCTCTTAGGGGTTAGAGTAATAGTGTGAGATTGTCTCATCCAGATGGTTCTCACCAGAGAATCAGTGACCTGTAATAACCCGTACTTCAGCAGAAACATTGCAACACAGTTAAAAGGCACATAAATTTACAATAACAAAAAGTGTCTGATCTAAAATATTCCATAACTTTTATACCACTAATCCGATCAATACAATGAAATAATGTGGATAAAATGCAGTTTCTCATCTTTTGAGCTGCATCTGATGTGTCTTTTTTGGACATTCAGAGACTCTGTAGTCAACATAGAAACACCATCATTTTCTGTGTCAAATAAATTAATATACAAATTCACTACAAATCCATGTAGTTTGACAAATGCCAGTAGCAATAAACATGTGCTTTTACTTTCACTTAATGATATGTTTCACTGAAAAAGTTACTATTTCTTCAGATTTCTGCTGTTATAATAAATTTTGACTTCATTCTGAGCTTTTATGAGCATCTATATAGTAAATTAAACATAGGAAATACCTGATTTTCACTGAAAAATGCAAAATGCAGAGGACAATATTATCGTAAATATTAATACATTACTGAAGGACGTTTAAATGTAGAGACAACTTACTTGTCACCCAATGATAATTCTACTTCATTATACTGTTGTTAGAATCATATGAACAGCATTACGCAGTGTTCATGAAACAGGCCCACCCCATACCGTGCTACCTCAAACAACTTCTGACTTGACACGCCCACACACAAAACAGAAACCCAGAGAAACTAGCCAACAGAGTAAAATCCATCTTACTGTCGCCTTCTTGCAACTCCAGCGCCTAAGATATGGGCTTTTTTCGTAAGAGTGAAAAAAAAGGTCTGACACTTAATTAGCAAACAAGGTCAGAGCACAGAGTCCAGGTCCCATGTTTGTGTCCCCTACTGCTCTGGAAATTTGATTCTCCCTCTCTCCTTGTTTCATTTGTGCTGTACTCAAATGCAGACATGCCCGAATACAAATCAACATGATCCACTTCCGACTAATGACAATATAGGAGGACACTGAATACTGAACATAAGGGTGGCTGATAATTATCACTGTTACATCAAAGCCGTACATCTAATCATTGTTCTATAAACACTCACTCTCTTTTAGCTCTTAGTAAGTGAAGCAAAATCTCACCTCTGAGCTACTCTGTCTTCATTATCCACATTTGCCTTTGAAGAACTCACTGCAGGTGAGAAGATTTGAGGGGAGTTTTACAGAGTGGGGTATTAGCAGACATACAGCTACTGTGGCATGGACGTGTCTTGGCTGTAATCTTCACACAAAGTCAATGCAAACACTTCTCTACTCCACTCCACCGCCTAATTCCAACATTTTTCCATCAGCTTTTACAGACAGTCCAGCAACTCTAAAGTGACTGTGTGCGGGTGTGTGTTCAGTGTTTCCTCACTGTGACACTGTAAAAAGAAAACAACAAACAAACTGGACAACAGTGATGGTCTGAGGTTCACCAAGATGCTTTCACTGCCACACAACAATATCTTTGGGGATGTGGGTGTAACACCAGCCAATCACAGATATTTTTTTTTTTTAATACTTTTATCCTGAGAAGAAATCCAACAAATCAGTCTTTGACAGTAGAGCTCAGACGATGCTTTGGTGCAGTTGCAGAGTTCGGATCAATTTTGCAAGTCATGTAAGTATTTATTTACTTCCAAAATGTTTTCCAAAATGCTCTTTCCAGATTTCTGTCCTCAGTAGATGTGAATGGAAATTACATTCATCCATGAAATAAGATGGAAAGAAACAACTCCCATGGCCCTCTATCTTTGAACAACATTGGTGTCTCTAGGACTGAGCGATATAATGATCATATCTAATTTCATATCACGTTGCATGAAATTTAATATTATATTGTGATAGTTTTCCCTGGAGATCGCTGACTGTGATTTAAAGGATAGACTGCCATTATGTCTTTATGGTTTATATTGTTTACATTGGAAATATATTATATACTTTTTTTTTGTTTTTTTTTTCATTGTCCTCCAAGCATGTTCAGATGCTGAACACCCATTTTATCATTTTAAGTGTTGTTAAGTGTAATCCACCTCCACATTCCTAGATTATTTTTATCATGTTTTGACCATAAAGAAGAGACTGAAACCACAAATAATCTTCAATGTTCACTTTGAACCAAGAATCAGCCTTTACACTTATGATTTGACTAATAAGAAAATGTTTTATCACGATAACATTTTTGGATGTTTGGCAGAGGTGAGAAGTAAATAAGAAAGCATAAATACTTACGTAGATGAAATTATGTATCTGTGCATTTCTTGAGTAACACACTTGAGTAACAAATTAAACATCAATATGGGTCAAATATGTATAACTTCTCTTCCCAACATGACTTGTGACTTTAGTTTTAATGCATACTAATGGGATCCCCACCAGGATTTAACTAAACAAATAGGTAAGGGCAACAAAAAGACTGGACTGTGTTTCAATGTAAAAAGGTTGTGTGGTCCAATGACAATGTAATGAACATATATATATATGTATATATATATATATATATATATATATATATATATATATATATATATATATATATATATATATATATATATATATACACACACACACAGGGTGGGGAAGCAAAATTTACAATGAACATTTAGTTGTTTTTTCTCAGCCGACACTATGTCAATTTTTTTGAAACCAAACATATATTGATGTCATAATCATACCTAACACTATTATCCATACCTTTTCAGAAACTTTTGCCCATATGAGTAATCAGGAAAGCAAACGTCAAAGAGTGTGTGATTTGCTGAATGCACTCGTCGCACCAAAGGAGATTTCAAAAATAGTTGGAGTGTCCATAAAGACTGTTTATAATGGAAAGAAGAGAATGACTATGAGCAAAACTATTACGAGAAAGTCTGGAAGATACTATTAAAGAAGAATGGGAGAAGTTGTCACCCGAATATTTGAGGAACACTTGCACAAGTTTCAGGAAGCGTGTGAAGGCAGTTATTGAGAAAGAAGGAGGACACATAGAATAAAAACATTTTCTATATGTAAATTTTCTTGTGGCAAATAAATTCTCATGACTTTCAATAAACTAATTGATCATACACTGTCTTTCAATCCTTTTCAATCAAAATATTGTAAATTTTGCTTCCCCACCCTGTATAAATATATATATATATATATATATATATATATATATATATATATATATATATATATATATATATATAACACACACACACACACACACACACACACACACACACACATATATAGTCTTTTTTATGCAAGTATCTGAACTGAATACAAAATGTTTGTCCATCTGTGTCATACAGACACCAAGAACAGTTTTGGGACAAACACTTGCCAGTATTTGGAAATACTTCTATTGCCACACGCTGACAACTTAAGGCTTCATTAAAGCTCAATCTCAAGCTCACCAAATCCCATATAAACCATGTTAATGCCAACTTGGCTATTAATGTAAAGACCCAGTTGATTATAGAGACAAGTAATGAAACATGGACTGATAGAAAATCAGGTTCCATTTGCATGTATATGATTTATAGATTTGTCTCAGCATGATTACAGATTTCATTTTAAAGGATTTCTGTGGTGGGACCAAACAGTTTAAACAAGAGGCTTAGACACCTCCTCCAGAGTTGAAAGTCCTCAAGACAAAGCCCACTTTGTGAATCCACTGACTGCCGAACTGTATGAGACTCCAGTGCTTTTAAGCAGTTCCATGCATATTCATGCCTCCCCATCAGGAAGTCTTCTTCCACTCCTTGTGCCACTGCAGGCTCTAAAGGCTCTCTCAATGGGTGCATTTGTGTGTAAAATAATATTCCCTTGTTATTTGGCACTCAAGAGCTCCTTTCTTGAAAGGCGGCCTGTTGAAAGAGCCAGAAATGTGAGTATAGCAACTGGGGCAAGCAATTATTTACTGATAAATTGAAGCATGTAAACATTATCCAATTCAGTGTTTCTCTGTTATTCTCCAATTCAAAATATGCAGTTAATTTGCACATGGAGGGATATATGCAAAAGGATAAATACTTGATCTGCGTGAAGCTGTCACACATAATATATGTTCAAGTCCCAAGACATTGTGCATGTAAACAGACCTAGTTACTGGTGTTTACTGTGGACCACATGGCCGCAGTCAGACAGTCTGTTGGGAAGCAGTGTGCATACAAACTGACAATGAGCACAGCCTGGGCAAAGACCTGAGTCATCTGGTGCCTCTTCGCCAAGTCACACCATGCGATCATGGCTCATAACACAAGACAGGTGTCCACTTAAACAGAGGAACACAGAAAAATGCATTTATAGATGTTACTGGATCACAACGCCAGCCCAAGACAAACCAGCACTGATATTTCAGTACAATTTGGCTCATGTTTTGTGGCTTAATACACAAAATACCTCATGTTAGACCCTTCACAGCGATTACATAATCACAATATCACAGTTTTTTTTAAATAATATTCTCCATTCGCCTGTATTAAAACAGCTGAGTCAAATGAGCAGAAGTACCACATTTTATAATTATTTGGAAATGAGTTTCCACCATTTAGATGGTGTTTTTTTTAGTCACATTATCTCATCGCAGCTCTTTCTTCTCCTATGAGTTAAAAGGAGAATCTTGTTTTTGTTCCAATATGGCTGTCTTTCTCAAACTTAAGGTCAGGATCCAAAAGAGGCTGTGAAGCTTTTTTTTTTATTGGCAAAGTACACCATAAGACAATATTATGACATGATGGTGTAAATTAAAATTCCTCAGTAAGACACAAGAGGATAAGATTTTAAGATTTTTACATGTTAATGTGAACGCAGATGTAAAAGACATGAGAAGACAAAAATGACATAAAAAAACATAACTAGGTGAAAAGGATGTAAAAGGTGTAACCAGACAAACAGAATGAAAAGGAGGTAAAAGACACTAACCAAAAGACAAGCAATAAGATGAAATGGACATAAAAGTTGTAACAAGACAAAAATTAAAGTAAAAGTTCAAAAAAAAAAAAAGTCAACCAGTTACATGTTTGTGTACACTTGCATTTGAAGTGTCTGTTTTATATCTTATGCAATATTTGTGCATCCATAGCTGACATTCTATTGTCTCATCAGTGCACTGAATTCCACACTGTTTTAAAAACTGGACAAATTGGTAAATATGTAGACATTATGGCAATTCATTATGTATTTATGTAAATTTAGGTCCCACAAGACTGAATGAAAGACTAGTAACCCCTGCAATATGGGATAATCTGGGTTTTTTATATCCCATCCTGCCGGCCTCATTTACTTTTTTAATTACAACCTTTGCTTTGGTTTTGTACCTGGGTCCAACATTTCAGTAAAGGGCTTTGTATATTCAAGTCAAGCCACATCTGCAATGTTTAATGTTAGGGATGCACCGATTCCGATACCATTATCGGGTATCGGGTCCGATACTCAGCATGTGTACTTGTACTCGTACTCATAAAAGTAATCCGATACAACTGCACCGATACCACTTACAGCAGCGTGACATTCACAGTTAAGCACAGCAAGTACGCGGTGGTGGAGTGGTGTGTGGGGAGTGTGAAGAGTGTGGAGAATTTTCACAATAAATGACGGTGACAAAAGTAATGCTGACTGCAAGTAACATTAAAGATACATAAGGATACGGATGTAGCATTCTGTCTGTCCTCTGCGTACATTCCATTCATTTTCCAGGTGCTCGCGGATGCACACCAAGATGGAGAATACCACTGGGAACCATGGAGGAAGAGGATCTGTTCAAAGAACGACTGTGTGAGTTAGAGAAAAACTACTGACATATTTATGACAACTACCCAGGGCTGGGCCGGTTTCCGTCCTACTTATAATACTATGGGGGTACGGAGCGGTGCAGACTGCCGCCTGTGGAAGTGAAAACGAAACTTAAACCTCATTTATCTTTTCCCTACCTCCTGGAGCTTCGCTTTTAAACCTTACCAGCGGAATTGCTGCAACAGTAGTATCCACATTAGTGTTACCTCTGTTGTCTCCATGTTTGTTATTACTGACTTTCTTCTTCTTCACAAAAACTTTACTTTTCTGCGTGGCATTTTGTCCAGTATGGTTAATTAAGAGCTGCACCCTCTGGTGGGTTGATTGACAAACACTCATTCCAACACATTAAATGTCAGTAGCAGCACTTTGTTCCAGTCAGACTAATGACAATGACAATAAAGCACATTTACAAAAGCTATTAAGAACTGTAATGGGATTACTAAGTACTCATATTGGTACTTAGTATCAGCAAGTACTCAAATGTAAGTACTTGTACTTGCACTTGGTCTGGAAAAAAGTGGTATTGGTGCATCCCTATTTAATGTGCATTAAAAAACAAACAGAAAAACAATTCAGGTGCATGGTTACGCTATTATTAGATTTATGCTACTGTGGAGGCATAAAGATCACATAATAGATGATAATGTAGCACGTGTACTAACCTGTACACTAACAGGGCTACTGGACCAGTTCTAGGCTCGGAAGGAGTGGAGCTAAAAGCATAAAATATTGGCTGAGACCAGATACTTTAAATGCAGAATTGAATTTTTACTGCACAAATATAACAAAACACAAAAAACAATCAATTAAAACATATAAACACTCCTGCAGGTATATATAAAAAAAATAAAAATGAAATTCCCAAAAATGGATATATCCTCAGTTCTCCCTTTATAGGCTCTTTTTAAACTATATTATGAATAGTTTAGTTAAATGAATTGTCTAGGTTAAACAGCTCCTTTAAGTTTAATAGTTATCCTTATATTAATTTGACCGGTCTTTAAATAACTATATAACCTAAGAAACGTTATACCTATTTTTTATCTAATTATTCCTTTGAATTAACTCTTTTTTCCCACAGGTAAGAAATAAACATTACCTTTTTCAACATAGTTCTGAAAAATAACAAAACATTGTATACTGTATATTACAAAACCATAAATACAGCAAATATGAAGATAACACAGTTCACAATGTGATAATTCAATCAGTTCAAATTCAGTTCAAACCTTTTCCAAGATCCGTTCCAGCTCCTGAGACAGATTTGAGATCAGTTCAAAATCCAAATGGAAATCCTGGCTCAGTTCAGTTCAGAATCCAAAAAGAAAAATCCTGGTTCAGTCCAGTTCAGAATCCAAACAGAAAAATCCTGGTTCAGTTCAGTATCCAAACGGAAAAATCCTGGTTCAGTTCAGTTTAGTTCAGTTCAAAATCCAAACGGGAATGCTAGCTAAGCTCAGTTCAAAAAAAAAAACAAAAGAATTCAGCACTCTGGCAGCGAATTTACTTATAATTCACCAGTGTGTAGCGGGTCCTTTCGCTGGCATGAAAAGGAGAAGTTTCTAGCATCGCGTTCATGGGTCCGGCTCGCCATCTTGTCACTCGTACGGGCCTCATCCCGCACACACAGCAAAATTGTCACTCAAACAAAGTACAAAACAACAACATGAAACTTACCAAAACCGTTGCGGTTAGGTAGTAAAAAGATTGTTGTCAGTCTACAACAAGGTAAGTGGTAGTTTTCGTAGGAAAAAAAACTCTTTTCCGGCGATTTCACGCACTGCACTAATCCCTCTGCTTTTCTCTTCCTTCTCTCTCTCTCTCTACTTCGCAGCGCGCAGTCCCAGGTGCATGCTGGCTCTTAAAGGGGAAGTGTCGCACTCATTTTACATCGGCATAATTTTAATCAGTCTAATTAAAAGGGTATCAAAATATAATTAACAGACTTTTAATCAATGCTTTTATGAATTTTAACCCTATTTATAGATTTTAACCTGTTTTTGCATATTTTAATAAAGTTTATGAGCATTTCATGTGTTATTTATATCTTGGTGTTTTAACATGGGTTACATCCTCCCCACTTTACCTAATGCACGCCCCTGTGCATTATTCTAGGAATCTACACAGTCTTAATTCTGTGTGGTTCTGGACAGGTAGAAACTGCTAATGAATCTGTGATTGCTTCACTTAAACTCTGAAATAAAGACTGGACTACTGTGACTAATGGGTTCCCTAACTCAGGGTAAGTCAGTCTTTTAGCCACTTTTCTGTCTCTGGTGGATCTTCGGAAGCAGCTCCTTTCAGCTTCAGCTTCTGTTTCATCCACAACAACTTCTGCATTGCTGTCCAGGGTATTTTGATTAGGAGGATGAACACTGTCAGAATCTTCTTTAGACAGGTTTTCAGATGTCTGTCGAGAAGATGAGTTGCTCATTTCTGGATCAGGTAAGTTGCTCATTTCTGGATCAGGTAAGTTGCTCATTTCTGTTGGAGCATCCTTAGGGAAAACATCATTGATACTTGGAGGATTTTGCTCAACAGGGGTCAGTGCTTCAAGAGGTTCTGGTGAGTTTTCCATGGCTTTGGTAATATGAGTAAAACTCAAGGTCTCATCTATTTGATTTCCATAGCCATAATGGTGATAATGTTCCTCAGAATCAGATTCAGGTTGAGACTCATTCTCATCAGCTTCAGTCAAGCTGCCTTTTGGATGCCGTCGAGTTCTTGGCCGCTGAGCTGTCCTTGAATGAGTTTCGTTTTCTACTGAAGTTAAAGGAAGGAAACCGCATGGCAATAAAAGGTCACGATGAAGGGTTCTTTGTGGGTGCTCTCCAGTCTCAGGTCTCACGATGTACACTGGAAGATCTCCACACTGTTTAAGGACAACATACACATTTGACTCCCATTTGTCAGCTAGCTTATGCTTGCCCCTTAGGCGGACATTCCTAACGAGGACTCTATCGCCTTCTCTCAAGGTGGACTCAACAACATGCTTGTCAAATCTTGCTTTGTTACGAGCTGCTGTTTTCTTTGTATTTTCTACAGCAACTTGGTAACTAGCTTCAAGATGGGATTTCAGGTTCTGGACATATTGAGAATGAGATCCTGGTTTGTGATGGACTGGTAAGCCAAAAGCTAGGTCGACTGGCAATCTAGGTTGACGCCCAAACATTAACTCATAAGGTGTAAAACCAGTCACCTCATTCTTAGTACAGTTGTAAGCATGTACTAGTGGCTTGACAAAATCACGCCAATGACTCTTCTTCTGGTTCTCAAGGGTTCCCAACATGTTGAGTAGTGTTCTGTTGAAACGTTCAACGGGATTCCCCCTTGGATGATATGGTGTGGTCCTTATCTTTTGAGTACCAATGAGCTCACACAGTTCTTTAATTGTTCGGGATTCAAAGTCAGGACCTTGATCGCTATGAAGTCTCTCTGGGATGCCATAGTGGACTAGGAAGTGATCCCACAAACACTTGGCCACTGTTCGAGCTTTTTGGTTCGGGGGGCGGATGGCTACTGCATACTTCGTAAAGTGGTCAGTTATAACCAGAATGTCTTTCGTGTTGCTTGAGTCTGGTTCTAATGTGAGGAAATCCATACACACAAGTTCGACGGGTCTTGTAGCTGTGATGTTAACTAGCGGTGCAGCTTTCTCAGGTAAGGCTTTACGACATATGCAGCGATTGCAGGTCTTAATCTTATTGTCCACGTCGGCTGACATTTTGGGCCAATAGAACCTTGCTCTGACAAGGTCTAAAGTGCGTTCCACGCCCATGTGGCCAATGTCATCATGCAGGCTTTTCAGGACTAAAGGCCTCAGATCTCCCGGGAGTACAAGCTGGTAAGATGTCTGTGTGCCTTCTTGTCGTTTCCGGAATAATACTCCATCTAATAGTTCCAGTCTGTTCCATTCCCTTAACAACAGTCCAAGCTCAGGACTTTCCTTTCTTAGAGATGAGGGAGGTTTTTCTCCAGACTCCATCTGATTGATCACTTCTCGGATACTGGTGTCGGTTCTTTGTTTCTCTATCAGCTCTGTGGTTGTGAAGTGAGGAATGACAGATGAGCCATCTAATTGGTGATCATCTCCAAAACCTGCCGGTATAGCTGCTGCATGGTGGGCAAGTGACATCACTAAGGTGGTGTTTGGCAGCGTTTCTGCATGCTCATTGTCAATGTAACGGACTGCATGTTTCTCACAGATAGCTTTGACTGTGCTCTCATTTAACAGGACTGAATGTTCAGGTTCAGGCAGGTGTCTTTGTGCAAACTGCCTTATCCTTTCCATCTCTTTCTGTGATGTGAAGTCATTGGTTAGTCCATCATGTGGACGTCTTGACAGTCCATCTGCATCCTGGTTTTGCTTTCTGGCCCTGTACTGCAGTTGGAAATCAAAGGTTGACAATGCAGCTAGCCACCTGTAGCTTGTAGCATCTAGTTTAGCAGATGTTAGGATGTATGTTAATGGATTGCTATCAGTCACCACAAGGAATGAATTTCCATACAAATAGTCCTGGAATTTTTCTGTAACTGCCCACTTAAGGGCAAGGAATTCTAATTTGTGGGCTGGGTACCTGGCTTCACACTGTGATAAGCCACGGCTTGCATATGCGATGACCCGCCTCTGTCCTTGCTGTTCCTGGTATAGGGCAGCACCTAATCCCACAGTGCTTGCATCTGTATGTAAAATATAGGGTAACTTGGGGTCAGCGAACCCAAGGATGGGAGCAGTTGTTAGCTTATCAATCACAGTCTCAAATGCTACTTGACATTCTGCGGTCCATCTGTCACCGAAGAGGTCTTTAGGGTTGTGATATTTCTCCACATTCACTTTAGGGTTACTGTGCTTCCGCACTGGTGGGTAACCAGCAGTGAGTGTGTTGAGAGGTTTCACAATCTTTGAGTAGCCTTTTATAAACCGGCGATAATAGCCACAGAATCCCAAGAAGGTTCTTAGCTCTTTCAGGTTATTTGGTTTCGGCCAGGTTTTAAGGGCAGAGATCTTTTCTGGGTCTGTTTCAATGCCTTTTTCAGACACAATATGGCCTAGGTATTTGACAGAAGTTTGAAAGAACTTACACTTGTCTGGGGATAGCTTCAGGCCATATTCTCTCAATCTGTTGAGTACATTGAGCAGTCTCTCTTCGTGTTCCTCCAGTGTAGCAGAGAACACTATCAGATCATCGATGAAAACAAGGGCCTGTTTCAGGTTCAACTCTCCCATGCAGCGCTCCATAAGCCTCTGAAACGTGCTAGGGGCATTAGTGATACCTTGTGGCATTCTGTTAAATTCGAAGAATCCAAGTGGGCAGACAAAACCAGTTTTGTGCTTGTCTGACTCTTCTACCTCAATCTGGTAAAAGCCAGACTTGAGATCCAGCACAGAGAACCATTTGGATCCAGTCAACGCTGAGAGACATTCCTCCAAATTGGGTAAAGCATATGAGTCTTTCACAGTTTGGAGGTTCAACTTTCTGTAGTCGATGCAGAGTCTGACATCACCATTTTTTTTCCTAACGACTACAATTGGAGAAGCAAAAGGTGACTCTGATTCACGAATGATTTTGGCATCTAAAAGCTCTTGAAGATGCTTACGCACAGCTTCAATGTCTTGTGGATGTATAGGTCTTGGCCTATGCTTAAATGGTGTTTCATCACTGAGCTTTAGACGGTGTTTTATTTTGTCAGTGCGCCCAAAATCAAGATCGTGCTGTGAAAACACATCTGGCATGGTATTCAGCTTTTCTGTTATCCGTTCTTTCCATTCTCTGGGGATTGGAGAGTCTCCAAAGTCAAAGCTGGTCTTTGGTTGTTGGGCAGATTTAGTTGGACTACCTGGGTTGGTGGTGGTGATGGGCTGAATGCTTTGAACAGCACTCACCTCAGCTATGATACTGTTTGGGGGGATGGTGATGTTGTGGTCTGACTCATTCTTGAGGATTACTGCTATGCAGCGAGGTAGTTTTGGTGTGAGGCTAGCAACGCCATTAGTGACCATTATGCCACCTGGTAAGGAGGAGGTTTTTGGTTGTTCAACTACTACCTCCCTTCCAGCATTTCGTGTTCTGCAGTTAATGGATCCTTCCACAACTTTGGTTTCGCCAGGGCCAATAGCCTCAGGATTTTTGCTAGACAGTCTCACAACTCCAAGGCAGGAATCAGCTTTCTGTCTGCATCTCATTTTGAGCGTTTGAAGAACAACCCTATACCCATAAGGCAGTGATTGGAAATTCTGAGGGGTGGTATCTGAGTAGTGCTCATAAAGGGTGTCTAAGGTGTTAGTGCCTATTAATACTGATGACAAGGTTGAGCGCATGTCAGGCACAATTAAGGCTATGGTGGGCACTTCAATGTCCAGACCAAGGGCACTTTTGGGAAAAGTAACATTAACTTCAACATACCCTAAGTAGGGGACTTCTTGGCCATTAGCAGCCTCTACTTCAAGTATGTTGTTCAGAGGTTCAATGGGTAAGTGTGACAAGTTTTGTCTGTAGAAGGAGTTTGGGATGGTCGTCACTTGTGACCCTGTGTCTAGTAAGCAGTTACACTCTTTATCTGCTATGGTCACCTGTGCAGTGGATTTAGCTCCAATGAGTCTTTTTGGTAAGGTTGCAGCCTGTTGCTTGGAGTGTGAGCATGCTAATGAAACATACTGTTTCTTTTTGGGACGTTTTGTCTGTGTTTCAGTCCCCATTTGTCCCTCAATGGTGACTGACATTAGTTTAATTGATCAGGTGCTGAACTGGTTTTCATTTCCCAGTCTGACTGTTTCTCTCTTAACAGCTTCCTTTTCTCGGCTACGAGAGAGGGGTTGGGTTCAGCTTCACATTGGGGCTTTATGTGCCCATCTTCACCGCATCTGAAACAATACCAGGGTTTTGGCTTGCTGTTGCGGTTGTTCACATCATAGTTGCCATGCTGTACTGTTTTTGGCTTAATAATGTCAACTGGAGACTTCTGAGTTCTGGAAGGTGCTTTCTTTGTGTGAGTCTTGTCTTTTTGTGTGAGTTTTGATAGCTGGGTCTGCAAATCAGCTATTTGCTTTTTCAGGTCTTGTATTTCAGATTTAGGTTTGTGTTTTTGTGACAATGTATTATAGTCTTCATCACACTGAATATGGGGACCTTGAAAATGTGAGGACACCTTTTGTCTGAAGGTACCAAAGTGTTGTTTCATTCGACATTCTTTAGAGTTGCGCTTGTCCTCTTCAGTGCGAAGGAGGAGGAGAAGTTCTGCAAAAGTAGGTGGGCTGCGTTTCTTTTGCTCTAACTTTAGCTCAGATATCAGAGTATTGTCCCAGCAACCTCTGCAAAATTGTTTCAGAAGGTGGCTGTCCAGGTCACTTGCATTTACACCACCTCTCCTGAAAGTGGTGTTCAACATTACTCTAAGTCTTTGAAGATAAGCTGAGGATTTCTCACCATAGTTTTGGAGTGTATTCAAAAACTTGGCATAGAGATCATCTCCATCTTCTATCGTACCATAGGCTGAGTCAAGAATGTCCAAGTACATGAATGGGGGTGAGGAGGGTGTCAGATGTTTTACTATGTCTACAGCAGGTGACAAAAGGCTGTCAAGTATTTTTCTAGATTTGTGTAAATCTGATTGTTGTGCATCTTTCAATAAGAAATCTGCATTGGAACGCCACGTTTCATAGTCCACCTCATTATTTGGCCGGGGACAGCGTCCAGAAAAGGGTCGGAGTCTCAATGAAGCATTAACCTGTGTTGAATCTTCGTGTTTAACGATGTGTTCAACAACGACTTTCTGACAGATATCTGTAAGGTTCAGAGTGGGCTGTGTTCTTTCACTGGAAGGTTGCTGAGATGGGACAGCATCAGGTTCAGAGGTGTGTACATGTAGTGGGGGATGAGCACTTGGCTGTGAGTTCACTTGTGCTGAAGCCTCAAAAACATGCCATGGATCATCATCTAAGTTCGTTTCAACATTTTCCTGTTGGTTTTCAGAACCATCTTGGTCAACAGTCTCACTGATGCGGGAAAGCTCTTGTTTCAGCACATCTGCAAAGTCTTTGCCACTCAGCTTTGCAATCCCCTTCAACTCTGTGAGGTAAGTTTCTGTGGCTGACTGACTGTAGGTGTGTATACACTTGCTAAGGCTTTAATTTGGTAAGTAACACTTGGCTCAGATTTGCTGGTGAACGTATATGGTAACATGGATGAAAGTGATTGCAGGGCTGTACCATATGTGTACTCTACAATAGCCTGCTGGCACAACTCAGATCTATCTATTGGGATTTTTCTCTGAATAGAACCATATTGTTTGAGGAAGTCATAAAGCTCTTCATCCACCTTTGTTCCTGTTAAGCCACTAACTAGGAGCGAATTCGGAATTTTAACACCTTCTGCCTGAATCACCTCCATCATAAATCAATATAAATACTGTTATCTGGTCTCTGTTTGCTAATATTATACCTAATTTACCACTCCTGGCTGGCTCGCCAATTTATGTAGCACGTGTACTAACCTGTACACTAACAGGGCTACTGGACCAGTTCTAGGCTCGGAAGGAGTGGAGCTAAAAGCATAAAATATTGGCTGAGACCAGATACTTTAAATGCAGAATTGAATTTTTACTGCACAAATATAACAAAACACAAAAAACAATCAATTAAAACATATAAACACTCCTGCAGGTATATATAAAAAAAATAAAAATGAAATTCCCAAAAATGGATATATCCTCAGTTCTCCCTTTATAGGCTCTTTTTAAACTATATTATGAATAGTTTAGTTAAATGAATTGTCTAGGTTAAACAGCTCCTTTAAGTTTAATAGTTATCCTTATATTAATTTGACCGGTCTTTAAATAACTATATAACCTAAGAAACGTTATACCTATTTTTTATCTAATTATTCCTTTGAATTAACTCTTTTTTCCCACAGGTAAGAAATAAACATTACCTTTTTCAACATAGTTCTGAAAAATAACAAAACATTGTATACTGTATATTACAAAACCATAAATACAGCAAATATGAAGATAACACAGTTCACAATGTGATAATTCAATCAGTTCAAATTCAGTTCAAACCTTTTCCAAGATCCGTTCCAGCTCCTGAGACAGATTTGAGATCAGTTCAAAATCCAAATGGAAATCCTGGCTCAGTTCAGTTCAGAATCCAAAAAGAAAAATCCTGGTTCAGTCCAGTTCAGAATCCAAACAGAAAAATCCTGGTTCAGTTCAGTATCCAAACGGAAAAATCCTGGTTCAGTTCAGTTTAGTTCAGTTCAAAATCCAAACGGGAATGCTAGCTAAGCTCAGTTCAAAAAAAAAAACAAAAGAATTCAGCACTCTGGCAGCGAATTTACTTATAATTCACCAGTGTGTAGCGGGTCCTTTCGCTGGCATGAAAAGGAGAAGTTTCTAGCATCGCGTTCATGGGTCCGGCTCGCCATCTTGTCACTCGTACGGGCCTCATCCCGCACACACAGCAAAATTGTCACTCAAACAAAGTACAAAACAACAACATGAAACTTACCAAAACCGTTGCGGTTAGGTAGTAAAAAGATTGTTGTCAGTCTACAACAAGGTAAGTGGTAGTTTTCGTAGGAAAAAAAACTCTTTTCCGGCGATTTCACGCACTGCACTAATCCCTCTGCTTTTCTCTTCCTTCTCTCTCTCTCTCTACTTCGCAGCGCGCAGTCCCAGGTGCATGCTGGCTCTTAAAGGGGAAGTGTCGCACTCATTTTACATCGGCATAATTTTAATCAGTCTAATTAAAAGGGTATCAAAATATAATTAACAGACTTTTAATCAATGCTTTTATGAATTTTAACCCTATTTATAGATTTTAACCTGTTTTTGCATATTTTAATAAAGTTTATGAGCATTCCATGTGTTATTTATATCTTGGTGTTTTAACATGGGTTACAATAATATCATTATATTTAAGTGCCAGCTTTACATTATGTAGTAGTCTTAAGGAGGCAGATGTGCCATAGCTTTCTAGAAATCAAGTAAAACCTACTTTTGCTTCACTGTGTTGGAATACTGACAGCAGCCTTTCACCTACATTCTACTGGTTTTTACTCTACATTTTTACTGGTTTTATAACTTTAAAAATGTTTCCAGGCTCCATTTTTCATGACTAGTGATGACTCATTTAAGAACTTATACTCCGCCTTTTACACAATTACTTTAATAGCTTGGAATGTTTCATTTAGCAGACCGCATGTTGCAAGATTTCTGGTAAAAACTAGGAAAACACGATATATTTAATTAATAATTTTGATATTAGCCTTTAAACTTTGTTTACAAGGATTTATCTGACAACAGACATTCATACAACAGGCTTTATCTGATGGAGGTGCATTAGCAGGTTCACTATTTATTGATTTATTGATGAATAATTCCAGTGTGTCATCCCCTCTGGGCCTTCGTTAAGTGCATATGAGAAGAGTCCTGAAGAAGGCTCAGTGGGGTCGAAACACAGGTACTGTCTATAAATTGTATTGAGGCACAAGAGCAGTGAGCACAGGTTTCATGATTTAATGCTATAATAATTGATCATCATAATTTACTTTCTACAAGCATTCAGTTTTGCAACTTACCAAATTTATTGTGGAGTTTATGGGGTTGTCAGTATGTGAACAGCATTATGGATGTCCTGGATCCATCCTCTGTTATTCATGTGGAAGAACAGTGACATATGCCCTGTCCACACAAATGCAGATATTCCGCAAAACGGATATCTATCTCAACATCTTAACTTTATGTTCATATGTAAACACATTGTTAGTCACAAAAACAGAGATCTTTTTACATGTTTTTCAATGTGTATCTGTGTGTTCATGGAAAACAGAGAGATAGGAAAACAATGGTGTAGCACCCCATTTAGCTCATGTCTGTTATATATATGCTGCTACTGTTCCTTTGTATAATGCACCACACCTGAAACATCAAATCTAAGTGTATAAATCAGTGTATGACCTGCAGTAGATTGAGTTTTGCACAAATAGCTTTGGGAGATGAACCATTGTTATGGACAATTCCACATCGTGTAAAGAATACATTTAACATAATGACACTTTACCACCACTTAAAGCTATACCGTATGATGTGGCATTTTTACATTTTTCTTTTGCCATCTTAAAATGCTCCTAATAAGTGTGTGTCAAACTAAAATGTTAAAGAAATCCACCAGGTATTGAAACTCAAAAATGTTTAATTCTCATATATTTCTGATAAAAGTCTGACCAATCATTTTAGTCGGTCCGAATGAAATAATTGGCCGAACCTGGCTGAGCCTCCTGTCAGTCATCCATTACAGCCGTCCAGCATCCGATCCATTATCACCGTCTCACATCCGATATGTGTCCCTCTGAATCTGACGCTTCACTGGCGCTGCTTCTCCTGTCACTGACCACAGTCTACTGTCTAGGATGTGTTTGGATAGAACTGACATGCACATGAGGAAGGGATCAAACAGATGTATGAACAGAAACGACAACTGAGGGGCACAAACGGGAGTCTGATTAGCGAAAGATGGAGATAAAAGTCCGGAAGTCAGCTGTACTGGACTAAACAGGTCTGCATAAAGCTCAGCTTTTATGACGGTGGCACTCATACAGGTGCATGTACATGGTGTCACACAATGTAAGATGATGTAGGATGATAATTGTATGGACTATGAAACTTCAAATGTCCACGGAAAATTCGCGGAGGCCGCGCGTTCACAGTGCGCGCGCCCATCCCCTGGGCGCTGCAGTGAAGACACTGACCCAGCGCTGCACAGACCAGGTCTACTGATGGAACAGGAGCCGCGGGCCCACGGCAGGTGGATGATGCATCTGATTACTGAGGGAGGGGTCCGCGGACACGCCAAAACGGACCGGACCGCCACCTCTGCTTCCTCCTCCATTTCCATCGCGCATCAGGTGAGAGGAGGAGAGAGGAGGAGGAGCCTCAGAGCTCAGGCAGAGGGGTGGGAGCAGGGCTTTGGAGGGAGACAGGTTGTTCATGTTCAAACTTTTACAAAGTGCTGTGAGAAATGCCACATCGGTAGGTACAGCTTTAAGGTAACTTAAGTTTATAACTGAACTTATTGTTGCTGCTTCACCTTTATGATAGAAAGCCTCTGTATCTGCTCTGTCCAGTATTATCCACGGTGCTCACAGGTTGAAAAACACTAACTAGAGTTTGTCTGAGTCTTTGGACTAGTTTAGAGTTGGTTTTGGTTTTTTGTGCGGACAGAGATACTTTGTAAAATGAAGGTCATGTGGACATAATTTGCTTAAGAAAAGGAAGAAGAAAATATCAGTTTACATGTACACTGCAGCTGCAAAGATTAATTGATTAGCCCATGACTATTTTACTAATCAATCTATTTTAATAATCAATTGATAGTTTTTAGAATTCTAAGAAATTAAAAAAAACAAATACACTTTTGATTACTTTCTGTTTTCTTTCCTAAAAAATGAATTATGAATCATGACTAACCCTGGGTGACAAACACATTTGAGGATGCCATCTTCAGGTTAGGGAAACACACTTTTACTATTTTATAAGCCAGGTAGTTGATTAATCAATTGAAGACAAAACAGGCAGAATAATCAGCATTGAAATTGTTATAGCTGGTGGGCTGTCCTGCCTCATCTCCTGTTAGTCTGTCTTAACCTATGCTTATATTGTGAAAGGCTGAGTCTGGTCATTCAAACTGCCTTCCTCCCTCCTCTGTTCCTCTGATGTGGAGAAAGACAATGGGATTTATGCACAACCCCACTACTTCCTGAACTTCAGATGTGTCCTTTATTTCCTGTCTTTCATTATTGGACACACTGATTAATCCAGGTGTGCCTAATCAATCAGTTGTCCAAACAAGTAGCAGAGACACCTGGATTAATCAGTGTGTCCAATAATGAAAGACAGGAAATAGAGGACCCATCTGAAGTTCAGGAAGTGGTGGGGCTGTGCATAAAGCCCATTGGAAGATGCCAGCACCCACCTGAGCCCCACCCATCAGCTAATCATATTTAACCTCCTACAGCTGACTGCTCTGGGTGGCTGTAGCGTGTTCGTGGCTCAGTTCACCTCAGAAGCCTTTGTGTGTGACCATTCTGCTTGTGTCTTGTTGTGAACTCTGATCGCTTGATTTGTTTAAGACTAGTTCTTTGCTTGTCTATTCTAGTGAATTTGTTTTGTTTCAGCACCTGAGTGTGTCCACCAGCTGCTGTGAGTTTTCATTAATTAGTTTTCTTTTTGTTTGGAGATTCTGCCCACTGGTACACAGTGTGAGCATAGAGTTTTGTTTTGCCCTTTTGGCTTATGTTATATTAATAGTTAACCTTTGCAAATTTGTAACTTTAAAAAGAGTGGCCTTCTAGAGAAGAAGTAGCTGTTTTATTTTGTTAGGTTTTCTTTTGTCTAGCATAGCTTAGCCACCAGGTACTGCCCCCTCTTTGTTGTTCTTTATCTGGTTAGTTAGAAGTGGTTCTCTTTTTGTTATTGAGTATTTCTTTTGGGCTCACCAGTAGCCCCAGTTAGGTTAGCTTCATTTTGGTTTAATTTGGCAGTGCCTGCTCGGCCCTCTTTCTGTACTGTGTTTATTGTTGAGTATTCAAACTGGGTGCTACAAATAAAAGTAAATTGAACTTTACATTTGCTACCTCCCAGTTTCTTTTGTTACAGCTTCTACTCGCTCTAACCCCTAGCGGAGCTGGGTTATAACAGAAATCAATTGTTAGACGCAGAGCTACATACACAAATATTCTGAATATTAGACCTTAATATGAGTAGTATAGTATACAACACATTCAGAATATGTATTTCAGCTGGAGTGTTTCTGCAATTTAAGTCACCTCTGGGGTGTAACCTACAGTTTTCAAAGCTGGCATAGAGATGCATGGCCAGAACAAAAGACTAGACATCTTTTTTATTCTGGAGGAGAAGCTCAGCTACTTTTAACATAATGAAACACTTGGACCAAAACGTAATTTTGTTAACACTGCATCACCAGCATTTTAAAGAAGGTCAAACTCTGATTCTAAAAAGGATTTAGCTATACATTAATCATCATTTTACATTAATCAGACTATGTCCAGCACTATGTAAATAGTATTAGAAAGTTAGGAGTCAAAAAAATTTTTTTCAAGGGCAACACAGACATGGGTTATTACTAACTGGGGAGACCAATAACTGATGTCTGTAACAGATAAATATTTGCAGTAAAAATGAAAATCTTAAAAACTTTTGGAATGACTCACACAACTAATGTGACATGCCTTTAAGCTGACTGTCAAATCAATCAGTTTTCACAGTGAACTGGAGGCGCTGTGAATACTAAGTACCAGCAAGTAAATCTGTTTCTTATGTCAGTGTCGATAGGCTATTACTCAATTGTGTATGTGTGGGCGGGACATAGAGAGACAGAGTAAGAGTATTGCAGTTAATTTTTTATCAGATAATACATAAAAAAACCAAAACCTATATAATATATATGTATAATCGTAAAAAAAAAAATGTCATCCAGACTAATAACTGAGTGCTTTTTATGAGCCATGCAAACAGCTCAGTTGGAGTGTTGTCTTTTTCAGCATGAGGTCAAAACCATGGAATATTTTGTGCAAGTAAACACAGTCATTGTTTTGTTTTGTTTTGTCCTCTGTTCCAGGGGAATTAAGAGAAGTACAACCCCTCCTCTCATGCATTGTGCTTACAGTGTGTGTTGTTAGCGTGAGGAGGGGGTGCATGTGTGCTTGTCTGACTGTGACGCTGTGCCCTTCACTCTGCCTGTCCTCCCTGATACTATGGCCCTGTGTGTGCAGCATGAGTGGAGCTGTGTGTTGCAGATAAGAGTCCGAGTATTGCAACAAAAAAAAAAAACAAAGGGAGGGGGGCCAGTATGTGTGAAAGAGCACAGGAAAGACAGAATCAGTGCCCTTTCTCCCAGTCAGATTGACCTCTGGATGCCCTTTCCTCCGCTCACTGCCATTATACCTTTCTCATGAATAATCAACCGATGACACTGGCCACTTTACTACTGACATATTTTGTAGTATGGGAGCTGCCCAGTGCACCGCCTTATTGAACTCTGTGTGAATACTCTATTAATATGCATGCATGGCTTATTTTTCTCCATGGAATAATGTGAGTGATACTTTCAGTCAGGCAGGGAATTGATGTTGCGATTGCTGCCATCTTCTCCAGTCTAGACAGCCTTTAATGAGACTGAAAAGGGAGGTGTCTTCACTCACATCTTCATTATCTGCTTGTTTACTGTTGATATAAAGCCCTCTGCTGAGGTTTACTATGCTAGGAGAAAAAGAGCAGAAATTAGAAAGCTGGCCTTGTTCATTCTTGCTCTTGTTCTGTCTCTCATCCAGCCTCTCTCTCCTCTGTCTCTTTTGGCATCAGGATGACTTGCTCTAGCAAACGCTCTGACTCATAATAATTAAAACACAGAAATCGTGAGCAGTAATATTCCATGTGTTTTTTTCTAAGGGGTAATATAAGCTGCTTCTTCCACCGGCAATTTGCTGTTGCTAAGTAAAATTGTGAGAATAATGTCAGCAGCATGAATTAGCAGATTGCAACAGAAGCTCCTGCAGCTACAAACCCAGCCTTGGAAAATAAAAAATCTGGAGCGTAATTAGTCCACAAGTCTCATGCATAAGTCAGCCAGATTCTACCAGAATGCTGGGTTCAGATCTGAATAATGATATGCCAACCAAGAGGAACAACTTTTGTTCAGAGATGTTTTAGGATAGTTTGTCGGAAGCTATTAGTGCTGGTGTATTGTCCCACTTGCTTTTAGAGAAAACATGACGCAGGTGGTTACATCACCTACTGAGTTTGTTGGCCTGACGTGACAGTGTTATGCCAAGCTAAAAAGTCTTTCCCTGACCTGTCAGCTGGCACGGCAAGGCCTGGCGCAGAGAGATCACTGCTCAGACCGAGGAGAGCTACATAAGCATTCTTTGACCTCTTTTATAAACATTCATCAGCGATGCAAATGGGGGGGTGATTTGAGACCCTTTAAGAGGATCCAGGGAGAACAGGTTTGTTAGTGTGAAACGGAAAACCAACCTGTTTGTCGTGCTCGCTTCGACCGAATACTAATGCTGCCCACATCAATGGGTTCTTCAAGCAGAGATGCAGCCAAATGCCCAGGAGCTCGGAGGCTGACCAGTGAAATACAAATACACCAGTGGCACAGCAAGACAGCCAGGAGAGGACAGCGGCGGCCCAGAGCCCAAAGCTTGCCTCAGCCACAGCTTTTATTTCTGGTTACACTGATCTAAGGAATGAAGAGCAAGCTCCAAATGTTTTGTCCTTCTCTGATTCTCATTACACCCCACGACTGGCCCCACTATTCTCTCCCTACCCCTTTTCTCTCTCTGCCTTTTACCTTTTACACTGCCAAGGAGCTAGACTGAAAAACAACAAGCGTTTTAAATAAGTGTTGGATCAATACAGACAGGCTGCAGCTCGGCTCCGGTCATAATAAGCAGCATTATGCAATCAGATGGTCTATAGGGGAGAACAACAAAGCCTTATAACATTCAATCATCCTTCTGGTGAATACCACCCAATAATGGACAAGGTGCCCGGAAATGACAGCAACCAATGAATAATTAAAAAATACAAGCCTTATTCCTGTATTTTTGGAAAGTATTGTGAGATATTTATGGATGAAACTGAAACACTGAATATGGAAATCGAAAGCAATGTGATAATCTGAGCTTAAAATGAATATGGGTGGCCTCAGCAGTAGTGCAGCAGGTAAACAAACAGGAAGATTGAATAATGGGCTCAGCAATAGCACTTGCTGAGGCCCCTAGTGCTATGCTTCCCATCTCTGCCAAGCATAATGGGATTTCTTAGGTTTAAATGCACTTCACTCACTCTGTGGAGCCAATAGGAAGCTAAACTATTGATCCTCAAACAATTTAGCTGTCCAGCTGTCCAGAGAGGGGGAAAAAGGGACGGCCTTAAATGTATAATGAGTCTTTCCAAGAGCTTGTCTTCCTCAGTATTCGCTCCACGTGCTAGGAGGCCTTTGCCTCTGGGCTCTCTACACGATAAACCTTCTATCCACTCACTCACAGGTCAGCCAGCTAAGAACTAGTATGCTTTCCACTGAGGACATTTCTGATTAGTGTAAGAATCCCCTTGACCCCTTCAGACATTAATTATTTAACAGCTGGTGGGCACTCTGAACTCGAGTACACTGCTACTGTTACACCGCTGATCTGTCAAACATGTACAGCAGGCATCATCACTTTGACACAGGGTTAGCATGATAAACAACACAGACGAGAAAAACAAAGGCTTAAATGCAGTGTAGACAACATGTAGCATGTAGGCAAACTTCTTGTAGATAAGCTTACAGCTCCATGGCAACAGGGCTGCACTCAAACAGCCCCAAGAGTGGCTTGGCCCCATTGAGGAAAACTGCTCTGCCCCTAATTGGACAGTTGCCTCCAATGTCGGGCTTGTGGAAGAGGAAACAGCTGAACATCAAGCAAGCTCTCACAATCCCTCGATAAACACATTAAATAGGATTTAATTGAAAACAATGCAGCCATTACTGACTGTATCAAAGATGAATGATAAAGAAGGTAATCTAATCTTCAAAGTGCAGTATTCCTTGGTTATGGAGTAATTACTATATGTCAGTGGGGATATACAGTAAATGCTGTAAACAATATGCTTTGCCAGGGAGGAAGGGGATTACTTCAGTTACACTTTACTATCCAAAACATCTGCTTTAGTCAACACAAAGTCTTCCGAATTTTTGCCATGCAATTTAAGTTCATATTAGAGATACACTGATATACTGACTAATTATTTATTTATCAAGGAAGGTTTGATTGAGATAAAAGATCTAACTCTTCCAGCAAGTCCTGCTCAAACCGGCCAAAACCAATTTCACATATATTAAACAAAAAATAGAAAAAATAAGAGATGTAAAAAATAAATAAACTAGAAAAGCACTTGCAGAGTGCAGACCTCTGCCAGGGCAGATCAGTGCCCCCCCCCAATCACCACCAAAATTGAATCATTTGTTCCTTGTGGCAGTATCAACATTTCCTGAAATTTTCATCCAAATCCATCCATAACTTTTTGAGTTATCTTGCACACGGACAGACAGACAGACAAACCAACGCTGGCAAAAACATAACCTCCTTGGCGGAGGTAATAAATAAATATAAATAGGCAAATAGGCCATACCAAACCAAAGATATCCATAGCTCACACCACCCACAGAGATCATGTAAAGCAGCAACGGGATTCTTTCCTAACAGCCTGTAAAATTCCTTTAAAACTATTGAAAGAAGGAAGTATTACAAATGGGATGATGTTTACCTAACAATAATTTAGCAGAAAAATGTCAACATTTGAATTTTTCTCTTCTGATTTTAGAGAGGACCAACCTATAGATTCATATAAAATACAGTGGGGAGTGTGCAAATCAGCATTAGGATTTGTCAGTATTATATATTATTATATGACACTGGTCAATATCAATATAACATTTAAAATATAATGTCAGTATTTACCTGTTGTGCTATATTAATGGTTTATTCACAAACCTGTCGGATAGAATTTTTGCACTTTTTCCATAAATAATGTAATGGACTGAAAAAAGAATATTTTAAGGCAATGGCTACTGCCACTGTGGCATGAACTATCAGTTTGTCTATTGCCAGAGCCAATCAAATGTTAGCATTTGTACTAGACCCAATCATGGATACTGTAACATGAACTCAGTAGCCTCTTGTTGCCATGGTACTGTGGTGATATATGGTGTATATACTTCAATGCATTCTTTTGTGCATTTTGCTACCACAGTACTGTGGCAGTTGATGGAAGAAACGACAAATTGGTGATAGTATATAGTACAGAATAGGAATTATTGTTCTAAATGCTCTATATGTTGTTTTATCATGTTCTTTACTCTATGCAGTCTGTGAGATTGAGGCTGGAGAAGGTGGGTGGAGCTACATGTTAGATGCGGTAGTAGGGATGGGAATCAGGAGATGGTTCTTTTTGAAAACTGGATCCCAGTAGATCGATTCCCTGGAATCGTTTGCCTGCCTGCTTAAAGATTCTGCTTATCAATCCCACCGTCGTTGTGATGACGTTACGCGTACATTGTTTTGGTCAGAATGTAGCCAACATGGCGTTGAGGCAGAAACGGTCTAAAAAGACAACGCCAGGTCCACTTGTAACACTTGCAAAGCTTCCATTTCTTCAAAAGGGTGGAATCCCTCCAATATGTTCAAACATTTGTCCACACAGCATGTGTCATTTACAGGAATGTCATGTATTTGATGCACTACTTAGTGGCGCTTGTGAAGAGGGAACGCCAGGCCATCATCTGGGTCTGGGTCCGGTTCCGGGTCCAGTGCAGGCAACAAACGTTGTACCCCCTCGAATACAAGTTTCCTGAAGGTAGGGAAAAGGAAATGAGGTGCACAACAACGGGAGATGGGCGGAGTCAAACCGGTTCCACATAGTGGAAATGCGGCAATAGAGGGATTAGAAAAGCGTCTTTAGTTTCACTTTCACTGTACCCCCCCCCCCCCCCCCCCCCCAAACTGGGCCCCGCATCATCTGTTATTATTATTTGTACATATTGTATATGTTATATTTTCTGTGCAGAGATGGAAATATAAAAGACAGTTAATGCAAACACACCTGTTTGTACTCTTTTATCCCCTAACCCAATGAGAATCAATTAGACAATCGATAAAGAATCAGATCGATAAGCAAAATTGATAATGGAATCAGAATCATTGAATTCTTATCGATTTCCATCCCTATGCGGCAGTGTGCCGTGTGACTTTTCAGTTCTGTGTCAGTCCTGTGTCAGTTGTGCTGTGGTCTGAATTCTGCACTCTGAATGTTGTCCCCGAGGCTGATTTATATCAATGTCAGATTTTACCTACTGGCACCCTTGGCACCGTGCCCCCCACCCCATTTGAAAATCTGCAGAAGAAAAAAATACTAGTTAGATCAGGAATTGAACCAAAGTTTTCTACATTGCAGTCCATAACTTTACCAGCTGAGCTAAATCTCTGATGTTGCTAAGACTGACCTATTTGCTATCTGATTGCCTTGGTACTTTTCAGGACGTAACAAGTTACCAGTCTTGACATGATATAACTAGGGCACTGATTGGCTCTGTGATCATAGACAAACCAATATTTCATGCCACAGTACTGTCAGTAGCCACTTCAATATTGGAATGCATATCATAAAGATAGATCCTGCTCACCTTGGAAAAAAAGTGATGATAAATGGTAACAAAAACATAATAAACCCAGAGAAAATTACATTGTACAACATCTGTTATTGTCCAGATTGTCTCTGCCTGTTTTTAAATCCCTTCTTAATACCCATCTTTTCTCCTTGGCTTTTGACACCATGTGAGACGTTTGAATGGTGGTTTGGTTTTGATCTTACTTTTATTGTTTTTAATTGAACAGCTTTTTATGTTTTTTAAATCTATTCTTGTATTTTATTCTATTATTTCAGTTTTATTTATTCTTCTGTACAGCCATTTGGTCCACTGTGGTTGTTTTAAAGTGATTTACAAATAAAGTTGGATTGGATTGGATTGGACATTGACATTTTAAAGGTTCATTATTTCTACTTTTGAATATATTTTTTTTAAAATAACCTAAAATTATCATACAACTGTTTAGAACAAAGAGCTCTTAAGTTTGGCCAAAGATGACAGTATATTAGATTGTAGAGATATGAACTGAAATTATTTCCAGCAATTGGCCGTGGGGTTTATGTGACCACTAGAGGGAATAGTGAGTCACTCTGCCGGTCTCCCATGGTGAGGAAAAGGAATGCCACAGGACCTTTGACTAAAGCAGTGGTTCTTAACCTTGTTGGCAGTACTGAACCCCACCAGTTTCATATGCGCATTCACCGAACCCTTCTTTATTAAAAAATAAAATATGATTTTTTTCAAATTCAAGACACAGGTATATGTTTTACTGGTGCACAAAATGAACCGCGTATTAACATTACTGTGTTCAAAGAACAAAACCAATACAGTGCATGAACTCACAACAAATTACATACCTTTTCACAAAGACATGACCTTTTTTAATACTACCACACTGAAATGGTTTTAATTTTTAACCTTATGTATTCCAATAATGAACTTATTGTATTTATGCTATTTATCATTTTTAACATTTTAACACACATCCATCACCTAATTTCCATCAGGCTACAATAATAATGAATATTTACTGCAAATCAGTGTGACTGACGGCTTTAGCGTAATACGATTTCTCCATCCGCGACGGTGCGTTGGTCGTCACATGATTGTAACTGACCAGTGCGGTGACCAAAAAATGTAAACAAAAGCTACACATGGCTGCCTCCGTGGTTAACAGGAAGTAGCAAAAGTCATAACAACGATGTGGAAAATACTCAAATAATTCATCGTCAGACGAGTGGAAGAGATTATAAACACTTCTGGATTGTGTTGTAGTGCTATAAGCAACAACAATACACCGTGTATATTGGATGTCAATCAGAGAAAGAGTCTCCGAAGCCGTTTGTTTACATACACAGACCTAGCCCGACACACACACCCGACTAATGAGTCGAGTGTGTGTCTTGACCTCCGCCGAACCCCTGAGACTGACTCACCGAACCCCTAGGGTTCGATCGAACCCAGGTTAAGAACCACTGGACTAAAGCATGTGTTGGAGATAAGATGGCATCCCAGATGGGATGAGAACCACTAAGAAATAAGTTTTAGAGTCCAAGTGATGAAGTGATAAAAGCTAAAAGCAATGTTGTTTTTTGACTCCAAACAAATCTTTAGTGCAGCTACTGAGAACGCAAATGGTACAGCAAACTTAGGTCATTTATGGATTTATTGTGGCTGTTTTCTGTCTAAAAACAGACCTAAGCTAATAGAGCTATAATGTAAACTATCAGCCGATGCAGCATGTGAAGATTATAAGACTAAGTATTATTTGGTGCGGCTGTTAAAATAAGTGGCTATGAGTTTTAGTTTGAAGAAGAAAACTTGATACCATAATACAGATGTGTGCAAACAGTGAGCTTTATACTTAATTCAGTCAGTGAGACAGTCTGTGGATACATAGTGTCAATTTGGTGGAGGTTTTTGTAGTCATAAGTATATTTCGGTATGCAACTTCACCCTGCTGGTGAGACTTTGACATATCAGTACTACATAGAATCATTTTAAATGTCAGCATCGGTGTAAAAATTAGATTAGTACATCCCTTTTTCAAATTCAAAGCCTTTTTTCAGCCCAGTGAAAGAATAACAAGTCCCTCTACAGATAAAACTCTACAATTTGGACAATTCATATGCTGAAGCGAAGGCAAAATCCAAGGGAATAAATCAGGTATGCTCCATTGATTATTAAAATTGCATGAAATTGAACGTTATCTCTACCTGGACCAAAAAATCATGTTATGTTGTTTGTAGAGTTTCTCCACAGCAATGTAAACACCATATCTGACTACACCTACAAAGGTACACAAACAGATGGCTGAAGACTCCCATGTGAAAATAGACTTCACTGTGTGTATTTCTGCTCAGTGAAATGTTAAACCAATTCACAAGAGGTAATCTAGCACTTTGAGGGGTATAGTTTAATTAAGACCCATTCACATTATGATGATAAAACTGATTACTTAATTAGGGGGAAACTATCTGAACTTGTTAACCTTTCAGTGTCGCAGACTTTTGGCTCTTGTCATCATTAAATGCAAACCTATTTAATACAACCTACCAACAACCGAGCTGCAATTAGCTATTTGATGAGCATATAATTCTAGATACAGTTACAGAAATTAAAAGAATCCAAGTGAAGCTAGATAAGGTCTGCCCTGGTAATAAGCCCACAAACAATTGCCTGTTCCGACACTGTGATAAAGCAAGCGCACAAAGTCAAATATTATCAGAAAAATTAAAAAGGCTGATCATGCTGTTAAGTGAAATTAACAAGCAAAGGGCAAACATTTGTAATCTCCTTTTAAATTAGTCCATAAATCCCAAAAGATTTACTTTGATTGTGGTCTAAAAATATCTCAGGAAAAAAGAAAAAGGAATCTGAGAAAGATTTGAAAGCTTGTCAAATAACCTAGTTAGATTATGACCATTAGGCACATAGTATGTCTTAAAATATCCTTTGAAAGAATCAAGAAAGCAAATCTAATCTAAATCCAGTGAATCAGTTACTTTAAATTAGTATATTGTCACCCAAAAATGACTTTTTTAACTAAATCATCAAATCTTCAATTCCTGGGGGGGTTGTGTTTCCTGAAAAATCAGAAAAAATTATATAGGTAATTATCTTAGGGACGTAACGAAATGTAAAAACTGTTAAAAAATGAGAATTTGAATTTTTAATTTTATTTTATTTAACCCTTAAATACCTAACAATGTTTGCGATGACTTACAAGTGCATTTTTCCCTACATCTAACCTTTCCTAAGTATTAATTGTTATTTTATCCTCTGCATTGTTCAGAGAAAATCAGGTATTTTTTTATATTTCATTTAATGACCATCTAGATCTTCATAATAGCTCAGGGTAAAGTTAAAGATTATTATATCATAGTTGAGAAAACTGAAGCAACAACAAAATATATCATTAACTGAATGTAAAAACAAGCATCTACAACCGCTGTCAGTTTTTAATGGTGAATGAATGTTGCAGAAGATGACAGTGTTTCCATGTTTACTACAGAGCCACTGAACATCCAAATGGGTCTGTATTTTACCTAAATTATTAATATGTATTAACAGAATGAGTGTTTCAAAATGATTAAACATTTTATTTGCCAGCAGCTGTTTAGATTTTTAAGGATGAAGTTGTAGCTTGAGGACCTAAAGTCTGTCATTGCTCTAACAGGTTACTTTCAGTTTCTTGTCAATGAACATGAAACTCCATCCGGGAGCAAGATAACACCTTGATGACATTGATCAATGTCATCCCATTTCCCTCATGAGTGGCCGGCTAAGATACTGGCCGATTTCCGAACACTCCTTGCTTGTCTTCTGCGCATTACGTTAATGGAAACACGGTAATCTGTTTTTAAAATAAACACCACTTTGGCAGATGCACAAAAAGTGATTCCCTGAAAAACCACTTTATCATAAACGAAATCGCACTGATAAAAACAAGCAGAAAGGATTAAATGTTCCTCGATAAAAAACAGTGTTGTATCTCAAGGAGAAGTAGATTTTTCATGTTTTTACAACCAACCAAGGTACTTCAAAATGTTTTAACACATCAGTGAATGAAAAGCATCTCTATTCAGCTGCTTTAAAGCTATAAATAGAAGCAAAGGCAACAGATACCATCAAGAGGATCTATTTTCATCTTCAGCATTGCATGTTCTGCATGTGGCTTACACTTCATATTGTTATATTCTTGACCTCAGCAGAAGACGACAAACCCAAATGCAACTTATGGACACGCGTACTTCACATTGGTGCAATGGAACCTGAATCTAGAATGCTAAATAATTATTCATAGGGGATATGACAGAGAAAAGTATTGTAACTGGCCTCCTGAAGTGCCAGAAGCAAATATTTGAAATCATTATATCCATGTAGGCAAGAGAGGCCCCTGAAATAAAGGCATATTCCATTAAATAAAGCGAATTTAAGAAAATGTCTAATATAAATGTAATTTTCTTATAGAGAGCCAAAATCCCACCCTCTGTAGTGTGCCCCATGGGAAAATGTATTTTTTGATCCTGTTAGAATTGTGCCACCAATTTACAGACAAATAAAACACAAAAGATAAAAAAAAATAATAATAATTGTACAAGTAAAGAAGTCATGGTATGTGGATAGATAGTTAGAAACATGTAGATTTGTGATTTGCTCAATAGACTGTGTCTCTTGCTAGACATGAAACATGTCACCAACACCAAAGCAGCCACTGCCATGGAACATTTTACATTGAAAAAGAATTAAAAGGTGAAAATCACTACAGTTTGATCATGTTAAAGCTGCAGAGACATCTTCAGACTCTGAAGAGATTATGGACAGAGACACTTTCCATGATGTAACCTCCACAACTTTCAGGTGTCTAGCCTTTATAATTAGGTCTGATACTTCAACAGGTTACCACAAACTGTGACTCTCTTTCTTCTTGTAAAATTCTCTTTTAAACTGACAGACATCATATGTGTAAACCATGACATAATTCACACATTATAAAAAAAATTAAAAAAAAACTGACTCTTCCTATTGACTGTAATGCAGTTTCTTCAGGAATAATGTCCCATTGAGCACAACCAACAAGTGTCAGGGCTTTGACTTTATAGAAGACACAACTAGAAGCTGACGTCATGTACTAATGCTTTCTTCTAACTACTGGTGTCAGGTATCACCCATTTACAACAGCATAATGTAAGTTAGCTTCATAGTTCTGTCTACAGTAGCACACTTTAAACAGTGATCAACAAGTGAGGTACAAATGGCCACAGTGCCAAAGAGATTTTACCTCTTTCCTGTGTTTCTCTGCATAAGATTTACTGGGTCACATGCATGCAGAGAGCAGAGAGCATTCCACAGTGGGAGAATCAATGGCAGGCCTAGTGCAAACTGTACATAGACAGACAGAGATGGCAGATGGGGACTGAGGCCCTTTCTCTTCCTCAAGCATGAACAGTAGAGAGGTCTGTCTCCAGGCAAACACAGAAAACGTCATGTCTCTGCCTCACTGCCGTACCATTAGTGGATTTCGCTATTGATCCCCGGTCCGTAAGTTGCTGAGCAATCTAAAGGAAGCATCAAGACAAGAGCGCTGCATGTTTTGTTAGCAGCACAGAAAGAGGCATTTATACAGGCGCTAAGGACAACACTTAAGGCTAGTGTTTATGTGTATGTGCGTGTATGTGTTTCTCTTTACTATATCCATTCCTCATGCATTTAATTCAACAATGAAGCAAGGCTAACAGACGTATTCCCTCCAGCGTGACTGACACTTTATTCAGTGTGACAGAACAAACATCGCCTAACAAACTAGCCTCACTGCTGCCAAATGCCAATGCTGCCAATCAGTTTAAGGTCTTTTTGAAATCACACGCAGAATCTATCTTCCTCTAATGCTTTGGCTCTTTGTCCAAGACTGTGTTACCAAGGGCTTAGAAGGACATCTGGAAACAAATGTAATTTCCTAAAGGGAATCTAAAAATACCTTAATCTTATATGGCAAATGTCCAAATGTTTGCTCTGAGGACCACTGCCCTGCCGCTTCTATATGTTAAGACGTGGTGTTTAAAGAAGTGGACAAAAGTTATCTTTATGGCGCCTACCAGGAAGTGAGGAAAGTGAGGCAAAAGACAGCTCTATTTTCCGCTTCAGGTGAGCGTGGCCTGTCTACCTTAATATATGACAGAAGTGTGTGACTGAAGCTTCAAACCCAAGAAGAAGTAAATGTACGGGTATGTTGAGACACTTGACTGTGATGCTAATGGAGGCTGAGACCAAAGCCTTGAAGCCTTGAAATGCATCTCAGAACATCCAAATCATCATCTACTCATCATCAGCTCTGTGTTATGTAAAAAGTTCTGTGGTCTTACAGCTAATGTGCTCTTATGAAACAAATTATTATACAATATATACTACATTTTGTATTGCACAACACTGAGGATGAAAATATTTGTTGCTTTGCTGTCAGATTACCCTACTTCCAAGCAGAGAGGAGCTCAGTCACCTGAAGGAGGATCTGTCCTCGGGGTGGGTACAAGACAGCAAGGATGCATTAGCAGCAGTCAACCTTACACAATTCATAAAGTGCTCCCTCTGACAGGCGGCCAGGGAATCCCATGGCACTTTATAGCACATTTATTGTCCTGATTGGGTCTGGACAAAAGACGCTGCAAGAACCTGACACATGGCAGTGAGTGACAACATAAAGCACAAAAAGTAAGATGACGAGCAAGCGGCATGAAGTAGAGTTAGTCTTAAAAGGAACAGTAATAATGATATTCTAATATTAAAAAAAAAAAAAAAACTCTATTTCTTTCAGTCCATTCCATCCTTCACACAACTAAATTTTAAGTAGCAAATGAAAAGGTCATTAGATGTCATATTTGGGGTCATCTGCGACCGCTTCTTATTCGTATTTTCTTTGCCACTGGAGCAGTATTTAAATGACACTATTCAGACACAGCAACTCAAGATATCTTAAGAAGGCATGAAAATACTTCCAAATTAGGACATCTAGCATAAAAATTACATAAACAGGAAAAGTTTAAAGTAGGCTCAAGTAAAAAAACACAAATTATGATGGCATCATGCATCAGGTCCCAGTTTTACTGGAATGCTTCAGTAAACAACCATGTTTTTAACCTTATTTAAAACTAACATATTAATTAAACTTAGTATATGGAGGATGGAGAACTTCCTGAGAGAGGTGACGCAATAAGAAAAAACAGCTTCCTGTCTCTTCTGCATTGATGCGTTTCCCTTTAACAAAAGTGATTCTTGGGTATAAGGGGATACTTCAGGACAACTCAAATATGAATCATGGCAAATTGTGATTACTTGAAACATCTGGCTCATCACTGTCACGGGCCAAAAATGTTGTCTGACCTTCATCGAACTTGTCTCATTTGATCTTCTAACCAAGACCCTCAGAAAAAGTTCTTGGATGCGTTTCAGATTTTCTCAAATGTCCTCTCATTACATCCAAATCAACCAACTAAAACAAGACATGGGTGCATACATAAGTTACACCAAATTTTTAGTCAGTTGAAATAAAACTTGTTATCAGTGCTTAACATGATGGGATAAATTTGCCATGGTGACTCTATCCTGCAGGACTTCCTGGTTCCTTCAAACAACCATGAATCCATTTTTGATCTGATATTACATTATTAATCCATTAGACCATTATAAAAACTTAGTCCATGATGCCCTTTAAGCCATGTAGCCATTATCAAAGACATCTTCCTCATACAGAATGGCATCATGTGAATCACTGAATGAAATGAAATGGAAATGGAATCCATCTTTTTCCTACACCCCTGGAAACCTCCTCTGGAAGTCCTTACACCTCACTTTTTCTCTGGAGCTTGGTGTGATGAGTCAGGACGCGCCCATGACACCTTCCCCATACCTGAGATCCAGAATAACCCACCACTGAGCCGTTACAAAGCACTACAGCCTAAGATGAACCTTATGCGTTCATCAGCCCCTGGACTGACACCAGGACGTGCGTTTTAGTTCCACCCCAGATGAAAGTGTTTACAGTGTCGGGTGCTAATCTCTTGGATATGAGGCAGGCGGCAGTTTCAATCATCGGTATGTGCGGCGCTACAGACTATGGCCTCTGGCGTGGTCTGATTACCGCCGAATGCAAAAATCACACTTAAGACTTCAAGCCTGGGTTGCTAAATAAGGCTGAAACACATCACACCATCGATAGCCCCCCATCTGCTCCTTGCATCGACTGTTTTTTGCAAGAAAAGTGTATGTCAGGATGTGCAGCAGATCATGTAACAGAAGCATCCCCAACACGCCACGTTAAGTCAGATCCTGCACACGCATCTCTACGTCTGCATCTGTCACAACGCTGCAAAAATGCATTTTCTTCGCATCCCCAAAAAATCATCTCCAATTCTGCATTGCGGAGAGCTGCATATACCCTCCATCCCATCCGCACATCCCACTCAACCCCCGTTGTAAACAACAGTGATTTCCCAGCTGTCAAAACGCATCGCCCGGCTTCTCTGGGAATAAAATGGAAAACAAACTATTTCTCCGAAAAATCTGGTCGAGGTCTCCCCGTGCGCTTACCTTCTGGAGCGGGTAAATGTGTCCGTCCGTCCGTCCGTCGGTCCGTGTGTCCTTCACGATGCTCACACCTGCTCAGCACCGCATCGCCGGGCGCTCGAGAGCGGGGAAAGAAACTGACAGAGCGTCGGTCTTGTCCCCGTGGACTGGATGGAGGCTTATGACTGTCAACTTGGGGGGGCGCTAGACCGTCTTGTTCTGTGGGCTGGCTGCCAAAGTGGTGTCCAGGTTCCTCCAGATTCCCATCACATCATAATGGACCACTGTGACAAGTTAATGTTTATAAAAGCTTGTGCCACATCCTTGATTTTTACTGGAAGTCCGGATAAAACAGAGTGCCTCCTTCTTCTATCTCTATTCATGCATAGTAACATGGCATCTTTGTTAAAATATGCCATATCATATAATACAGGGTATGTATAATATTTAAAAATATTGTCTTGTATTTCATGTGGAACCAGTGAAGCTATGATGTTCATTTAGATTAGAACTGACTCATCTCCATCTGCCACATCTGCTCACCACAGCCTGTGTCCATGGTTTTATTCCACTCCTGTCCACATCATTCTCATCATCACAGTGGAAGCAGGGGTACATAAACCATCCTAAATGTAATGCTAAAGCATCCCAAAAAAAATAATAATAATAATACATCCAGCACTGTGGAAAAACCTCTGATTTTGTTGTTTTTGAGGGGTTGAAATGATCAGACATATCCATTTCACGACACCAAAAAACAGGGAATATGTACACTGTAGGGAAGATAAATACACAATGAAGAAAATTTGAATTAAATGTCTTCCACAGGTTTAAGTCAGTACTGAGTGCATCTTCTGTTCCCATGACAAAAAGTAGCTCAAACAGAAATGTAGAAAAACTTACAACACAAGAAAACAAAAGCAATAAATGTTATGTTGTCTTAAAAAAGAGTTAAAGACTTGTTAAGTGCAAAGGGACATCATGTGAAATACTGGATGCTGGTTTGTTTAAGTGGTTTTTATTGTGAGATTTGTTTTTAATGCAATATTTTTCATATATCCCAGTTATAGCTTAACCCATTAAGATCCAAATATCTACCGGTGACCAAAATCCTCTACAGATATAAAATGTTGAATGTCTTCTGAACCACTAATTCTATCAATTCATGTAAATAATTGGTGTAAAATGCAGCTTTTTGTCTTGTCATGGTCATCAGATATGACCCATTTGGACGTTCAGTGGCTCTGCATAGTTAACAGGAAAACACCGTCATCTTCTACAGCAATGATTCGTTCAAACCCATGGAGTTGGATCAATGACAGTGGATGGAGACACTTGCTTTTATGCTCAGTTAATGATAGGTTTTGCTGAAAAGTCTTTTTTTTTTCTTCAGTTTTCTCTGTTTTTGATAGAATAACCTTCAACATAAATCTGCGCTTTTATGAATATCTACATGATCAGAAAATTTAATATAGGAAAAATACCTGATGTTCACTGAAAAAATGCAAAATACAGAGGATAATATTACACTAAATAGTGATAAATCTCTTATGAAATGTTAAATAAAGAGAAAAATACATTGAGGAACTGACACAAAACTTGCACCAGGTCTTTATGGGATAATAGAAAGACTGAGAATTGCATATGTGTGGCCATTGAACCTTTTCTAAAACAACAGCTCTAATGGTCTTCTGAGGTTTTTGCACAGTCAGTTATTGCTACTTCTGATAAGCAATGAAACATGAGTCATTCAGTCCCTGAGTCATCGGTTCTGATGAAGTCTCTTGGATGAGAGATCAAATGTTTTTAAGAACAAAAACAAGTCCAGCTGAACTCGTTTGTGAAATAATGATTAACAATGAGTTGGACAAATGAGACAAACGACAAAAAACAGAGATTACCTTTCACTTGGCCATCATCCATCAGCAGCATGTCATCAATCTATTCAAACTATATCTAAAATATTGTAACATTATTGCTGTTAGTGTAGTCATGCATCATATCTATTTTAGCTAATTTCAATGTCTATTATGACCAAATATCCTCCTGTGATATAATAAATGAATAAATCATACCAAAAGATTTAAAAGTGATAACTACCCTCAGTTTTGCTGAGATTTTGTATCTTTAGCCTCTGACAACATTTTGATTGACTGTGTGTTTCCTGCACAACTGCTTCCCACTTGTAACCAGCCTGGGTTCCATACAGTCTCTATTTATGGCTCTATATGAAATCTTTAATACAGTATTCACAAGGCAGAGCTTACATACACATATAAAACTGTAAAATCCCCAAGGGTTCATTTCATTTGCTCACTTTTTATTTGATGATGCATAACGCAAAGGTCTGTGCACACTTTGCATTTATTGATTTAAGAGGGAAAAAAAGTCCTGCCAAAACTGCTGACAGTGAGGTATAGAGCTTTTCTTGAGTGACTGTGACCTTTTTTTCAGGGAGGTATACTTTTTCTAAATGATTGGAGCACCATAAAGTAAATTTCACAGTTTGGGAGTTTCAGAGGGAAATTAAAACATCATTAGACAAAGCTATGTGAACTGCAAATAGATACCACTATGGGTAAATAAGAAATAAAGGTGACTTGTCCCGTATGTTAACTGGAAATCTGTTTTTCATCTGGGAGATATCAAAAGGGCACCTCCACTAATTACAATGAGTGTGCCATGTGTCAGACCAAACATGAGACTATCTCATCCCATGGGATTAAATTTAAATCTTGGATGTAAACACCACACAGCAAATAATAATCTGCTGTGGCGCAGCCTATAAATAATGCAGGAATATTTGAGAAAGAGCAGGGTGGAATTAATTGAAGGATTTAACCCGGTTGGCTGAATTTTTGAGTGAACATATCAAAGAACTTCTCAAAATTATGACCAGAAATGAACTTTACATGAAGGTTACAGCTCTATAGATGAATGGCTGCTACTTGATTCCTGTAGGCTGATATTATTCAGAGTTTTCATCAAAAAGTATTGTTTCCTTTGAGTTTGCAACTGTTCATACACAAGAAAGAAAGACATTATCCTTACCCCACAGGGATGTATTAAAACCTCAGAGAATCTTCGCTGAAGGGATTGAGTAACACTGAGGAAATTCATAATATTCACATAGCACAGAATAATACAGGGCCTGAAAAGATATTATTTTGCGTGTGGGTTATCCAAGATCTGGGTGTATTCACTCCTCAGACAAACACTTTTGTTCCTCTTACAGAACGGCAGCGCAAATAGCAAATAGAGATGGATCCTGCTGGTGAATAACACTGTTACAAGGCAAGACTCTGAGATGGATAAGAGGAAGAGCAAACACCCTGCTGTCTGGAGGGAAGAATAGGTGGCTGTCAACTGACAGAGGAGGGGTGGGGGGCATAGGACAAGAACGCAGGGGAAGGGGAGGGGGTGAGGGTAAGTATGATTTAGCCCGTGATCTCCAATGGGGTTCATGTGGAGGTAACCCCCACTAACCAGCCACCCACCCGTACTTAATACACATGGGGCAAAGAGGGGCGCATAGGGAATAAGAAAGAGGAGTGGAAAGGGTGATAATCCCATACTATCATGACAAAATGGGGGAGGGGTTTTGATAGACAGCGTTAAGTCTGATCAAAGCACTTTCAAATCATTTATCCAAATGGAGATGAATGAGATCTGTCATCACATCAGCTTGTCACCCCACCACCACCACCACAAGAAAAACTAGAGCTAGAAAAAGTGATGAAATATACAATACTTCTACACCAATAGTGGAGATCATCTTAATACTGTGGATATGTGAAATGTAAAGCACAAAGAATGTGTCACTCATGGTTGTAGCAGCTGGGTCTATACAGACGTTTGTGTAAGTGTATGTGTTGGTAAACCACTCCTCGGCCATATGGAAATGTCACAGAGTAATCATAAACAATTATCCTCCCCGGCTCTCACAGCATCAGAGAAGGGCACATTAACATAAAGGCACAAAGGGCCCTCCACTTACATCTATGGAACAGACCTCCAAAAGCTTAACACACTCAAAAATACCAGAAACTAAATGATGCTGTTTCTGATACCAGCCTTTGATATCATTTGTTTTGCATAATGCGTTATGGAGAGCTTGTACATTCTGAAGATCACGTCCTTCACTTGAGCATCTGAGGTGCAAATGATTTGCTTTAAGGTTGTTTGAAAGCAGGACTTTAAAATGTGACCATATAATGATCTTTCTTCCCCCAGTTGAATCCAGACTGAAGGTAGACAAATACTACCTGCTATAGATCAGTTTAAACCAGGCTTTTCTGTCGGCAGTAAATCAAGGAGCTGGACTGAGAGGAGGTGGATAATGGATGTTATGGCAGACATACCGCCGACACAGAACGACTCCACCGAGAATTGGATGAGGGATGAGAAGATGGTAGGAGGGGGGTGGGTGAGGAGGGACAAGAAGGGGGATGGGTGGGGTTCAGAAGGGTAAAAGGGCAGCTGGTTGTTTGATGGCAATTTACCAATAAACAGACAAATACTGTGTTTCTGTTTGGATTTAATAGGTACCTAAATCTCAGGAAGCCTTTGTAAATGTGGACAGAGTTCAATTAAGAGGGGTACAAAAAAGAGCACTCATTATCAAACTTTGTAGGACAAACCTGGAAATTATCAGTCGACATTTACTCAACAATTTCACATAATTTGAATTGCATTTACTATCCTGTATTCACTATTAAAAAAAAAGCCTGTTGCTCATACAGATATCAGCTCTATTTTACTCACTATCACTAGGTGGCAGTAAAGGCAAGAAGAAAAAAATCTGTGAAAGCCAGGCAAATTGATGAATCTTCATCCAGTAGCTGAAGGTCTTTAGGATCACTGCTGCTGCGATGGGAGTAATTTATTCAGGTGCAGAAAAGAAAAACTTTGTTCCAACCAGCTGCACTTCATACTGATCCCCTCATCTGTTATTAAATTCTCTTCGGGAACAGGTCCAGTTGGAAGGAAGGAAAAAATATCCATCCTAATTCATCAATATTTGCAGCAGCAATCCCCTGTTAATCACTGCCATTATTATCCCTAAACAACTTTACCAAGGAAAAGGAATTAGTGTACCTGAATGAACAGAAGGCAAAGAGTCCTTGCCACAGGGAGAAAGTATTTTCAAGACATTACCAGACTCCACTCCCTGACACCATTGCTGTGTGATAATGCACCAGATGGCAAGCTGCTCTCTTGCTATTACCCTGACGATATGACTGTAATGGAAATGGAGGTGCCACAAGTGAGCGCCAAAAGATGGAGCCCAACTGTCGTGTTCCATAAGGCCTTTCTATTGCTGCTAAGGAGACTGAGGCAGGTGTAGGCATCCATATTTACACAGCCTGCAGTTTGTGCTCACTGTACATAGTGCTGCTGCTTAATTTATGCAGGTGGCAGTGTTTCTGCAATGTATACGTGTAGATTTGCACATTGCTTTCATACTATAAAGTTTGGCATTTTCTTGGCATCAGTTCCCTCAGATGAGTATTAGTTGTTTGTGTGTCCTCATTGCCAAAAACACGCCCACATGCATGCATAGAACTACACAGGAACTCTTCTTGTCACTGTCACACTTAAAAATTATAACCACTTCTCAAAATAGTTGCAAAAATGTAGCACAATGCAATGGACATCACTTTTTTAATGCAACATCATTTTGTTATGTTGTAAAGAATTTATGATTGTGTGTTTCCTGAGCAAGTATAGATTCAGTAACAGAGTTTTATGTTGAAAATTACAACACTCATTTCAAGAAAAAACAAGCAATGCTATTTGAATTGAAGAGTCTGAAAAGTGAAATTAAAGCAGATAATTGTTTATTCATTCATTGTATTTCCAGTAGCTTGAATTTCATACTTGCACTAAAAGGAGAAACTTAAATAGACTAAAAAAGTATTTGTTAGTACAAATCTGTTTCATAAATACAAAACCATTTTCAATACTGTCAGAAAAAAAGAATCATTTTGGCAGTATACTGGGACTGCTTTTAAAACCAATTCAAACCAGGATAGTATAATTCTGTGCATCATCTAATATTTTCATGTATCTTTGTCTAGTCATATCAATATATGGAACTCCAGAAACAAACCTGTTGACAAGCAACTCAGAATATGATCAAAATTCAGTTTTCTGCTCAGTTAGTTACAGAACAATGTACACTGTGCACAGCAAAAAAAGAATATATATTTTCTAAAAGTAGTCTATATTTAATACAGTCCTATCAACAAGTTAAACCATGTCATGCACAATATTGTCTCTTAGGCTGCCTTACAAGCTGCTCGTCCCTGTACAATCAATTAAGGTATTTACACATATTCTACACATCTTTCAAAAAAAAAACTTGATGCAAGTTAAGAGAAAAGAAATCTTGATCCCATCCAGAGGCCCTCAAGCAGTTAGTACAAGTGAACAGTTTCTATCTAAAAGGAATAATATAATGTATCAGCACACACAATACACACACACACACACATATACACACTCACAGATACAGTATTCATACATTCAGACACTGCATTACAATCGGACAATCTACATCACAACTGCAGACTGAAAACATAGCAGACATGGTTTTAACAATATTTTAGTCTGATCCAATGTGGGTGCGTTTAGCATTTTGGAGGAATCAAAGCCAGTTCTGTGTTTGAAGGCATTGGGAGATTAAAAAAAAAAAAAAAGATGACAAGAATATATAAATTATTCCTCCCTCTTCAGAGTCGTCTTCTCATGCTTATTTTATCCATCCATGGGTGTGACTTCTGCATTCCTACCACTGTTCCTGTTCCAGTCACTGAGCTCTGGAAAGAGACTTCAGAATTGAATCAGCGTTTTGAGGAAAAGGCACTACCTGCTGAAGGCAGCGCAGCACACTGCCCTACCCTCAGCACTCCCCATTGGTCGTTAGATTGAGCCTGATATGTGGAGGTCACATGCAGGGCAAAGGTTATGAGGTCATATTACATGCCATGCTACACCGCAGCTTCCTCCATCACAAATGCAGTTGGAGCATTCATCAGAGTGGTGACAGATGGAGATGTGTCAATGCACTTGATGCAATCTCAAGCATGCTCGGTGCACTGCTCCTAACAGTCAGTTTACACATAGTTCACTTTGTATATATATATTTATATATATGTATATATGTATATATTTACACTGTACATGATCTGCCTTGCGCTCTGTAAATGCAGGATGTAGTTACATTATGGAAATACATTATTAAATACAGATTCCTGTACAATTTTCTGTGTTGGGAAAATACATGGAGTTATAGTTCATACACTGATTACAAATTGAACATAGGATACTGTAATATGTAATAACCCATATCAAAAACAAAAATAGTGCAGATGAGCACTGCATAGTCCATAGTAGATTTCTGGTAAGAATGCAATACTTGTTAATTTCAAACTGTTAATAAATGAATTTAAGTCATTTCAGGTATTTCATGCACTGTTAAATTGCTGCACAGATGTCTGACTGAACTACTTCCAACTATCTTTTTAAATGCTGCTTTGGCTACTTTGAGCCATGGATTCTCTCTAAAAAATCATAACTGTTGGTGAGTTTTGCATTTCTTATTTCAAGCGTGTCACTGGAGATGCACATAAAGCCATGCGGTGTCGGGGACAGCCCTGGATCAGAGGTACGGGGATTGAGCAGTCAGTGCAGAACCTCACACTGGTTTGTGAGACCAACTGGCTAAACAAATGAGTTCAAGGAGTTCATGGCGTTAATAGGGGACGGGGCCTCTGAGCTCTCATGGCCCTCAGCAGTGTCCCTGCTGGCACTCTTTCCACTATACTGGCCGATAAATGAGCCATCCTCGTTGAACTGTCCATCTCCTCCTTCACCGTAGTCTACTAAACTGTCGTCACTGTCGTCTCTCTTAACTGTCCCATTAGATGGCGTGCGGCTCCCTTTTAATGGTTTATGGTCCTCATTGTCACTGAAGGAGAAAATAACATGCAGGTGTTACAGGTGAGATGATGTGACAGATGCAACAAGGAGACTGGTGATTACTTTTTTTAGATGGAGCACTGAAATGCTGGTGATTATTTTACCACAGCCCACTTAAATTTGTAGGTAACGGTAAAATATATTTCTTGATTAGATAAATTTCATAACATAATAAAAGTATAAACTCATCAATTGAACTTTAAAATTAAACAGTGAACACTCCACTGCACAAGAAAAATCGAATTTAGTTTGCTCCACGTCTAAAAAACGGTAGCTATGAATGATTAGTTGGTTTCCATCAGGCAACAGGGGAATAAAGCTCAAGCAGTCATACACTGATAACAATTCCCCCTGGAACCAAATATGAGGTGATCAAAATGTAGTTTGACATCCACCCTGCTTTGTCCCTCCCCTCCCAAGACAGAGGTTGTAATGAAAAAACTGAAAATAAAGCAATGATATGAATAAAACTCCAACAGCAAGGTTTCAGCCAAACATTCAAAGCAAGCATGATAATAATTACAAATAGGCAAAATGCATGAACAGATCTGCAAAGAAAGTTTTCTTTGGATATCAGAGTTGAAAACATTCAACGTACATGTGCTGAACATTGATGAGAACACTGAAAATCACAAAGCCATCATAATACAATGTGTGGTTTTCAATTTAAATGTAAGATTTGATATACAAATCTCCCCCAGAACTGAACTAGTAATTGCACAGTAGATATCACTGTTTTCCACACACTGTGCATGATGAAGGCTGTATGATCAATGATGACAGCTGTGAATGCTTTTACCGCGAGCATTTTCTCCACAGTGACTTGGCTTCCCCCTCATATCATGACCCTTACCTTTCCTGAGACCTACATCTTTGAGATCAGATCAGGAGATCCACCTGAGATCCCACACAACACAAAATTCACTGCAGTGGTGCTATGCACACACTGCTGTACAAGATTTGATGTTAGTGTGGCACTTTGACAGGCACATACTGTATGCCATGTACACAGTCTGAACTTTTGCTCTCCAGCACTCAAACAAGAACAGCTGAGTTGAGTAAAGTTATGCCTTTATTGACATAATATACGGGTCCAGCTGAGCTTTATGAAACAGCATGGATATAGTGTATACTGTCACAAAGGCACTAGAATATTTGTACACTTTGCCATGTGATTTTGTCTACTTTGTTCTCTGAATTGATTTCCACTGGAGAGGTGCATTTCGTTTTCCCTCAAAACTACAAGTTAAAGAGTTTTACTGGAAAAACAATGGCTACTAAGCCAGTTCTTATACACTCATTATTATTACCTCCCTCACACATGCTGATCATTTATTTATAGATATGCATCTACATTACTTTATATATATATATATATATATATATATATATATATATATATATATATATATATATATATATATATATATGTATATATATATATATGTATATATGTATATATGTATATATATATGTATACGTGTGTAACAATAATTCCATTCAGCACATTATTGCCTAGAGCAAATTCTGATAGATCTTCACACCATGCATATCACATTTATTATATATCAATATCTATTTCTCACAGCATATAATTCATAGAACAGTTTTATGTATACATAATACAAAAAGGAATATAAAATATAAAAGCAAGACCATCTTATAAATTGACTTATAAAAACAATATTAAAAAATGCTAGTTCTACAGAAGTAAAGTGCTTAATTCTTATTCTTATTCTGCGTGCGATTGGAGAAGCAACCCAGAAAGAGGATGCTAACAAGCATAGCTGGATAAATGCTGTAACATAGTAGGAATGATTCAGTATATTTCTGTCGTAACCAAGTCATGTATGTAAGTAGCAATACACGAGGCAAAGTGTTAATAGTATATGTACTGTACAGAGAGTGTATATGAATAGCTCAGTAAGAATGGGATTCGATGCAGTTTAGGATGTGTTGCAAATGAATCTAGCTTATATATTTTTTTTTCCTGATAGTGTTATCTGGAGATTTTAAAGGCCCACACCTACAAAGCCCAAAAACCTGAAGAATCTTGCTTCTGAAATGACACTACAATGCCATCAAGCAAATACACAATATAGAGTTCCACACATGTAGCATGCCATCCAGGATGTCCCAGAACCCAGGAAAAAATCTTGTGCTTCACGATGTTAGGAGTTCAGATGTGCACACTTCTGCTTGTTGTTTTGATTTCCTGTGATGATGACCCTGGGTCACTTCTTGGTCAGCTGTAAGGATTGAGAGGAGGATGGGAGAGCAGAGCTCCAGTCCTGCCAAAGACAACAGACCTGGGCAGAAGACAGGGACGGGGCAGCGGTTCATGGGTGACATGGGCTCTGGGGGCTCCAGAGGCTACAGCGCTTTCTCTCACCTGTATTCCCCAAAGGTACAGTCCTCTTCTTTCATGGGCTGAAACTCTGGGTCTGTGTGTGCGTCCTCCTTTTCTTTGACTGAGGATTAAAGTTGAATCAAAGTCAAACAAAATATGAAGCAATAACCAGCCGTCCACCTCAATGTGTCACAAATATTTGAGTGAATATCACCAAATGGAAATGAAACATCAAGTGTTACCTTCTACTAGTATTAATGTGAATATTAATAATTGGTTCACTATCATTACCACAGCTGACTGAGGAGTTGATAAACGTTACCAGAGGGCTTTCATCAAAAAACATGATGCATGCTTTAGCTCCACTCCAGTTGATATGTGACACATCTTACTCATATATAATTTGTTCCTTCACTTGCTTCTGTTGTAACAGTGTCAATGCATGTAATATTTGTTTCTGAACCTCGCAGTAGATGGGGGCATTTTGTTCCTGTGTCTAATATAGAATTCATGTTTATTTCTTTTTTCCTGTTCCAAAATCCCAGGGAAAAATGCCAGAACATATCCACACATTCCCCTGCGGCTCTCTCTTTTTGGTACAAATTAAAAGACTATTTGTTATGGAAAAGTGATGCCACTCATCTATGAATTGAGACACTGAGTAAAGTAGAATTGTGTCCAGGGTGTATCTGACATAATATAATCAGTGATCAATCATGTATTCAAGCTCCCTACCTGTCTAAAATGCTTATGATTAGCTAGAAACCTGGGTCAAAATTCCCGTGTAAAATCAAAAATACAGGGAAGTTGTTGTGGAGTAGAAGTCATGTGTCTTCTCAGACCCATGAATCATGAATGTTTTCTGTCCTTCAATATGAAAAACCTGAGACCTCATTCACAGTTTATTTATAAAGTTTTGTATTAATTTTCAGCACAATACAGTGTCTTGTATGGTCTACACATGCAGGCACACATAATTTTCACAAAATCTGTTCCATCCAGTGTATCCTTTGTAGTTATCTGCATTTACTTTTTACACCACATATACAGGTTTTTCCACCTATCTTCACACTTATTAGAACACCCGAACTGATGAAAGATCTGGCACCATCCACTATCTTTTTTCTCGTATGTCAAATCACACTGATCTTAGGCTCAGTGCAGGATGGAGCTCAGTGCCTTTGCAACATAGTGGAACATTTGCATATGACGAAAGAAGATGTGGTATTAACTTTTATAGATTGCCTTTCAACATTAAGCAAGGGCCATCAGATAATAATAGGTCCTGTTGGCCAACTGTGGCTCATTTAGACCTTTTTGTTTCATCAAGTATTTTGGACAGAAGTATTAATTTTACCTCCACAGATTTAATGAATTACTTTTGAGCCCCTGAAAGTGGAGGGGTTGTAATTCCTTAATGGTAAATGCAATATTTTTGTTAAACGTTGAATTAAAGTCCACACTTTAATCACATCTTGACTATTTCATTTCAGATCCACTGTGGTGGTGTACAGAGGAAATGTTATAATATTTGTCTTGCTGTACAAATACTTAAGGGCCTGACAGTAGGTCTGTTGATTAATAAGTACTGACCCTGTCAAATAATGCTATAAATGAAATAAAACATGAATAAAATCCGGCAAAAGAAAACACTGCATAAACAGCCGTCTTTCAGCTTCTCATTTTCAGCTGACTTTAGTAGTCACCCAATGGCAGGAATATTCCACTAGAGTACATCCTGTAAGCCCGACTACTTTTCTTCAGATTCACTCCCCATTCTTGACTAAAATCGCCCAAATTCTTAGCTAACAGGGGTCCTTTTACAGTGAAACCCAACCTACATGCTTAAACCATGTTAAACAATAATCCTGTTTAACACAATTATGTCTCTGTGGGTTCAGTATTAATGGTGTAAATCTATAAATGTTTGCAGGCTTTGCGTACTACTCACCAGGGTACTTCCCCCCCTTATTCCTCTGGATGAAGCAGATAATGAGAAGGATCAGGATGAGAAGAGCGATAGCACACATGAGGCCAATGAACCATCCCTGAGTGGCAATATCCACCTGTCTGCTCGCCACCGCTGACCAGAGGGAGAGAAGAATACTTAACATTTGCAGCCAGATGAGCTATTCCCAGTGGTGGATGGGAAAGATGGTTATTAGCTAAAACAAACATGTAACAAGTGCAAATCAGAATTATTATTTTTACATCTGTCTTAATGTCTACAGTTAGAGATTTCAGTTCATGAGTGGATCAAGTTGCACAGTTACAGAAGAAGACAGCATTCATGTTAGATTTAGACATCTCATGGTTATATTCATTCATTAAACCACCAGGAAATCAGTTGTTCTCCCGCAAATGTGCAAGGACGATAAAATAAGCACATAGACAAACACAATTACTCACACAGATCAGTGATATTAGTGTGGTTATTAAACACAGAATGTATATTAAAGCTCTATATGAGCATTATCTATGTTTTCTAATTACCGAGCTGAGAGAATGGACTTGAATTAAGTTCAGATTCAACCACGTAATCATGCGCGTTGCTACAAACTGTCTTTATGTCACTACAGTGCATGCGTACCATATAGACTGACCACAACACATCTGTTATACCCATGCTTGACTGGGTTAAAGATACTCAACAGCACAAACTACGACACAATCTACACACGACACAGCGTGAGGTTTGACCACGCTGAGCCGGAGCTGGAACCACCCAGGAATTGCCTCACCTGGGACAGACACCAATATCTCCTTGGAGTGGTGGGGCGGCTGGTCGGCGTGACCTTTGGCCACCACACGCACCTTATAGGAGAGGCCCGCCTTTAAACCCGTCATCAGATAGTTCTGAGAGCCATTCACATGCTCTTTCTCCCACTCTTCACCTTCATCTGCAGAAGGGATGTTCATGAAGAGAGGAACATTCAGGCGAGCAAACAACTTTAATCAGGCCATGGATGATGACATAATGGGAACTCAGTGGATTAAAAATTCACACTGTCACAGTTTGTAAAAGCTTTAGTCAATGGATATTCTTTTCAAAAACCAATTTTACAAAACAAATGCCAAGTGGTTATTTCAGAATTTATTTCAAAACAGCTGAATAAAAATTGAAATATGAGGTTATTTCTTTTTCATGGTGTAAAACGAATTGATTTTCAAGTTCCTACAAAAAAACATTTAGATGTAGTCATTTATAATGCAACACCAGTGAAAATGGTGCTGTGTAGAGAAAAAGAGGCATTAGATTACTTGAAAACTACACAGTAAACATGTCTTTATATGGAAGTCTGAGATTACTAATTCCAGAGGGTTCAAGAATCAAAATAAGGAGGAGAGTATGCTTACGTTGACTGTAAAAGGCAAAGACAAGACCCAACACCATCAAAGAGAATGACTTAGTTAGAATCTGCAGGTATTTATTTAGTGATATGCAGTAACTTTTAAAGCTGACTGTATACTACAAACATCAGATCAACTGCATACTCAAAATTCATGGGCAGCTGGTTTGACTCTAATAAATCATTGTCCCTGAAAATTATGTCTTCCATGTACCATAGTCAATTACAAAAAGCAGAGCCTACTATTTCTCCATAAAGCACCATCCATATTGGTGCTCTTTCCTCATAAATGACCACATCCAAGTTCTAAATAGTTAAAAATATTCTAAAATTGAAAATGATACGTCTACCATTAAATTTCACTCATCTCTACTTGACCATCAAAAAGAAAAAGGCCTTGTATTTCAATTGAACCTTTCCCACTTCTGAAAAGAATATCCAGTGATTACACCACACATGGACTGTCACGGTGTTTGTAAAACTAGACTATATCTACATAAGTGGATTAATGTGTATAGTTATAGACTTCTTCAAAATGGCCTGTGAACATGACATGGTGATGAACAAAATATGAAATGTGGCTGATTGATGATTGCCACTTTGATAATTAAATTACTAGGTTCTCTGTTGAAATTCCATAAATGAATTCATTAAACAGTAGGTGTGAGAGAGCCATACTACAACACCACAGTATTTTTCATCCTCGCTGCAGGTGGATAAACACAATAGAGGGCACTTCAGTCAAAATTAATTGGGATAATGAGAATGCCTGTGCTGCTTTTTTGTGATGTTTATCTACATAGGTTCCAGCAAGATTGCCATGGGAAACTGTAGTAATGCTATTCAGTAACAGAAGCGAGTCATTTGGAACCAAATCACAGACCGCCATGTTTATTACTTCTGGGTCCATGCTGGCAGACTTGTGGCTGCCAGTATTTCCATTCACCTGCACAGGCCAATTATGAAGTAGGAGTCTCTTGCCACCTATGTAGAACTGTCAGAAATGAGGGTATGTCTCTTACTGTCATCTATTTTGTACTCTATATAAATGCTTTTCTCCGGGCCCCAGTAGTCCCAACTGATCCGGACCCCATCGTCTTCAAGTGACGAGTTAACATTTCCAAAATCTCCACTTACAGGCAGCGCTGAGCACACAAGAGAAAAGACAGCCAAAGTGATTGGTCTGTTGGTAAAAGGGCGGGAAACGTTTGATTTAATTATGATCAATAACACTAGACCTCTACGTTAACACAATCTCAAAACAAACACATGTAAGAACACACTAAACTGATCATATAATTGTATTCAGGTACAAACACAGACATCACAGCGGTATCAGTACCCTTGTGGGTCGGATGATGTGGAAAGGGCCGTGCAATGGGATGAGAGGTTTGGGTGTTTCCTGTAAACAACATGAAGAAGGGTAAAGACTGCACCACACAAGACACACAAAGAGACGCAAAAATTTTCCACAAGCACAAACACCACAGACACTGAAGTCATTATACACAGTGCACACAGTTCATTGGAATGCCATGCAAAGCCTCGCCAGCAGCCACCATGGAAAAAAGTGAACGAGTGGGTCGAAATCGCCAAAGGCACAGCAAAAGAAAACGAAAACTGCAGCTGAGGACTTTGAAAAGACTCATCTAGTCTTATCACACAACATTAAAAGGCACATGTCACATGGCGTCTTTATCTGTGTGGCTTTGAACTTTCCCAGCTTTGAACTCAGCGGAAGGCCGCAGAGTATGATAGAGGCAAAGGGGAAATTGTTTAAAGATGAAAAATGCATGCTCGCAGTGGGTTTTTGAAGCTATGGCTATATCTGTTAAACATGCAGCACTCTCAACATCACTGGTACCTGCGCCCACATTTACGTCAAACTGTGATATTAGAGCTTGTAAAGAGAAAGAGGGCACAGAGAAACAACAAGACAGGGGTCACTTTGGCACATTCTTCCCCCTCCATGGCACTGGATGTATCAAAACAACACAGCTCATCATGTATCAGTGCAAATGGATCACACTCATGTTCCACTACACATGTAATGTATACACACTGTACAGTGTACTATGAAAGACTGATGAGACACAATTTGCAAACACATGGTACCATAGCAGCAGGACTGCAACAAGTATTCGCAGGACAGATTAAGTACTTGGTTACAGTTTTAATAAACAGTGACATGTTAGCAAAACAATTCTTTCTTCTACCAATAGAGAAAAACCCTGAAGCAGTTCAGTCACATTTTGCAGAAATATTATTAAAAACCATGCATTCTCACATTCAAGGATCTGGAATTAGTTAATGAAGTAAGAACTAAGATGAACTATGAACCAATAAAAATATTCAGATCCCTCAAGACAATATCTTAATAGTTGACATTCGCAGAGTTATTCACATCCACTGAAATGGACAAAATCCAGCTTTGGAAATAATTATTAGACTACTGTGATGTGGTCTTGAAATAATTTTGTGCTTCTTTCTTTTTTCTTTATTGATTTTTGTTCTTCAGTTTGTTCCTCTGCAGTCTGTAATAAACAGCTGTTTTGATGATTCCTAGTCTCTTTACAATGACTCTTCATGACGACCCAAAATGTGCATCGAATCATAATCATCATGCATTTCGCTTCTTAGTTGAGTTATAATTTCTTTTGAACTGCCTTAACCCTCAAATCCAGAGGTTTTGGATGTCTGCCTCTCATTTTTCATTCATATTCCATTCATATTTATTCTGTTGTTGTTTTTGTTGTGAACTCTGACAGAATCTCAGGAAGTTTTAGTTTTTTTATTTAGTCATGTTTTTAGCTCCAAAATGATTTTTTTGTCCACAAAAGGCAACTTAAATCCTTCTATTCAAATATTATTGTGGGTTTTCAGGGTATTTTTTCATATCCATTAACTGCTCATGTACATTTGCCCAAAAAGAGTTTTCAATTGAACAAATGCAAACAGTGACACAAATATTTTTTCATCATTATTCACATTTGCTATGCTATTGCTATCGGCATCTAAAGATCCAAATGAGGCTAAAAGCAGGTAAACTCCATTTCACCTGACTTTACGAGGCACATTGATATAATTAGAGGTTCAGCAGTTATTTTACAGTTTGAGTCTGGTCTTTGAGGATTATGCACATAATGATGGTGTTACAAAACTGTTTTTGGTCATTTAGTATTGAAACTTTGCTTTTCTATATGTGGTGTGGTGTAGTGTTTTTATACATAACTTACTCAATATACACATATCACTGTATTTTGTTGTGATAAGCTGATGCAATGTCAACATTTATTTTTCAGCATTTTTCACAGAACATTGCTGATCATAACACTGCCCCCACAGGCTTGTACTGTAGACACTAAGCATGATGAGTAAATACTTCATCCACCTCTCTTCTCACCCTGATGTGTCCATCACCCTGGAAGAGGTTCAATCTGGACTCATCAGACCACATAACCTTTTTCCAATGAAACAGTCCAATCTATAATGCACCCTAGTCAAATCATCAGGTTATTTAAAGGCTTTTACACAGAAAAATTTAAGGTAGTCAAATAATTATTCCCAAAGCTCAATATATTAAAAAACATGAAAAAAGTTTCTGGAGGTCTGAAGTTTCCAAAAATGTATCATTACTTTCAAATAATGTAAAATAATCCACTAGTTGATCCTGAATTAATTTACAGAAGAAACACACAATAGCCCATGCTTTATAATAAAGATTTTTGTCTTAAAGAGGTTCTATGTAGTACTGATATTCTAAATTCTTGACAGCAGGTGGAAATCCTACACTAGAACACTCTTTGGACCAAAACCACCAATGAATCAACACTATGTATCCACAGACTGTATTGCTCACTGAGCAAAGTATAAAGCTCAGTGTTTACACACATCTGTGGTATCATCAAGTTTTCTTCTTCAAATTAAAACTCAGACGCTTATTTTCACAGTTGGTCAAACTGACAGTGTCTTACAATCTTGATGTGCTGCATCAGCTGATAGTTTACATTACAGCTCTGTTAACTTAGATCTGTTTTTAGATAGAAATCAGCCACAGTAAAATCACAAATCACCTCAATTCTCTGTATGGTTTGTGTTGTCAATAGCTGCACTAAAGATCTGTTTGGAATCATTCAAACAAGGTTAGAACTGTCACAGTTTAGCATGCGATTTAGTCTCCCATACATCCCCTGATCTGTTTGTGAATTCTTTATTCTAAATGGTGACAATAATTTTAGGCCTTCCTTTAAATGTTATAGTGGAAATACTACATACAGCCCTTTTAAGAGGAATGTTCCTCATTGTAAAAATTCATTTTGAGAATACTAATGAAAAATAGATAGAAAAAACATTTGATTAAATACAGCATGGCGCAATGGTGTTTCGGACTTAAATATCACATAAATACATGATCTCTGGTATGACTGATTAAAAGTGGAATTCCTCATTTATCAGTCAAAGGGAAGGAGCATGCATGCTGTGCAGGTCATGTTCTGCATTCAGTGACTTACCTTCATCCATGATGGTGACAGCTTCCTGTGAAATGGCTGGGCCTGCTCCCCTGACTGTTTTGGCATTCAAATAAAACTTGTAGCGTGTGCTGTACTTGAGGTTGAGCAAAGTGACTGAGGTCTCGTTGGCGGGCAAGGCCAACTCCTCCACTGGGCCCAGCTCATTGGAGTTATTGACTATAATGATGGAGGATGGATGACACGGAAATGGAGCGATAGAATGATGGGATGGGGTTGAAGTTGGGAAGCAGTGAGGTAAGTTGAGTAGAGATATGAGAACAGAAGGGTTGTAGATGGAGTTTAAGTGTCAATAATGACAAAGGTGGAAGTGAAAGTGTTGAAGAGCACAGAGATGGTGGGTTCAGGAGTAGAAAGCAGGAGTGACAAAAGTTTATTTGTTAATTTGTTTTTTAATTGAATATAGTTTGTTTTAAATGCACTTGGACTAACTATTAACTATATTTTTATGCCCTGTGTCTAAAAAACTGAACAGGATGAAACATGAAAACTACAAACTATGTGACGAAAGGTGAAACTAAACTCTAGGCAACAGTAAAAATGTTCAGTGAAGCCCAGTACTATGACATATTTGATGACTTATTGTTTAAGAAAAGGCCTCACCTGGCTGATATTTGAGGGTGTAGCCTGTAAGACGTCCATTCCGGTCATGAGGAGGATTCCATTCGAGTGTTAGGGAGTCCAGGTTGGAGTTGGTGATAACAAGGGAGGAAGGAGCACTAGGAACTGCACATAAAAGAGGGTATTATTTATAGAAGAAAGAAGGTGAAACTCAAGATTTAAGATACTTTGTCTCATCAAGATCCTTTTTTTAGAATGTTTAAATGTACCTTATTTATTGATTTATTTATCCTACTACTAACTACTGTATCTATATATAATATCCTCTGTATATATGAGGGATGTACTAAAACTCTCACATTAACATGAACACCTGCTTTGTTGTTTCAGTTTTTTTGTCTTTTGGCTCCGTCCCTCTTACAAACTGACATGTTCTAAATGGGTACATTTTGCATACAGCGTTGCATTCATAGTTTTTTGGGGTTTTTTTTGCAGAATAAACATTTATAGGCTATAGAGTCTCTGTTTATAGTGATTCTTTGCTGTGGGTATGCATTAGAAGTGTCTAGTTCCTCCAATTTAACCAGGTTTGTGTAACATATTTGACTCTAGTCAAGTCAGTGTTTTTGTGTTCATCATGGCTTTGGCTTGAAACTGAGAACTTTGCAAACTTCAGAAAAACAAAATGACCATTCAGGAAAATACATCAAGATATATGATTTTTTTGTCAATATCACCCAGCTCCTGCAACTAATGATTAGTTTTACATATTTTTGTTGTCTAATCTGTCAGTTGCTTTCTCACTGAATCAATTCATTGTTTGGTGATAAATCTTTCTAAGGGTCCAACATGATGTACTCAAATGTCTTGTTCTTGGACCAAACCCCAAAGATATTGGCTTAGTAAAAAGTTTGCTGCCACCTAGGAGTGAAAAAAACAATATAGAAACTGGAAATCAGAAAAAATGTGATATTTTCCTTCACTAAAAATAGTTGGAGATTCATTTTAAGCTATAATGTGGGATTTTTGGTGTTGCAAAAATTAAATAATTACCTTCGGGATATAATAAAAATAAGAAACTGTTTACAAAAAAATGGTATAAAAAACAAAATGATGTTTTTTTGGACAGTGAAATACATGACAGAGCTGTAATTCCTGATTTCTGTTACAGTTGAATCGTTTTTGTTTCTACAGCTCTTATTTGTATCACACAAATAAGACGGACACCTTCATATCGCTTATATTTCTCCTTCATCTTTACTTTTTCAAATAAGCATGAAACAGCATTAGGTATACAGTCCCAGAAAAAATTATAAGACCATTAAAAGTCATCAAAAACAATGGTCATGCAATCAAGTACTAACTCTTGTGTGTATCATGTGACTAAAACAGACAGAAAAGAATACATGGAATGCCCAGAAGCACTGTTTTTGGCAGTACAATGCTATAGCTATTGATGTTAGAATTTAAGTGATTTTGGTTATTGTCAAGAAAACATGGAAAATGACAAGATATCAGCTCTGAAATTAAACTCTTATGAGCTATTTCTGTTGTTATCATTATATTTGTCCAAACAAATTTACCTTTAGTTGTACCAAGCATTAAAGTGAACAAGAAATTGAAGAAAACAAGGGGTGGTCAAATAATTTTTTCTGCAACCGTATTTAATCTTTTGCTTTGGACATATAAGACAGAGCTACGGGAAGAAGATGTGTATTTCCAAATCCTGATGCTTCTTCTTCAACTTATTGGTTAATCAGTCAGTTGGTAAACTTCTACTCCCATATTTTATTCTAGAAAGGACAAAACCATGAACAGAGAGTTCTTTCTCCTACCTCCCTCTGGTGTCTCAAACTTCTGGGTTGGGCTGGCGGGGCCTTCTCCTTTGCCGTTATAGACTCTGACATTGAATGAGTACAGACTGAAGGCATGCAGACCAGGTAACATGCCCCGGGTGTGGTTCCCGCTGAAGGTCAGGATCTGCTTTTCTACGTGATGGGGATTGTGTTTGTGGAGGCTGCGCTCTCTCCAGTAGTACACCTAAAGGACATAATTAGCGTGCAGTAAATATTACGGAGTTGTGTGTGTTGCTGCTCAAATTGCGTGTGGTTTTTTTGTACTGTACCTTATATCCTTTCAGATGTCCTCTTATTAATTTAGCAGGAACCGGGTCCCAGTGCACCTCTGCCAGAGTGCTGTTCAGAATCATGGCCTGCACATTTTCTGGAGCTGCTACTGGCACTGCACAATACAGAGGGAGCACAACACAACATGAGTAAATGTTATTGAGACTCAGCCAAATGCTTTACCCCAGGCTTTGTAAAGGTCTCAGGAGTCTGTGGAACTCACAGTCTTCTCCTGAGTATCCGTGGGCAATAACAGGCTCAGGTCCTGCTCCATAGTCGTTCACAGCCTGAACTTTTAGCTCATATGGAACAAACGTGGGCGTTCCAGACACCACAAACTTGGAGTTGTTAGCCACAGTCACTGAGGTCCACTCGCTGTCCAGAAACTTTTGCCTCCACATCACTCTGTAGTGCAGTCCTGGACCATTGGACTGGAGGCCTGATAGTGGCTGCAGGGGAGAAATTTTGACATTAAACTAATCTTGTATTTCTGCAAAACATCACTGAGAATGGTGTTAGTGATTGAATTTAAGTGAACTGCAGTGAATATAACAAGAGTTTAAAATGGAGACTTGTGAGGCTAGTTAATAACAGAACAGCTCTTCATAATACAGTGACACTTTATATTCCATGGGTCTCCCTTGACACTAAATGCTGCAGGAAATTAGCAAATTTTGCTTTATTACCTTCCATGAGATTACAAGATTGTTATGTTCTGTTCCAAATCCCTGTACACCTGTTGGGTTCTCATCAGGAGCTGAAGAATAAATTAGTAAGGACAAAGTGAAGCGTTATTACAATGAAAATGTTCTCAACTTAATGTCTTCCATGTAACATGCAGCTCCAACAAGAACAACACATATGATTTCTAACTGATTTAGTGATTGCTTTTGCATTGATTAAAGTCAGTAACAGCCAGAGAATCAGCTCAGTCCAATACCTGCAGGTTCTGTCTTGTACACTCTGGAGGGGAAGCTTGGGCGGCTGTAACCCACAGCATTAAGGGCCATGACTCTGAAAGTGTACTGGGCGTAGGGCGACAGTTTCAGGTGAGCTGTAGTTTTGGTTCCGGGGACTTCAGTGAGATTATGCCAGTGACCTCTGTGATGAAGTGAGTCCTCATACTGAATGAGAAATTCTGTGGAATATATAACAGACACTTAGAGTGTGGTATGTATATTTGAACACTTTGAATACAATCTGACGGGATGTTTAAGATGCTGCAACAAATATTTTTGATGCTTTGGGATGCAGTGTTGATCTATACGGCAAAGTTTTACCAAAATATCCTCAAATATCGAAGTGAATGTTTTCCTTCAGGCAGTGCCTTGAGGCTTCAAAGAAAATTCTAGGAGGGAAAGTTTTTGTGAAATGAGTATGGGGAATCTTGTAGCTCATGGAATTCAAGTGGAATGGGAGTCAAGAACACTATGCATCACA